>NW_027397144.1:3170784-3381464 GCF_003265705.2 Callorhinus ursinus
ATCCTCCTCCTCCCCATCCTCCTCCTCTCCATCCTCCTCCTCCTCCCTCATCCTCCTCCTCCTTCCCATCCTCCTCCTCCTCCCCATCCTCTCCTCCCCCATCCTCCCCCTCCTTGCCCCCTCCTCCTCCTCCTTCCCCTGTCTTCCTCTCCCCATCCTCCTCCTCCCCTCCCCACCCTTTCTCTCGATGCTTGCCCTTGGAACCCAGCCATGTTGTAAGGAAGCCCAGATCACACGAGGGGCCACATGTGGGTGTTAACAAACAACAGCCCCAGTTGGGTCCTCCGGCCACAGCCCACATCAGCCACCAGTCATGCAAGGAATGATACCCTTCAGATGACTCCAGCCCCAGTCTTTGAGGCTTGCAGCTGAGGTCTCAGACATTGAGGAGCAGAGACATGCTGTTCCCCTTATGTCCTGTCAGAATTCCTGATTCGCAGACACAGGAGAGATAATAAATGATCATCCTCTTAAGCCACTGAATTTGGGTAATTTGTTAAGCAGGATTAGATAATTAATACAACAGGGAAAGTAGGAAACCAAGAGGATGGGGTATTAGTGAGCAGGTGACCCCTGTGGGCACCTGGGGCTCATTCCTACTGGGAACCTCTGGGTGTCGGTTGTACATCTGAGTTGCCCCCCCTCCCTGGTTGAGGGAGTTGGGGCATATCCACCAGCTCCCATCCCTCTCTGATTGAGGGCCGCTCCTGAGGCCAGTAACAGCCTTGCCCACCCCTAAGAGAAGCACCCCAGGTGGGGATGTGGCTGCTTGGGGTGGCATGCTGTAAGCCTGTATGAAAACTGTCCACTAAAGCTTCAGGTGACCCCAGGTGGCCCCAGGGCAGTCGGCAGGGCATTGCCCACAATGCTATGGGCGCTTTCTAACAGTTTTAACATAGACTGTATCACACTGCCCACATTGTTCTGAAACTTGCTTGTATCACGGTAGTTGGTTCTTGTGGCGGCCGCCACAAACTGGGGGGCTTAAAACAATAGGAATGTGTCCTCTCCCAGTTCTGGAGACCAGAAGTCTGAAATCAAGGTGTCAGTAGGGCCACACTCCCTGGGAAGCCTCTAGGGGAGGATCCTTCCTGGCCTTTTCCAGCTTCTGGGGGTTCCTGGTGTTCCTTGACCTTCTCCCCTGTGTCTCTCCAACCCCCTTTCCTTTCTCATGTAAGGACCCCAGTCCCTGAATTTGAAACCCACTCTAAAATCCAGAATGATCTCATCTTGAGATCCTCACCTCACTGCATGTGCAAAGACTCTATTTCCAAATAAGGCCCCATTCACATGTACTGGGGGTTAGGACCTGGGCATGCTTTTTTGGGGGGGAAGGGCACGATTCAATGCACTCCCATCACAATAGATTTGGGTGCTTTTTTTTGCACCACCTTTTTTTTTTTTGGTCTCATTTCCCATAGTAGGGGCCATAATTCACTTAATAATTCATCATTCCCCATGGCTATTATCTAAGATTGTTACCAGCTTTTTGTTCTTGTCAAAGTCCTTGTCTGTACCATCTTGTGCAGGAGAATAAATATTTCTCCAAAAGGTGTTTTCACCAGTGGAAGAGCAGGCTGGTTCTGAATTCTAAGTTAAGGAGGGTAGGATAAGATAGTTCCCACGTGGCCTTCAGGATTGATGCTTCAGGGCGCCTGGGTGGCTCAGTTGGTTAAGCATCTGCCTTCGGCTCAGGTCATGATCCCGGGGTCCCAGGATCGAGCCCCGCATCAGGCTCCCTGCTCAGCGGGGAGCCTGCTTCTCCCTCTCCCTCTTCCTGCCGCTCCCCCTGCTTGTGCTCTCTCTCTCTCTCAAATAAATAAATAAAATCTTTAAAAAAATATTGACGCTTCATTGGCGTGTCTGGGTGGCTCAGTCAGTTAAATGTCCGACTCTTGATTTTGGCTTAGGTCATGATCTCGGGGTTGTGGGATTGACCCCCATGTTGGGCTCCACCCCCAGTGTGGAGGTTCTCTTTCTCTCCCTTTGCCTCTCCCCCCTCAAAAGACTGACGTTTTACTGTCCTCCACCCTGCTTGGGGTGCTGGGGCGGACGGGGCTCCCTGGTCCTCTGGCTTCCTCAGCTTTAGCCAACAGGAAGCTCTGGTAGAAGATGGAGGGCAGGAGGGACGTGGGGGCGGCTCTGAGCCTGTCCTGCAGGGTGGTCACTCACGTGAGCAGGACCACAGCTCCTAGGGGAGGTAATAGCTCCCCAGCCTCACAGGGCCCCAGGGTCTCCTATGCTATAGCTTCTCTCATTCCCAGACCTCAAGTCACCTACTTAACAGAGTGCTTCCGGTGGGGACCCTCACCACGAAGGGTTTTCCCCTTTGAGCTTTTCCTCTTCCCTAAAGGGTTATATTTAGAAAGAATTTAAAAATATTTAGCTTTATTATTATTGTTACTAGCACAGGCAGGAAACACACAGAGTATACCAAAAGACAATAGTGTTCTCCCACATTTCCAGCCTTGAGGATATCACTGCTGATCTTTAGGTGTTTATTCTTCTAGTCTTTCTTGGGGCAGGACTTTGCCGTCACACAGAGCCAGGCCTGAGTCCCAGCCTGACCGCTACATGCTATGTGATCTTGGTCAAGTTTCTTAACCTCACTGAGCTTCTGTTTCCCCATCGACAAATGCAATAATCATAGTCCCCACTTCATCAGCTTGCTGGGAGGCGCAAATGCCCAGGATTGATAAATATCAGCTCTTATTACATACATCAGTGTTACAGGTAGTTCTTCAAACCTCCATTCAGGCTTTCTATAGATAACAGGATCTCAGCCCTCCGTTTTGTGGCCAAAACAAGTTCTGCTCTCATTTCAACAGTCCCAAGGCAAGGTTGCTCCTAGGCTGCCATGCCTTTTTTTTTTTTTTTTTGAGGTCTTATGTCTGTTTTTATAGTTTTTCTGTTAGCCCCCTAAAAAATTCAAGTTAATGTTTATCTAGTACTTGCTAGGTACCAGGCACCATGTTAGAAACTTGACAATAATTTTCCCTAATGCTCACAATAACCCATTTTACAGAAGGAAGAATGAAGGCATGGCTAGTAAGTGGTGTAGGCAAGATTTCTTCCCATTCCTTGTCTCCAGCACTGTAGCTTTGTCCACCCTGAGTAGCTCCCTGCGCCCATTTAACCTGGCCAATGTTGTTACTGTGTCTAACCTAGGAGTGAAGGGGCTGTCAGTAAAGGTCATGACCATTAGTCCAATTCAATTCCACAAAAATATATTGACCACCCACCTCATGCCAGATGTTAGGCTTCTCGAGACAAGATTAATGGGATCCCCCCTCTTTCTGGAGCGTATACACCTTCTGGGTCACATGCTTTCACTGATGCATGGACTTTGCGTCATGTACTTAGGTTCATAGAGTTTTCCCTCGCATCTGGTTGCTCCGTTGACTTGCAGGTGGTTAAATGTGTTGGAAAAACGACTAGGGGCCAATACATTGGGGTATTGGTCTTGCCCTTTCTAAGAGTTAAAGCCAGTTTGTGGCGGGGGGGGGGGGGGGTCAGGGGGAAGGCATAGGACTGTAGTCCAGAAGGTTAGGGGCCCAAGTTCTGAACCCCAAATGCCTGGGTTTGAATCCCAGATTTATGGTTACTTGTGGTGTGACCTTAGACAAGCCCCCTCATCTCCCTCTGCCTCCATTTCTCCATCTGTAGAGGAGAGCTCTTGTTAGCAACCTGCCTTCTAGAATTGTGGTGAAAAATCAGGGAGCTCTATAAAGCTTTAGACAGCTTCCGGCATATAGCAAGCACTCCAAGAGTGGCAGAGACTATGACAATGATCCCTCCAGGCTCCCCAGGGAGGTAGCTGGAGGAGGACCCTGGTTCTGAACGGTCAGGGCTGGTGTGGAGGAGTAAGAGGGAGCCAGGACCCCAGCCCCGGGCTTTGTAGGGGCTGCCAAATAGGGTGGAGGTGGAGGTGAGGGGTCTGGCCAACCCCAGCAAGCCTGTTAATTACCTCTCAGGGTCACCGGTCTTAAGGAGCCCCTCAGCGGGATCTCACCCGGCCCTCTGTATATTGATCTCATCTAATCTCTCCGCAGGCGGGCCGGTCTCTAAATCCTCCTTAACTCCCCTTTCCTGCCCTCGCTGGGAAGGGAGGCCCCAGGCAGGGCTTAGCTCGCCGGGAATGAGGGCTGGGAAGCTGGAGCGCTTTGGGGGACATCCCTGCCTATCATCGCGGAGGATGGACAGCGCGATGTGCACGCGGGGGACCTCCGGGGGGGGGGGATGGATGGCACTTCTACCCCTCTGCCCGCCAGCACTCCAGGACCCCGCCCACTGCTCCCCCCAGTCTGGGAATCCGCCGCTGTGGCTGCGGAACCCGGGAAAGGGCCGCTCCTGGGCAGCCGTGGCCCCCCACCTTCCCCAAGGCGGGGGGCTGGAGGATGTTTGGGGAGCTGGCGAAGGGCGCTGTTTTGCTGCTCCCCTCTCCTTGCTGAAGCCAAAGCTGCTGGAAGAGGTCGCCTGGCGCAGGCCTGGCTGGGCTCTGCTGGGGGGATTCGGGTCTGCGGAGCGCTCCCGGCTTTACCTAGAGTTGCCAGCCCTTTTCCCGCCCTTGCGCGATGTCCATTGTTCTGGGGGTCCCTGGGTGTCTGGGAGGCCCCGGTTCCCACCTTGAAGTTAGCTGTGGTTGGATGGTGGGGAAACCAGGGGTTCTGCAGAGCTGCCTGGCTCTTAGGGGCGGGGTCCAGGAGGGAAGGTTGAGGGAGGCTGGTGGGACTTGTGGGGAGCTAGTGAAGGAAAGGGGTGCAGACCCAGGCTCCGAGAGGAAGCGTGGTGGCGTATTTTAAAGCTCTGAAGACAGAGCAGCCTGGGTTTGAATCCTGCCTCCACCACTTTTTGCTGGGAGACCCCGAGCAAGGGACTTTGCCTCTGGGGGTCTGTTTGCTCACCGGTGTTACTTGTCACCTCCTCTGTCAAGAACTCCTCTGAGAGAGTGCTCCTTCCGGCCAAGAGGAAAGGTTATCAACCAGCAAATAGGTGAAGAACGGTGAGGGGTGGTGGCAGGCGGTAGGACCTCCTACCTTCTGGAGGTCCGGGCTGCATGCTGAAGCTGACATGAGCACTCGTCCACACTCGGGGTGGCATGCATGGCACGGGCATAAGGTAGGTTTCTGTGGGGGGTGGGGGGTGCCCTTTGGAGGGTCTGGGCAGGCTCCAGCTCGCATCTCCCTCCCTGGAATGCATGATGGAGCTCTGTGTCTTGTCTGAGTTCAGGGTCAGGCACGGGTGTGCCCTGACCTGTGCCTCAGTGGTTGGATGTCCCTGGCACACTCCTGAAGCACATCTTCCAGGCTTCCAGCCACTGGTCCATCTCGGTCCTGTTCAATCAGCATCAGAGACCTGGGTGAGGTCACTTTTCCTGGTAAGACACAAAATCAGGAACATGGAAAGAGTGCTCACTGTATGCCAGGCACTGTCCTAAGCATTTCACATTACCCTACTTAATTTTTACGACAGCCTGTAAGTTGGAAGCCCGTCAGTGCTGCTGGCCAAGAATTGTGCTTCCTGCCCACCTTGTGGAGGAGGTCACATGACTGGTTCTAACCCATGAGTTGTGAGTGGAACTGATGCATGTCATTCCCAACCAGAGCATTTAATTGCCTGTGCACGAGCTTCCAAAGCTCTTATTTCCTTCTGGCATGACCGCAAGCAATGTTCTAGAATGTTCCAGAGTGTGACTGCTCCACCAGTGACCATGATAAGCAGAGCCTCCCCACAATGACCCAAAACAAACATGAAGCATGAGTGAGAAATAAACCTTGTGATTTTCATTCACTGAGATGCTGGGTTTCTTTAGTTTCTGCAGCCTCGCTTAGCCTAACCATTACAAATTACACCTATTTTACAGATGAGAAAACTGAGACATGGACAGGTTAAGTCGCTTGCCCTCAGTCACCCAGCTAGTAGGTGACAGAGTCAGAATCTGGGCAGTCTGACTCCAGAGTCTATGCTTTTATATTTAAAACTGTCTCTCTGGACAGGACACAGTCATCCTGGGGGGCCTGGAATGTATGGAAAATTGTAGTGACAACTGTGGTGGATTCTGGGTGAGCTTGGCTTCTGCTAGCCCATTGCCTCCTATCGTTTGGGGCTTTTTGGTTTTTTTTCTCTCTTGAGCAGTCTCTCCAAAAAGGTTCCCTCCATTAGCTCCCCTGCAGCAAAACTGGGAGGCAGGGTGGGAGATGCGGGGCCCTTTCTCCTCTCCCTGCCTCACTTAGAAAGTTTAACTCTGGGGTGCGGGTGCGTGGGTGGCTCAGTCGGTTAAGCGTCTGCCTTCAGCTCAGGTCATGATCCCCGCGTCGGGTTTCTTGCTAAGCAGGAACCTGCTTCCCCTTCTGCCTCTTCCCCTGCTTGTGCTCTCTCTCTCTGTCAAATAAATAAATAAAATCTTAAAAAATAAAAGAAAAAGAAAGTTTAGCCCTGCAGCTCTGCCCTGTCCCCCCCTCCCCCGCCCCCCACCCTACGGACCAATTCCGCTCCACCCCATTCCCCAGCTCCTCCTACACCCTGTCCACAGGAGCCCCAGCCTTCCCTCCAAGGCTGCCCGGAGGAGAGGGAGGTCACAGATTGCAAAGGAGAAAAGCCCTGAGGCCAGAGAGCGGAGCCCTGAGCTGAGCTTTCAGAAATGTCTTCTTACCCCCTCACCTCAGGCTGCTTCCTTTTCTCTCCCGGGATCCCTGAGGTCCCGCTGCAGCCTCCGGAGAGCCAACACTACAGCAGCCCCTGCCCTTGGAGGCTCTCGGGGAAAACCAGCCAGGCAGGGCTCAGGACACCTCCGTGCAAACCTCAGTTCCTCCTGCCCTGATCGGTTAACTCGATACTTACTCTACATTAAATACCAATTGGGCCAATTTTCTACTGTAATTAAAACCTCTGCAGATGTGTTCCCTGCTCATCAGTGATGAGTTTATTAACCTCCAGCTCCAAAGGAATGTGGGGCAGGGAGGAGAGAAGGACAGAAAAGTGTTTGGCTCCGGGCAGGCGGCCGGCAGCCGTGTTTGCAAAAATGTCAGCATCTCTGTGTTGGCTGCTTCTGTGGCCGACACTCAGAAATAGCTGTCCCTGCCATGCTGACCTGCTGCAAACCTGGGCCATGCCGTATCATAACTGCATGTCTTTCAGGAGCCCCATTTCCCAGACTGCACGTCTGGAACCCGGAAACACGGCCTCTTCTAGTTCAGCAATCTGGGCTTGTTTGTTACATAGCATAACTGAGACTGTTGTAACTATTACATATTATAGCCCCACTTACGGATGGTGAAACTGAGGCCTGATTGGCTTACTAATCCAGGAGAGACCAAGATGGTTCTTGGTGAGAGAGTCCCAGATCCTGGAAATAGACTCTCAAGGTTGACAGAGGAACAGACCAGTGCCAGGCTAGTCCCCTGGTCTGCCAGAAGTGTGAGGTTCACAGCTGCCAGCCATCCCTATGGATGCTCATCCCTGGAAGCTCAATGCCTAGTGCACTTACGGCATCTCCAGCAATCAATTGTCTCTGTCCGTCAGAGACTACCCACAGACTGGAGCATGATCCAGCCCCAAGAAGCCACTGTTTTGGTTTTTTTTATTTTTTATTTATTTTTTTAAAAGATTTTATTTATTTGACAGAGAGCAAGAGAGCACAAGCAGGGGGAGCAGTAGAAGGAGAGGGAGAAGCAGGCTCCCCACTGAGCAGGGAGCCTGATACAGGGCTCGATCCCAGGACCCTGGGATCATGACCTGAGCTGAAGGCAGACACTTAACGACTGAGCCACCCAGGCACTCCTGTTTTGGTTTTTTTAATCAATAGAATATATATACATATATATATGTTTTTTGAGAGGGGGCAGAGGGGACGAGGGAGAAGGAGAGAGAGAGAATGTGCAGAGCCCAGCAAGGGGCTCAATCTCATGACCCTGAGATCATGGCCTGAGCCAAAATCAAGAGTTGGATGCTTAACCTACTGAGCCACCCTGGCGCCCCTAGATTATATATTTTAAAGCAGTTTTAAGTTTATAGGAAAATTGTACAGTCAGTGCAGACAGTTTCCATATACCTATCCAATTTCTCCTGTCATTAATGTCTTACATTAGTGTGGCAAATTTGTTACAGTTGGATGAACCAATATCAATTCAGTCCACCGTCTACCTTAGGGTTCACTTAGTGTTGCATGTTCTATGGGTTTTGACAACTGCAAGATTTCATGGATCCACCATTTCAGTATCATACAGAATAGTTTCGCCACCCTAAAAATCCCCTGTGGTCCACCTCGTCCTCCCACTGCCCTCCCCCACGCCCAACCCGCAACAGTGGTTCTTTTGACTGTCTCTATAGTTTTGCTTTTTCCATAATGTCATATAGTTGGAATCATACAGTGTGTAACTTTTTCAGATTGGCTTCTTTCACTCAGCAATATGCATTTAAGCTTCCTTCATGTCTTCTTGTAGCTTGATAGCTCATTTCTTTTGCTCACTGAATACTACTCCATTTTTTACTTTTTTTTTTTAAGATTTTATTTTTAAGTAATTTTAACACCCAACACGGGGCTCAAAGTCACAGCCCTGAGATCAAGAGTCTCATGCTCCATGGACTGAGCCAGCCAGGCGCCCCTTCAGTCTTTACTTTTAAGTACCCCCTTTATCACCCAGGCTCCACATTGTCATCTAATTTTTGTTGCTTTATAGGGAGGAACGCAATCCAAAGATCCTGGGAAGGAATAGCCTCATGGAACAAGGGGGCTGTCTTGCCCGTGTGGAGGGGGGGCCCACGCCATGGCCCATGATCACTCCAACTCCTCCTCGCCAGCACATCACCAGGTCCCAAACCCTTCAGGCCACCGTCTCCATGGTCCACCTTTTTGGGTGGACTCAATTGCCTGCTAGCAACTCTGCACATCCTTTGATTCTCTACCTCAGGGGTTAGAAGTCTGAGAACTACATGCCTAAGACTCCCTTGTCAATGGAGCTATTGGGTGGAGTCTAATACTGAGAGGCATTCATGCAGGATTTGTCAGGTGGAAGAAAATAGGGCCATCATTTGTCCTGTCAATGGCAGGTAAATGGCAGCTGTGAGACTTGCTGGGCACCTTCTGGGCATCGTCCTACAAATAGTCTATTTCGATGTTGAGAGTAGACCCTTGAGGTCACCAAGCATCAGCAGTGATTCCCTACGGTTCCTGTATATGTTGCCTTCCTGGATGTTGGCATGACTCCCCCAGTCCTCTCAGTGGGTTTGCTGGCTCTGATTCCCTGCGTTAAATCTGTCCCTATTGAAATATCTAGACTGACTTCTGTCTTCCTAGCCTGAGCCTAACCGATGCAGTGGGATTTTGGGAGAATATCAGACTACTGGAGGAAAGATCTCCAGTCTGGCCCTGCTCTCATCTCTCTGTTCCTGGCCTGTGTCTGGGATTGCTTGTCCTCTGCCTGTAGTGGCCACCAGACTAATGCACAGAAAAATCTTAGTGTTCCCCCAGGCCTACTTTTATAGGGTCATTAAATGTTGGGTTTGGGGGGCTCTCCATCTCTCTCCAGACCACCTTTTCATGCTCATGTGGTTAAGTCATGATCCTGCTCTCCAAATTTTTCTAGTTCTCCCCCATCTGGGGAATTACATTTCCTAGCATCCTTGTGGTTAAATGGGGCACATAATGAGTTCTGGCCAGTGAATTTTGAGCGAACTTAAAACATGCCACTTCTGGGCTGGA
This sequence comes from Callorhinus ursinus, assembly GCF_003265705.2. NCBI lineage: Eukaryota > Metazoa > Chordata > Mammalia > Carnivora > Otariidae > Callorhinus > Callorhinus ursinus. Next base: position 3,180,485 of record NW_027397144.1, read on the forward strand.
TCACGTCATTGCCAACAGAGGTCCCTCCAGAGTAATCTTTCCCTCTGGCATGGCAATTGGCAACATTCAAGATGGTGGCTGCTTCATCAGCCTGGATCCTGGAGTGCAGATGGAGTAAGTCATACCCGCCCTACCACTTCTATTTTTTTTTTTTTGTGATTGCATTTTATTTTCATTCATTCATTTTAGTAAGCCTAGTAAGCTCCAAGCTCAATGTGGGCTCGAACTCATGACCCCAAGATCAAGAGTCACATCCTCCATTGACTGAGCCAGCCAGGCACCCCATCCCGCATCCCCCACCCCCTTCTGACCCATTATGGCCATGTAGTATGAGCAAGAAATGAAACTTTGGTGTTTGAAGCCCCAGAAATGTTGGTCTTATTTGTTACTGCAGCATAACCCAGCCTGTCTTGACAAATACACCACAAATGATGACTGTCATATTTATATTCCTGAAGAGCAGAGCCTCATCCAACTGCCTTGTCGACATTTCATTTCAATGTCTCAAAGGCATCTCAGACCTGTCATGCTCAAGTCTAGATGAATTCTCTTCTTCCACACCTTCACATCCAATCCACCACCAAGTCTCATGAACTCTACTTCCCCAAATGGGTCCTGTAGAATCTACCTTCACAGCCATCCCTTGAATCTGCCTACATCTCTCCATCAACCCTCCTAGTCCAAACCATCATCAACTCCACTTGGATGACTACAATAGTTCTATCGCTCTTAAAATGAAGACCAAAAATTGTAACATGTCCCACAAGATTTTGAGTGATTTGACCCCTGCCCATTGCATCAACTTCCTACTGCTCTCCTTTACCCCTCCCTGTCCTCTCTTCCAGCCACCCTGGTCTTCCCACTGTTTCGCACATGCTCCAAACCCTCTTCCTGCCTCAGGTCCCTTGCACATGCTGTTCTCATCATCTGCAAAATTTCTCCCTCTCCTCCAAATTCCTCTTGTTAACACCTACTCATCCTTTGGATTTCAGCATGTCCCTCTAGGACACCTCCCCCCGGGTGCCACTCATGTCAAGTTTCGGCTGGTTTAGGCTCTTTAAGAATTGGTTCTTTTCTCTGGAGCCCATATCTCAGTATGTAATTGCACTTCATTAGAGTGCTGATTTGATCCACATCTGTCCCCTAACTAGGTTTTATTTGTCAGGAGCCCAAAGACCAGGTTAGGCTTTGCTGACCATTTCATCCCCAGTATCTAGCAACACCTGGCACATGATAGGTGCTCACTGAACATTTCCTCATCCATTCAACAAATCAGCAGTGTCTCCCCACTCTATGCCAAGCACTTTCCTAAGCCCTTGGTGCATATTCAGTCGTCCATTCCTTCCAATTGCCCAGTGTTGTAGGTACGGATGTATGTCCTAGGGCTGCTATAACAGATCCATTACCACAAATCGAGTGGCTTAAAACAATATCAATGTTCTTTCACAGTTCTGGAGGCAAGAAGTCTAAAGTCACTATCGCTGGGCCAAAAACAAGGTGTCCCTCCAAAGCCACCTTCCTTTGCCTCCTCCAGCTTCTGGGGGCTCCAGGCATTCCTTGGCTTTTGGCCATATCACTCCAGTGTCTGCCTGCATCTGGATGTGGATTTATCTCTGAGTCTATCTCCCTTTCTCCTCCTTATAAGGACACTCATCCTTGCTGGGCAATTAAAATCAGACTCTGTGGGTGGGTGAAGGGGCTCCAAAGAGGTACAGCCCCTGCAGGAGCCCCTGGCTGGGGTCTGGCATCCAAACCCCTGGGGACCCCCAGCCTTTCTCAGGGCTGCCCTTAATTTCTCACACTCATCCTTTCCTCCTGTTCACCCCCCCTTCCCACTCCCTCCCTCTTCAGCCCCTGTCCTTCCTTCTGTTCTCCCTCCCAGGCTCCTCCCGCCCTGCTCCTCCCTGCTCTCTGCCACTTGCTTGCCCCAGACATAGGGATGTGAGAAAGTTCCGGCAGAAATTGCAATCTCCTCTCCTCTCATGTGGCTCCTAGATAAGACAGTAAAAATCCGATTTTCAGCAATTTGCTTCATTTGTGAGCTCTCCCTTGTCTCCCTTTCTCCCCCTGACACCAGCTTAGCAAAATTGCCTGGGCGGAGTGGATATTTTTAACCACTTAGTAGTCAGGGGAGGATCATAAAAAGTTTTGCAAGAAACCGGTCCTGGCCCCTTGCAGCCGGCTGGTGGTGGTGTGCTTTGGGGGTTAGGGGAGGAGCATTTCAGGAAGCAAGATGGGCAGGTTGAAGGGAACTAACTAGGCAGGAAGGGGCGTGGGGAGGGAACAGAGTTACCAGAAGCAGATGGGGAGCAAGCTGTGGGAGAGGGTCTGCCAGACAGGAGCTGTGGTTGCAGAGGAAACCAGTCTGGGATCTAGGTTCTTGCCTGACAACAAAAGACATAGCAAAGGAGCTTCCCCAGCAGTCTGGGAAGGGGTATCTCCTTCCCCAAACCCCAAGTGGCCTTGGTGGGGAAACAGCAAACATTTATTGAGCCGCTTCTATGTGCCCGGCACATGCTCATGGCTTTATGTGGATTCCCTTACTGAATCCCCATAGCGGTTGATGAAGGAAGCATTTTTCCTTTGTGGGTATTAGTTAAGGCAAATAAATGTTAGGCTGCTGTAGTGACAAAGTCCCCAAATACAGGTCCCCCTCACTGTCCAAATGTTCACTATGCAGTCTCCCCCACTATCTGAGTTTGACATCCAGACTCTTGCCATCTGAACTCGGGAACTGAAAGGATGCTGATAGGAGGGAAGTATTATGGCTTAAAGGACACAGGTCATTTCTGACTCACATGGCAGCTGTAGCTGCAAGGCTTGTGTTCTGTAATAGACCCAGTCTATTGTATCTGTTGTAACAGCCCAGATGGACTAAGCCACCTAGAGCTATAGGCTGTCTTCATGGATCTCACAGGTGCCAGGTGGCTTAGTCCATCTGGGCTGTTATAACAGATTACAATAGACTGGGTCGCTTATAAACAAAAGATATCTATTTCTTGGTTCTGGAATCTGGAAGTCCAAGATCAAGGAGCTGGCAGGTTTGGTTCTTGGTGAGGACCGGCTTCCTGGTTCATGGTCGGCTGTCTTCTAAATGTGTTCTCACATGGTGGAAGGGGCAAGCGAGCTTTCTGGGGGTCTCTAAGAGCAGTGATCCCATTTGTGAAGATTCCATCCTCATGATTTCATCACCCCCAGAGGCCCCACCTCCATTAACCATCCTGTTGGGGATCCAGTTTCACCATCTGAATTTGGAGGAAGACCCACATTTGGTCTATAGCAGAGGGCTACCTAACTGTTTTGTCCCTGCATGACAAGGGCCACCAGCTTCCCAGCCTCTCATGTGTGAATTCTCACCAGCTGCCCACCCACTAAAATAATGCCAGGTATTTTAAATTCTATTACCAAATTGATAGTTACAATATCATTTTGGCCACTGGAACAGAAATCCGACATTACGGTGCCTCAAAGAAGAGATACATTTTTTAAGATTATTGACTTATTTAAGTCATCTCTACACCCAACATGGGGCTCGAACTCATGACCCCGAGATCAAGAGTTGCATGCTTTTCAGACTGAGCCAGCCAGGTGCCCCAAGGGATAACTTTATTTAGTACTTACTTAATAGTCTGAGTGTAAATGGTCCAAGACTGGGGTGGTTGGCTATATTGTGGTGAGGATGTAGGCTCTTTCTGTCTCTGTTCTGCCACCTCCAAGGTGGACCAAGATGCCTCCCCAGCATGGCCACTTTCCAGCCGGTGGGAGGAGAAAGGTCAGGGGTGGCTCCACTCCTCCCCTTCAAGGGCATTGCCCAGAAGGAGCACAGGTCACTGCTGTTCACCTATCATTGGCCAAAACAAAGTCACATGGCATAGCTTCAGGGAAGGCTAGGAAATGAAGTCTTTTTCCTGGGTGGCCATGTGCCCAGCTTAAAAATGGAGGTGCTTTATCAATACAAAAGATAAGGAAAATTGAGGGGAGAACAGGGAGTGACCACCTAATGGTCATAGGATTTCCATTGAGAGTGATGGAAAAGTTCTGGAACTAGAGAGTGGTGGATGGTTGCACAACATTGTGAATATACTTAATGCCACCGAGTTGTGTACTTTGAAATGGTTATAACGGTAAACTTTAGGGTGTGTGTACTTTATCACAATAAAAAATAATTTATTTACAAAAAAAAAGATAAGAAAAGGGATATTGGGAGACAGTCTATACCCCAAGCAGAAACCTGAGTGAAGAGAGAGAGCAAGCCATGCAAATGTCAGAGGGCAGATTTTTCTTGGAGGGAGGAAAGGCATGTGCAAAGGCCCTGTGGCTAGAACTTGCTTGGTGTGTCTGAGAAACATTGAGGAGGCTGGAGTGAGGTGAGAGAGGGTGACAGTGGTAAGAGATGAGGGCAGGGAGGTGACAGTGGCTTATAGGCTGTGGGGAGGAGCACAGATTTTTTTTTCTGAGAAGTTAGTGGAGGGTTCGGACCGTGAGAGTGACCAGGTCCAATTTAGGTTTTAAAGCAGTCACTCAAGCTGCTAAACCTTAGGGCGCTCTCATCACCCTATTTCACCCTAATTTCAGCACCCTAAGGGGGCTGAAATTCAGGTATCCCCCAAGCCCAGGCTTCCTGGGGATAGCCCAGGCCTCCCATGGCTGCCACCTGCCCTCCCTTATCCAATCTCCCTTCCCCTTTGCAGGCTTTTCCCTCCTCTGTTGGCTGTAAGGAGCAGTGGCGAAGAGCTTGGGTTGTGGATTCAGGGTTGGAATCTCAGCTCCAGCACCGAATAGCTCTGTGATCCTATGGACTGAATGTATCCTCCCAACATTCATATTTTGAAGCCACAACTCCCGATGTGACTGGATTTGGAGATTGGGCCTTTATGGAGATATTTATGGTTAAATGAAGTCATAAGGGAGGGACCTCGATCCAACAGGATTAGTGTCCTTTAAAGCAGAGACGGGAGCGTGTGTGCATGTGTGCGTGCTCACCCGCACTCTCTCTCCACCATGAGAGGTCCAGGGAGAAAACAGCCATCTTCAAACCAGAAAGATCATTCTCACCAGAACCCAAAACAGCTGGCAACTTGATCTTGGACTTCCAGTCTCCAGAAACCGCAAGAAATTATTTTCTGTTGTTTAAGCCACCCCGTCTCTGGCACTTTATTACAGCAGTCCAAGCAGCCCAATGTCCCTTGTTTGAGTGACTTAACCTCTCCACGTCTCGGTTTCCCTACCAGAAAAATGGACACTCATTAATACACCATAGCATATCTTGAGGCTCCTTAAACAAATAAAGAGCTTGAACAGTGCCTAGCTCTGAGCAAATGTCAGAGTATCGGTCAGGACAGGCTCGATGAAGCAAACATGGTGGGTGCCCTGCACATGTCCCCATGACATTTACCGTGACAGTACCATGGCACCTGCATCTCTCTGCTTGAGGGTTTTTTCTCAGGAGAAAGCATCTGGAAGTTAATGCCCCCCGGAGCAGCTTTGGCAAATGGAAGATAAGAGTTGAAGGATAAACACCCCAGATCCCTCATGCCTTGGGTGGAACAACTCTGAGGTGTGTTCTTGCAGGGTGTAAAAGTCCCAAGACCACCCTCACTTCTACTTCCAACAGCAAGTTTGGGGTTCCCAAGACACCTCAGGTTCAACAATTCCCTAGGACTCACTGATAGCTCTCATACTCCACGTTATGGTTTATTACAGGGAAAGGATAGAGATTAAAATCAACCAAGGGAAGAGGTGCAGGGGTCAGGATCCAGGAGACAACAGGCATGAGCTTCCAGGTGTCCCCTCCCAGTGGAGTTGTGTGAACAGCACTCACTAACTTCTTCCAGTAACAATGCATGACAACACTCATGGTGTACTGCCAAACTGGGATGCTCACCCCAGCCTTGGTGTGCAGAGTTTTTATTGGGTCTATGTCATATAGACATGGTTGACCATCCGTATAGCTGACCTCAGTCTCCAGCCCATCCAGAGGTTGAGCTGACAGTGGGTGGCCCGAGGCCCCCACCATAAATCACACTGTTAGACTGTTTGGCCCAAGGTCCCAGGTAAACAAAGATACTCTTACCAAGCAAGACATTCCAGGGTTTAGAGGTCACCTCCAGGAGCAAAGGGCAAAAACCAGACCTCTCTTTGGGTGAGGTTAATCATTTATTGCGCACCTCTACAATGTCCCCCAGAATTCTCCTGTGGGTTAGAGCCCCAGTTGCCCACAGCACTAATCTCAACAATGTGCCCGTTCTTTTCTTCCTCATTTCCTCACTCTCCTTCCTGGGATTACTTCCCAAATAAATGATTCGCCTTTGAATCCTTGCTTCTAGGTGAACCCACTGTTGCAGGCTGAATAATGGCCCCCCCCAAAGATACTAGTTCCTGAGCTCTGGAACCTGTGAACGTGACTTTCTATGGCAAAAGAGATTTTGTGAAAGGGATTAGGTTAAGGCTCTTGAAATGGGAGATTATCCTGGATTATCTGGGAGGGCTCTGAATGCAATCATAAGTGTCCTTGAAAGGGGGAAGCAGAGGGAGGTTAGAAGACGCTACACTCCTGGCTTTGAAGACGGAGGAAGGGGCCACGAGCTAAGGAACACAGCACTGCAGCTCTAGCATCTGGAAAAGTAAAATGACTCTCCCCTAAAGCCTCCCAAAGGAGCAGGGTCCTGCTGACACCCTAGTTTCAGTCTAGTGAAACTGATTTCAGACTTCTGAGCTCCAGAACTGTAAGGAAATAAATGTTGTGTTCAGCCATCAGATTTGCGGTAATTTGTTACAGCCGCCATAGAATACTATTACACCAGCTGAGACTCTGGCTTATGCTGTAGTAGCCCCAACATCTCAGTGACTTAAAAGTTTATTTCTTGCTCATGCTACATGACCATTTGGGACCACATGAGGCCTCTGTTTGGGTCATTGTCATGGCAGGATATAGGTTGATGAGGCGGCAGCTCTCTGGAATGTTCTTAGTCACTGCAGCAGAGAGCAGAGGGTCCTGCATCAGCAATTAAATGCTCCACCTTGGCAGTGATGTCATCACTTCTGCTTGCAGGTGACTGGCCAGAACTCAACACATGGCTCCAACCAACCACAGGGGAACCAGGAAGTGCCACCCATCATGTGCCTGGAAGGTAGAGAGCTGGGAATAGTCAGGGAGCAACATCAGTGGACCCCAGAATTGGATATTACTGGAGTAACAGGATGCTAAGATGGACATTTTCATTCAGGCCCAAAATAAGTAGACACGATGACCAGCGAGAGGCATCAGACCACAGCAAAGATTTCTGAAGTTGATGGCTCACAATGGGTTTCATGACTCTCACCTTGACCAGGGTCTAAAGGGCTTGGGGAAGGCAGGTTTGGAGAGGATTTTATGAGGAAGATTTCTTTGGAGGAGGCTGTGCTGTGAACTTCATGCTCTCCCCATCAAGAGAAAAGGGACAGAGCAGAGTGCCCTCCTCACCTCAAGCCCAGGAAAGAAAAAACATCAGCAGGATGTCCTGGAAAATCTGTGAGTCCCTTGGACTTTGGGGACCTCATGGCCTCTGGAGGGCAGAAGAAAGGGGCTGGTGACTACTCTGTAATCAAACACAGGGTACATCCAGGAGGGCTTCCTGGAGGAGGTGCTGGGCCTCCGACTGCAAGCATATGACTGGTTTCAATGGGGGAGAGAGTCAGGCTGAGCAGGGAGCAGGTCCTAAGGGAGAGGCAGGGGCTGGGTAAGAGGTTTCCTTAAAAGCATTTACAAAAGGAAAGCGGGGCCCTAAACACCTGCTAGGCCCAGGAAAGGCAGACCACCCCCCCCCCCCCCCCCCCCCCCCCCCCCCCCCCCCAGCCAGTTCCACCAGGACCAACTGCCCCCTGGTGTCCTGGGGCTGCCACAACAAAGGACCACAAACTTGAAGGAACACAGTAGGAATTTATTCTCCCTCAGTGCTGGGGGCCAGAATGTGAAATGCAGGTGTGGGCCAGGCCAGGACCCTAAGAGTTCTAGGGCAGAACCTTCCCTGGCTTCCTCCTGTTCCAGTGGCCCCAGGTGCGCCCTGGCTTGTGGCTGCACTGCTGTAATTTCTGTGTTTGCCCCTTTCTTCCCCAGGGCTGTCTCTCCCTTATAGAGACACTCATCACTGGATTTAGACTCCCCCACCTGATTGAGGATGATCTCATCCCAGGATTCTTAACTTAATCCCATCTGCAAGGACATTTTTTCCAAATAGAAGTTCCAGGGGTGAGGACGTGGGACCTATCCTTTTGGGGACCACCACTTGACCCCCCCCCACACCCCCTTCCCTCCCTGAGCTCAGATCCTGAGCATTGACTGGTCCTCAACCTTGGGCTTCTCTGTGTCCTTCCTTATAGAATCCAGTTTTAGCAAGAATCCTGCTAAGTCAGTGAAGCTAGAACCTTCCCTTCCTCCTGATGTTTGCTCCTAGTAATTTTCCATCCACTGCCCCTGACCCTGCTCCTTGGCTGTAAATCAGAACGAGCCCGGTTCTACACTGACCTCTCTTTTCCCCTACTGCAATAGTTTTTAAAAAACAAAATTTATCTTCATCGCTTTAACATTTGTCCAGCTCTGGTTTTCTTTAACTGTGACAAGAAAGGTGAGCAAGGAGGGAGGGAAGGATGGGCCCCTGCACCACTCCAGGCCCCCAGAACCAGGCCCTGGGGAAGGGGGAGAATATTTAAGTCTAAACCACAATCCAAGCTCAGATCTGGACATTCTTGTCTTGAATCTTGCCTAAGCTGCCTTGTGACTTAAGGCAACCACACGAGCATCTGTGATCTGAGATGCGTGGAACAGTCAGGAAGCTAAGAGTTTATCCAGTTAACACCCCTGCCACCCCCCCCCCCCCCCCCCCCCCCCCCCCCCCGCCCCGTGAAAGCACGTTAGGGAGCAGCAGGAAGCCAAACTAGAACTGCATTTGATCCCACCCCATGAGTAAGACGGGCTCCCTGCTGGTTCATTTTCCTCAGTGTCCTCTTGACTCCAGGATTCTTCTAGGTCTTTCGCTCTCTCCCCTCACACTGACCTCTCTCCTGCCTTCCCTTGGGCCCTGGGTCCTCCTTCGCACTGGGGCCCTGCCTGCCCTCCATTCCATTCCACAGACATTTATCGAGCAACTGCTGGGTGCCAGGAGCAGGGGTTGGGGAGGTGCCGTGGAGTCAGGAGAGAACAGCAGAGACAAGGGACCTCCCTGGTGGAGCTGACATTTGGGTGGGAGAGCCAGACTAGAGATAAGATAAGCAAGTAAATATCTTTGGTATATCCCAGGGCAGTGAGTGCAATGGGGAAAAAGAATGGGGTAATGGTGGTTTGTGGTGGTTGTAAATGGGGGAGAGGGAGGCTGTCAGAGAAGGGCTTCCTGGGGAAGAGACACAGGAAGGGAGACTTGGAGGAGGTGAGGGAGGAGGCTTGCAGATATCTGGGAGGAGATAATCCAGGCCCAGGAAATAGCCTGTGCAAAGGCCCTGAGGCAAGAATGTGCCTAGTGAGGAGGCCCATGTGGCAGGAGGGAAGGAGGGGAAGAAAGTGGGGAGACAAGGGCAGGGGGGTGATGGAGGACTTGGGGTTTTGCTCTGAGTGAGGAGGTTGGTATACAGAATGACCCCCCAAAGATGTCTACCTCCTAATCCCCAGAACTCATGAATATGTTCCCTCACATGGCAAAAGGGACTTTGCAGATGTAATTAGGTTGTAAGGATCTTCAGACAGGGAGATTATCCTGATTATGGGGTGGGCCCCATCTAATAACACAAATCCTTAAATGCAGGAGAGGGAGGCAGAAAGGGGGTCAGAGAGATGCCATGTGAGGAGGACAATCCCCACCGGCTTTGAAGGTGTGCACAATGAGTGCAGGCCACCGTTTCAGCTGACATCCAGCAAGAAAATGGGCTACATTTTCTTGGGCTACAACCCCAAGGAGCTAAATTCTGCCAGCACCTGAATGAGGTGAGGGCTCCTTCCCTAGAGCCTGGCGGTCAGCTGACATCTTAGCCCAGGGAGACCTAAAGCAGACTCTGGTCTCCAGAACCTGAGATGATACACGTGTGCTGTGGGAATTCGTGAGGGCAGCAACAAGAAACCGGTCCAAGGTGGGAAGCCGGCTGAGTTCTGAGCAGAGGAGGGGCAACGCGGCTCCGCTGTTCACTAGCGCCCCCTGGGGGCCGGGGGGGAATAGACCTCCAGGCGAGGCCGGGCTGCCCCGAGGCCAGGGTGGAGGCGGCTGCAGGTGCAGGTCCAGGTGGGGCGATGCTGGGCTGCACCAGGCGGGGCCGTGGAGGTGGGAGAAGTGAAGTCCAAGGTTTGGATGTGAGTGGAGAGAGAGAGAATGGTATCAAGTCAAGGATGACACGAGGCTTCGGACCTGGACCTAGCTCCCCCAGTCCTCTCCGGGCCCCTGCTCCACCAGCACCCCTGGCTCCCTCCCCTCCCCCCCCAAACACACACTTCAGGGGTTGGCCACATGCTGCCCTCTCCTCTTAGGCCTGGGCTGTGCCCTGTGGCCTCTCGCTCCTGGCATTCAGCCTCTCCATTCTCAAGACAGGAAGTCAGCTGAGGCTGGGGAGGGGCTGAGGCTGCCAGCGCCCTGAACCTCCCCCCCCCCCCCCGCCCAAAACAGGCCTGGGAAGCTGCCTCCTCCCTCCCATCCGAGCCCAGCCAGACTAGCTCCCATTTCTCCCCTGGTCTGTGCATCTCTCTCTCTCTCTCTCTCTCTCTCTCTCTCCCTCTCTCTGGAATTTTCGTTGTCCTTATGGTAACTGAATTATCCCATCTCTGCCTCTTGCCGGGGGGCCACCCGCAGCGGTGTGGGTGAGGAGGGCCGGGTCCCAGCTCGAGCTATTAAGCCATCAGTCACCCGTCACTGCCAACTCCCCCGCACCTGGGACCCTCTGCCGGCTGGGCAGTCAGCTGACATCTTAGCCCAGGGAGACCTAAAGCAGACTCTGGTCTCCAGAACCTGAGATGATACACGTGTGCTGTGGGAATTCGTGAGGGCAGCAACAAGAAACCGGTCCAAGGTGGGAGCCGGCTGAGTTCTGAGCAGAGGAGGGGGACCCTCTGCCTCCAGACCCTGCAGGGTGGGGCCTCGGAAGAAACTCACAGGCTCTGCTCACCTGGATCCACAGAAAGCCGTCCTGGGTTCTCTTGCCAACCTGGGCAAACCACTTCATCGCTCTGTGCCTCAGTTTCCCCACTTGGAAAATAGAGACAATAACCTTTTTAAAAAAGAGTTTTTAAAAAACTAATCTCTACATCCAGCCTGGGACTGGAACTTACAACCCTGAGATCAGGAGTCCCACGCTTTACCAACTGACCCAGCCAGGCGCCAGAGGTAATAACATTTTTGTTGTCATTTTGGTTTACTGTGAGGATTACATGAGTGAATATGATGGTAGTACCTGGCACATAAGAAGTCCTTTCTAGGATTTGTTGCTGTGATTGCTGTCCCGCTCCTAGCATTCACTGGGGATCATCTACCGCTGATAGAAATCCAAGACTTGGGCGGCCTGAGTGGCTTAGTGGGTTAAATGCCTCCGTTTGACTCATGTCGTGATCCCAGGGTCCCGGGTTCAGGTCCTGAATCGAGCTCCTTGCTCTCCCTGCTTGTGCGCTCTCTCTGACAAGTAAATAAATAAAAAAAAATATTTTAAAGATTTTATTTATTTATTTAGAGAGAAAGAATGAGACAGAGAGAGAGCATGAGACGGGGAGGGTCAGAGGGAGAAGCTGACTCCCAGCTGAGCAGGAAGCCTGATGCGGGACTCGATCCCGGGACTCCAGGATCATGACCTGAGCTGAAGGCAGTCCTTAACCAACTGAGCCACCCAGGCGCCCAATAAATAAAATCTTAGAAAAACAAAAAAAGAAATCCAAGACTTTTGGCTGCGGGTTGGGGGTGGGTGTGTTTATGGGGAGCGTGGCTGTACCATCTTCCAGCCTGTACCTCATCCAAGTCAGAACTGGAAATTTTTTTAAAAAGCCTCCAGCAGAACCTTAACTACTGCTGAGCACCCCACATTTAGTGGTACTCATTTCAGATAACAAGGCTCAACGCTTTGCACCGGCTGTTCCCTCTGCCTGGAATGCTCTTCAGGGCCATGTGCCACATGCCTGCTCTTTGCCTGCTTCAGAGCTTGGTTCCTCAGCGAGGTCACCCAGTTAAACTTGCATGCGGCGCCCCGGTCGGCCCCAGGTGTCCGGTATTACTGCTTCCACAGCGCGCATGCGCGGCCTCCTAATGCACTGTTCGCCGTGTTTGCTGGGTCTGTCTGTCCATCCCACTGGAGCATCAGCCCCAGGGCAGGGGTGTATTCCTTCACCATGCCACACAGTAGCTGGCATGAAGTAAATGCTCAGTAAATACTTATTGAGTGAATGAATGCATTCCAAGGCTGCTCTGCTCTGGGCCTGTCAGCAATCCTGGGCTTTTGGGGGGTACAGGGGGTGTGCTCAGTCCTGTGCAGGGACCCAGCTGGTCTTCCATCATCTTTATGTGGATCTATTTTCCTTCCTCCCTCCCTTCTTTCCTTCCTTCCTTCTTTTTTGAGGTGAAATTCACCTAACATAAAACCAACCGTGTTAAAGTATACACTTCAATGACATTTAGTACCTTCACAATGTTGTGCGGCCATCACCTCTATCTGATTCCAGAACATTCCCATCACCCCAAAAGGAAACCTGTACCCATTAAGTCACTCTGCAATTTTCCCTGTCCCCCTGGCCTCTGGCGACCACCAATCTGTTTTCTGTCTCTATAAATTTACTTATTCTGGACATTTCACATAAAAGGCATCATGGTGATCTTTTGTGTCTGGCTTCTTTGAGCATAGCGTTTTCAAGTTTCAGGCACATTGTAGCGTATGTCAGTATCAGTAGTACTCCTTTTTAGGGCCAAATAATATTCCAATGTACGGATGGAGCACATTTGCTCAACCATTCATCTGTTGATGGACATTTGGGTTGTTTCCACCTTTTTTGTGGATCCTTAAAAGGCACCCTTTCCTCTGGGCCAATGAAGGGTGTGGTGAGGGGAACAGAGGACATCAACCCTTGCTCTGGCTTCTGTCTGGCACTCTTGTGCAATGAGCAACCGGCACAGCTCTTCATGGCAGCTCTGATGGTACCATGAGCATCCCCACCAGCTCAAAGATCAAGTAGCCAGGAGCTGTGCCTCCTCACCTAGGCTTTCAGACTGCCAATCCCTGACCTCTATGGCCTGCTTACCCCTGCGGAAGATCTGCCAGGGAATTGGGCCACTCTGGGTGGTGCTCCAAGCCCCGTCCTTCCTGTTGCCCCTGGCTGGGCCTTCCTGGCCTTCCTTGCCTCTCTAGACTCTGGGGACCCCCGTGCCCCACAGCCCCTCCCCCATCCCTCCTCTGCAGGGTCTCCACTCAGCCTGGAGTCCCACACCCGCCGACTTCTCCCAACCCTCTCTCTGTGTCTCCAGCACAGTGGCTATTTTTATTTTCCCTTCTTATTAAATTTCCAACTTCTGCAAACACCATGGCCCCTGCCTGGCCGCCCCCCCACCCTTTCCCTTGGAGCGGATTTGATTCACTTGCGTTTTATTAACAGATTAAAAAAAAAAAAAGGCACGCAGCTGCCACCACACTGTGCCTTCTCTGCTTTCTTGGAGGTTTAGAAAGCCAGAGGGAGGAAAAGCGGGCTGCAGGGTCCCTCTGGGGGTTTCAATCCACCCTCCTCCCTGTATCCCAGCATATGTAGACCTTTCCATCACAACCTAAAGGCTGAGGGGGAGGGGCTGGGCAGTGAGACTGGGCTCTTTCCTGAGTTGGAGGGATAAATTGAGGGGTGTCAGGCCTGTGTGATCCCACAGCCAGCACCTGGTCCCAAGGTGGAATTGGAAATTAAAAAAAAAAAAAAAAAATCAATCCATATGGAGGCCCCGCCCCCACAGACACTGGGTGGGGAGTTCCCAGGTAGGCCTTGGAAGTGGGGGCTTAGATTTGGAAGCCTCCACACCAGAGCTGGGGTTGCCTCCACCCATTCTCCCTTCCGGTAGCTGGTGGGGAGCGGGGGGCAGGGGGGGGCGACACAGAAGGTTCCAGGCTCCCTGACACCACCTACCCTGGCAGAGCTCTCTCAGCTTTTTCTCCCCAGGAGATTCTAATCCCAGTCTCCTCCCCCCACCCCCCACCTCTGAGAGCTGAGAGCCCAAATTGCTTCTTCATGCCCCCAGGGTGTTTCCCCCCCCAAAATTCTTTGTGGCAGTCACTATGGCAACCCAGAACCCAGCTGCACTTTATTTCCTCAGGATATAGGATGGGGGGTAGGGAAGTAGATGGGTGGGTTCAATTGGGACTTTCATACCCTCTTTCCACTTCTGATTCTCCTCCTCCACAGGGCCTGGTCCCACCTCGGTCCACAAGATATTAGGCTGCCGGTCTGGGTGTCCATCCTGGCTTCCTGGGCTGCAGCTCCCCACAGGGTCCCTGATCCATTTGAGAAAGGTTCTCCATCTGGCCAGAGTGCTAAGGTTAAACGATGCCCTGGATCCCAGTGGAATTCCTTTCCCCTTCTTTTTTCTTCTCTCTTCTTCTCCAATCCCATAATCAGGGTAGGCTGGGATGGTTGGGCATGTTGGACACTGCACAATGGGACACAGAGTGAGCTCAAGCCATGCTGTGAGTGCCCCTTTCTCCTTTGCTCAGGGGCACCTTATAGACTAACCTCTGCCCTGCTGTAGCTGACACTGACTCTCAGTTCACTATAAAGAGAGCCAACTATTTCAATAACAAATTTCAGTTCCAGTCACACCCCAAAGCAGAGGAGGAAGGAAAGCCACATCAGAAATTTGAGGTTTTGAACAGTACAAGCTACAGGTCCTATGAGATCTAAAGAGAGCAAACATGGACAGGAGGAATTCTAGAGGGGCCAGAGCTGGAGTCAAGGACCTTAGAATGCCTTGGGGGTAACCAGAGAGGGACAGGAAGTCATTATCAAAAGTCCCAAAGAAGTAAAAGAGCTGGTGTAGAATGACTGCCAGACTGACCCAGCTCGATGCCCTCACTGTCTACACTCTGTGCCTCAGCATTGAGTAGCTCCTGCCATCAGGAGGTGGGGCCTATTTCTGTACCCCTGGAATCTGTACCCCTGGAATCTGGGCTAGCCTTGTGACCTGCTTTGGCCAATCCAATGCAACAGAAGTGCCCCGGTGGTCCTGAATCTGGGGCTCAGGAGCTGCTGCGTGTTTCTGCTCACCAGAAACCCTGCCTCTGTCACCAGATGAAAGCCCAGGCTAGCCTGCAGAAGGATGAGGGACATCAAGGAGACAGCCCTGTCGTTCCAGCTGAAGCCATCCCAGACAAACATATGGCCAGCCGAGCCCCAAACATGTGACAGAGCCTGACCTGGGTGAATAAAGAGTCCCTCCCAGACCCACAGCTGACCAAAGACTCATGCAGGAGCCCAGCGAAGACAGAAGAACTGTCGTGCTGATCCGTAGACAGTGGGACCATAATCAAGGCTGATGGGCTAAAGCCACGGGACTTGGGGGTTGTTTGTTATGCAGCATAAGGGGCAATAGGTAACTGACACAGGGTCTGACTGGCACACGGGTGCATTAGGCGTAACTTGTCCTTCCTCACAGAACTGGACTCAAATCTAACAAGCCTGGATTTGCTTATCATCTCCTTCCCTTTCTTACAAATTCTTCCCTGTTCCTTCATTTCCTGATATCTAGCCACATTCCCTTCACTCTCCTGCTCTCACTTCCTTCAGCCACAACAGATGATCCTCACACCCTCCAAGCTTGTACCCACTTCCAGGCCTTTGTGCCTGCTACCCACGCTCCCGCCTGAAACTTCCTCCCCTAGATCTTCACGTGGGTCCCTCCCTCGCCTCGTATGTCCCTGCTCATGTGTCTCCTCCTTTAAGAGGCCATCCCTGCCTCAGACAGGCATGCCGCCTTCTGGCACGTCATCAACTCCTTCCTCTAATTTTTGTGGTTGTTATTCACGGCACTTACCACTACCTGAAACTGTCTCCTTCCCTTCCTTGTCTCACTTCCCCAGGCCCCTCCCCATGCTTCCCAGGGCCACCTCCCAAATAAACTGCATCTGCTCTCAAACCCTTGTCTCGGGGTCTGCTTCTAGAAGGAACCCAACCCAAGACATCTAAGGGAAGATTCTAGATTTGGGACAAAGACACTCAGTGGTGCTGGGTACTTCTGCTGCTCCCACCAGGAGCCACTCATGTCCAGCTGCGCCACATTTAGGGATGCTAGGGTTGGCCTGGGGCTTCAGATGGGGGCAAAAGAAACTTCCACCAATATACTCCTCATCTGCCCTTTCCCCGGTGATTTCACCGTCCATGCATGAGCGTGTCCCAGATCCGTGATTTCATTACCGGTTGAAAAATAGCGCCGTTCCCAGGCTATCGGGGCGTTTTCTCATCTATACATCCGTCTCCTTCACCAGGCTGGGAACCTCCTGCTATAGCTAGCAATGGAGCTACTTCTGTACCAAGGAAACATTTGCTAAAAGTACTTGAATTCTGGAGATGGAAACCACTGGAAAACAAATCAAACAAACAGCTATTTCTTTTCCAGAGCACAGATACCTGGCATCACTCCTCCTGCTTCTGGGATCAGAGACTGCCTGGCTCCAGCCTCCTCTGGACTCCAGGCTTGGCCTCCGCCCACCTCCATCACCCGCCATCATCTGATGGATCTGGGAATCACTGGGGACTTTGGGGAGAAGAAAGATCATCTGCCTAAAGGCATCAACATCGCTTGCCTTTAAAATTTTTTTTTTTTATTTTAAACCTTCCCACAATTCAAATGTTTCTCTTATTATCTTCTGCCGAGGGAAAAAATTAATAACACGGCGCAATATAAAACACTAAATTAAAGGCGTTTTGGAACCAGCAATTATTTCATAAGCTTCTCTTTTATTGCCGCACTAATGTGCCTAATTGCTGTCTTAATGAGGACATTAATTTCTAGCTAATGTGATGTTATTATAGAAATTGCAGTCAATCTCTTAAAAAGGGGAAAGTGCTAGAAAGCTGTCCCATGAGGCAGGGGTTCTGGTCACCCTGGGGCTGAGGGGCAAATGAGAGGGGAGGGAATGGCACTGGGGGAGCAGCCAGGAGCCAGGGAAGGGGGAAGGCAGGGGAGTCTCGCAGGTAGTGGACATTCTGGGGAGGCTCCGGTCAGAGAAAGAGCTGTTCTAGGGGCCTAGGAAATGAGACCCAATAGGGGAAAGCATCAGAACAATAGTAAACCCTAACATCAGTGGCAGGGACTGTTGGAGCATCTTTTTTATATCCTCAACCTTGCAATAACCCGATGAAATTGATAGCATTGTTAGTCCCATTTTATGGATGGGGAAACTCAAGCACAGGGAAGTGGAGTGACTTACTCAAGGTCACACAGCTAGCAAATGGTGGAGGTGGGATTTGAACCCAGCCTGTCTGGCTTAGCCATTGAGCTGAGCTGCTTCTTGGCCAGTGCCCACCACTGTCCACGATAATAATCTCAAACACTTATTGAGAATTTTTTAGGTGCTGGCACTGTACCAAGTCCCTCATATATCATCTCAGGGTGGGCTTCTCTGAGAAGAAGAGGGGCAGGTCAAGCCACACCTGAGCCCTCCCTGATAGAAGAGGGAGGACATACTAAGGCTCAAGGCTGCGGTCTGCAACTGCACCCCCGCCCCTCCACACACACACATGGGAACAGGAAATCCAGTGTAGGGGAGGGACTTCAGGGCCCAGGGAGGGGAAATGTCTTTGCCCTGAGCCGTACCTTCTGGCAGGTTACCATGGAGGGTCAGAGTGGGCTGTGAAAGCAACTGGTCTGGGTTAGAATTCTCACCTTCTCACTTCCTGTGTGACTTTGGGGATGTGGCTGGCCCTCTCTGTACCTCATTTTCTCACCTATAGATCAGGGATAACAAGGGAACCTATCTCAGAGGGCTGTGTTGGAGGATTAAACAAGTTCAAATGATGTATTAGTCAGAATCAGTACACCCTAGTGGCCGTGACAAGCAATGCCCAAGCCCTGTGGCTTAATACACCAAAGACTTATTTCTCACTGATATGGTATGTAGCTCTGCTCCGCTTGGAAACCAGACACCCTCTGTGCCATGGTGTCACCTCCTCCAGTGCCTCAGAGCCCTCGGGGGGACCCTCTCTGTCCAGCCAGCAGATGACAGAGCAAGAGAGAGAGCACGGAGAGAGAAAGGGGTGGGGAGTTTGGGAGGCTGCATCTAGACTATTTTAACCCATACTCGACAGAAGCAGATCAGGAATAATGGAGAATGGGTGTGAGGGCAAAAAACACAACCAACCCCTTTTAAATTCCGACAGCTACTTACATGAAAAGCAAAGGAGGAGCCCCCTGAGGCCCGTATCCCACACTCAAAAAAAAAAAAAAAAAAGACAAGACAACCACGAAACCACAGGGACCTGATTTGCTGCAGCTCAAGCCTTTGCCAGTGTGGCTTATAGAGACACACACAGAGTTACCAGGCGCCATTGCAGAGGTGCTCCCCTTTATTTACAAAATTGACTTTCCTTTGTTTTAAACTTAAAGCAAGTCACTCACAAAGGCGACTTCTCTCATATGTATATGGAGAGATTTATTTTAAGAAATTGCCTTTTGCAGTTGTGGAGGCTGGCAAGTCCCAAATCTGCAGAGTTGGCCAGAAGGCGGGAGACCCAGGGAAGAGTTGCAGTTTGAGTCCAAAGGCAGTCTGCTGGCAGAACTCCTTGCTGGGAGACAGCAGTCTTGGTCCTCTAGAGGCCTTCACCTGATTGGATAAGGCCCACCTACACAATGGAGGGTAAACTGCTTTCCTCAAAACCCACTGGTTTAAATGTTAATCTCACCCCCAAAAAACACTGTCTCAGAAATTTCTCAAATAACGTTTGACCAAATATCTGAGCACCATGGCCCAGCCAAGTTGACATGATACGCCCCCTTGGCGCATACACCCCTGCGTCTCTCTGCCTGAGGCTCTTATATAAGCATGCAGGGTCTGCAGGCAGGAAGTGCTGGGAGCGGACACTCCCAGGAGTGACCATCGTCAACAAGAGACATAATTTTGGAGGGTAAATACTCCAGCTCTCTCCCCACTTTGGGGAGCTCTGAAGTATGTGCTCTCTGCTGTCTCCTGGAGGTCCCCAGAGGAACTGCATCCCAGTTACCACATTGGGAACCTGCTCAAGAACACACTCTGTACTGGTTGTCTTCCCTTTCCTGCCGCACTCCCCATCCCTCTCTACCTGTGTTTCTTGGAATCACCTTGCAGATTAAACTGCTTGCATCTAAACCCCTGTCTTAGGGTCTGCTTAGGGGGAGACCCAGCTCATGGAATTCCCTCTTTAACCTCTTTCCCATCTCTACAGCAACAAAGCATGAGTGGGTGGGAGAATGAGTAGAATTTTTTTTTGCAATACACGCTCGTGATTAAATGAAAAGAATGCAAGCCCCGTCAAAGGGAGAGCACGTTGAGTCCCTCTCCGTGCCACTCCTCCTTTGGCCTCCATATAGCCCTGCTAAGACCTGCCCGGTGTATCCGCCCCGATGTTTTGTATTCACACTCCAACATCTGCATGAATATCCTCTGCCTTTCACAAATGGGGATCATTGCAGACGCACTGTTCCACACTTGCTTTTTCTCCAGTTAATTATATAGCTTGGATACCCTCCCCAAATCGGCACATCCAGACCCGCCTCATTCTGCTTAATGACTGCAGATATTGGAAGATGTGCTTTCAGAGGAAGAAAGGATTTGTCTGGAAGGCTCCGCCTGGAAGTCCTGGACCTGAGCTAATGAGATGGAAGACCACACTCCAATTCCTCTCCCTCTTCTCCAGCTCCTCTGTGCCTTGGGAAACCCACATGGACCCAGTGTCTGGTCTGCCCCACCTGAGCGGGATGGACAGGCCTGTGTCTGGGTCAGGGTGAGAGTTTTAGGCTCCTGCTCTAGCCATCAACCGTCCATGCAGAAAAAAAACAAACCAAATCTCAGAGCTCGGTACCTGCTCTGTGGGCCTCCACACTGGGAGCACTTGGCGTCTCCTCCTGGCCTTGAATGCCCCTGACCCTCGACTATCTAGGAAGATGAAGTGGCCAATCCATTTGCAGTGTGAGCTGTCATGTGCTTCAGAAGGTGGGCCCTGATTGGCCCAGATCCATCGGGCGTTCCCTTCCCCTCACTGATGATTGGCTGGGGCATGGCACCTGAAGTTGTGGGCATCCTGCTATATCCACTCAGTGCTGGCTGTTCCAGCCCGGGGGTGGGCAAAGTACGGCTTGCCCCCTGTCTTTGTAAATAAAGTTTATCGGTGCACAACCATGCTTGTTTGTTTACATCTCTTCTTCAGGCTGCTCTTTGTACTAGAAGGGCAGAGCTGACTAGTTGCAACACAGACTGTCCCACCTGAAAAGCTAAAAAACACTTATATCCGGGACCTTTACAGAGTTTGCTGACCGCTGCGCAAGTGTGTGCTGACAATATTCTTAATCACCTGCAGCTCTCTACCTGGGGGTTTTCTCCTGATCCACATGGGGGACAGGTCGGAAGTGACCCTGGGAGCGGCCCTCAGTCTATGATAGACGGGAACCAGAGGTTCCATTTGCAGGTCCCGCTCCACTTGGGTGGAACATCTCAGACGTATGTGTCCACATAGTCTCTGCAGTGTATCCCAGTGGAATTGGACCCCAGGTGCCCTTGGCAGTAACTGCTTATTTACACCTTGCATCCCTTGCCCTTCTTTTCCTATATCATTTCCCTTGTCCCCACCAGTGTTTCCTGGATTTACTCCCCAGATAAACTGCTTGCACTCTAGTTGTGTCTCTGAGTGTGCTTCTGGAGGAACCCCAAACCAAGACAGCACGTGACAGATTTCAGGTTAGGGAGAACCAAGAAAGGGCTCCTTCCTCTTGAAAAGAGACACATTTAAGAGATGGTCTCTTCCGCTGCTGGAATCTGTTATTTTCTGCACATGACGCCTGGAGTTCTAGAATCTGTCTTTGGACCATGAAGAGAGCCTGCCTTAGGACAAAGCTAAGATGTGGGGAGGGCAGAAGGAACCTGAATCGCTGACACCATTGGGTCACTGAATTAATCAACCCAAGAGCTGCCCTGACTCTGAACTTATTGCTCTATAAGGTGGTGACTATTATTATTGCTTAAGTTAGCTTGAGTGGGGCTTTTCTTCTTCCTTTATAGAAGGAAAGATCTGGAGTGGGAGGAGGAGGATCAGTCTAATGGAGTAAACACTGGGCTATCACCTTTGGGTGATGTCAGAGGTGAAGTCTTCGCAGCTGCCAGAACATTTTTTTGTTTGCACGTAAGAAAACCCTTAGTTGCCATAACTTATTCAAAAAGAGAAGACATTGGCTCATACCACTGAAAAAGTACAACAGCAGTATGACTTCAGGCATGGCTGGATCCAGGTGCTTGATGATGTCACCAGGAGTCTGGTTCCATCCATTTCCTAATTCATATTTCCTCTGTGTTAGCCTCTCTCTCAGGCCAGCTCTCAACAAGTGGTGGTGAGATGGTCCCATGCATTCCTGACTTACAACCCAACAACTTAGCAACCATGGCAGACAGAAAATATCTCTTTCCCAACAATTGCAGCAAAAGTCTAAGGACTGTCTCTCATCTACTATCTTGAGTAGATCCATCCCTGGGCCAACCAGGAAGGGGGAAATGTTCTAATTGGTCTATCTTGGACTATATACTCATCACTGAAGGTGAGGGGGATTTGACCCTGCTATGGGGTTCCACGTTGACCAAAAGGGGATTAAAGGTGGTTCCTCCAAGGAAAACTGTAGAAAAGAAAAGGGATGCCAGGGAAACAAAAACATCAGACTTCTATGAGCCTAGACTTTGTAGGTTGGTGATTGAAATAGAAGGTTCGGTAAGCCCAGAGCATTAGGATCTTGAACAAATGAAGTCTGAACATAACCTCTCTATCTGACTCTCATCTCTCACATACTGGTGTTTACTCAGGACACAACCTAGGAAGATTTGTGCAGGACATCAGAGTCACAAGAGGGAGAGAGGTACTGTGGTGACAGGAATGGAGGAGCTAGGTCAGCAACCAAGCAGTTAGCCTGGAGAGAGCTGATGTTGCATTTGTCCTGCACAAGCTATGATGCTGTGACAAAGAGGCCCAAAATTTCAGTGGCTATAACAAGATGAGCATTTATTTTTTGCTCATGTGTCCAGAGGTTAGCCTAAGTCCAGGGCTGGTGGGAGAGTTTTGCCATCTAATCACTTACGGATTCCTTCTGGAGTTTTGAGGAGAATCAGGGAAAAGGAAGTGGAAGGCAAAAGCTTTCTTTGAAGGACATACCCAAAAGTTGCACACATCACTGACGCTCATACCCCATTGGCTAGAACTTAGTCATATGGCCACACTTAAGATGCAAGGGAGACTGGGCTATGTAGTCTCTGACAGGAGAGCCATGTGCCCAGCTAAACTGAGAAGACTCTAATACCCAAAGGAGAGAGGAGAATGGATTCCAGGGAGCAGTTGGTATTTCACCCTGCTGGCTAAATCTGCTTCATCTGGGAATGGGCTCTGCCATCCCGGACTATTGGCCCCATAAAGAGGGACAGTGCCATCCCCACTCCATACCCCATACCCTCTCTCCATGCATACATGTCGTGTGATCACTTTATTTATTATACTTTATTTCAAAATTTTTCTATTTAAAATTTTAAACAATTTTTACTAATTTATTTTTTAAAGATTTTTAGAATTTGTTTATTTTAGAGAGAGAAAGAGAGAGCAAGGGGAGGGGTCAAGGGAGGGGAAGAGAGAGAATCTCAAGTAGACTCCTGCTGAGCACAGAACCTGGTGCGGGGCTAGATCTAATGACCCTGAGATCATGACCTGAGCCAAAATCAAGAGTCAGACACGCAACTGGCTGAGCCACCCAGGCACCCCTAAAAAATGTTTACTAATTTAAAATTTTATTTTTAAAAAGGTTATTACTATGTATTTGTTCTTTTATTTTCCCTTCCTTCCTTCCTTCCTCCCTCCCTCCCCCTCTCTTTCCAGCACTGAACAGCAGAACATGGATAAAGTAACTGGCACTTAGTAGGCACTCATGAAATATGGTGACCACAAAACCATGGTCTCATCGAACCCATTTCCTCCTCCTGTACACACAGGAAGACTGCATTTCCAGCCTCCCTCATAGCTTGGCAGGCTCACGTGGCTGAGTTCTGGCCAATGGGATACAGAGGAAATGACTGTTCTACCTCCAGCACAAGACCCTAAATTATCCTGCTAAATCCTCCACTACCCCTTCTCCTCCTGCATCAGATGGTCAGAGATGGAGGATGCAGGAGTGGATTCCGAGCCTCTGAAGAGGTTGGGGGGGAATGGTGTTTCTGTACCTCTATATTCTTATCTATCGATAGGATAATAAGTGCCTTGGCTGTATTGAGGATCCAATGAAATAAATTAACATTTGAAAGTTGAAATTAATTTTCACTAATATTTGAAAAGTGAAATTAATTCACTTCAATTAAATAAATTAATATTTGAAAAATGCCTAGAACAGTGCCTAACAGGGGCTGAAGGGCTATATGTGTGTTCAAATGTATAATTTCACAAGCCAGGCACCCGTATACCTGCAACCCCGGTTAGGGAATAGAACACTGACTGATGCCCAGGCATAGATGAAATAAATAGCCAAATCACACAAATTTGTCATTATTAAACTGTGATAGATGCCTTGAAGCAAAAGAACAGGAAGCTACAGGAATAACCAGGGAGCTAATTTAGATCAGGAGGGAAGTCGGGAAAGGTGTCTTCCAGACATTTCACTTGATTTGAGTTATGGGGACAGAGAAGGTAGCTGGTGAGCCCTGAGGAAGGGCAGCCTTCTGGGGAGAGACTACAGTGAGTGGAAGTCCCCAAGATACGCCAGCTCGGGGCACAGTCAGGGAACGTGACCAGGAGCCAGGAGAAAGGAAGAAGAGCAGACAGCGCGGTGGAGGAGGCCAGCAGAGGCCAAACGTCATGGCAGTTACTTTGGTCTTGATTCTAAAAGCCACGAGGAATCATTAAAGGCTTTTGGTCTGATGTACATTTTAAGAAGATGGCTCAGCCGCTTGAATCCCACACGCTGGCAGTGGGAGGGTGGATGACAATATTTTGGAAAACTGTTTCATTACATCTACGAAAGCTGACTATCCACTCGTCCACGACGGAGCGGTTCCGCTCCTCGGTAAACCATCCCAAACTGGAAATGACCCAAATGCCTATAAGAGTAGAGCAGACAGACTAATTATGGTATGGTCCGACAATGGGATACTACGCAGCAGCGAAAAAGAGCAATCCATTGCCACCTGCAACAACACAGATGAATCTCACAAAAAATATTGGAGCAAAGAAGCAAATACAGAGCACCTGGGTGGCTCAGTTGGTTAAACGTCTGCCTTCGGCTCAGGTCAGGATCTCAGAGTCCCGGGATCGAGCCCCTCGTCGGGCTCCCTGCTCAGTGGGGAGTCTGCCTTTTCCTCTCCCTCTGCTGCTCCCCCTTCTTGTGCTCTCTCTCTGTCAAATAAGTAAATAAAATGTTTTTTATTTTTTTTAAAGATTTTATTTATTTATTTGACAGAGAGAGACACAGCGAGAGAGGGAACACAAGCAGAGGGAGTGGGAGAGGGAGAAGCAGGCTTCCCACGGAGCGGGGAGCCCGATGTGGGGCTCGATCCCAGGACCCTGGGATCATGACCTGAGCTGAAGGCAGATGCTTAACGACTAAGCCACCCAGGCACCCCAATAAAATCTTTTTTTTAAAAAAAGAAGCAAATACAGAAGAAGAAACATTGCCGGATTCCATTTATATGAGGTTCTAGAACAGGCAAAAATATTCTGTGACAATGGAAATTAGGATAATGGTTATCCTTGGGCAAGGGGGTAGTGGCTGGACGTGAACATGGCGGGGGGCTCTGGGGGCTGGGATCCTATCCTTGATCTGGTGCTGGTAACACGGGAACATTCATTATGAACATTCATTGCACTGGGGGCACCTGGATGACTCAGTCAGTTAAGCTTCCGACTCTTGACCTCAGCTCCGGTATTGATCCTCAGGATTGTGAGTTTGAGCCCCAAGTTGAGCCCTGCATTGGGTTCCACGCTGGCCATGGAGCCTGGTAAAAAAAAAAAAAAAAAATTCATTGCACTGTATGCTCATGCTATGCACACTATGAAGTATGTTCACCACGTTCCAGTAAAAAAGATTTTTAGAAGTTAAAAAAAAAAAAACCCAAAGACGGTTATGGCCACTCTGGGGAGAAAGGATGCGGAGGGGCTTCTATTTTGTCACTGAAGCAAGAGGGGCCATTATTGGGAGGTGGAAGGTAAGAATGCAGGCCCCACTGAGCCGGAGCTGGTTCATGTGGCACGCATCTCTTTCCTCCTCTATGTGAAGTGACCTCACATTCATGGCCTGAAGTCCGCCACAGTGGGAGTATTCACACCATGGAAACTAGCAGATGCTACACATTTTTTCATTGTTAAAATTTTTCACGAAGAGCCAGTTTACACACACTCACTATACCCCTGGGGGTGTAGATAACAGGATAGGGCATGACAAGGCAGTGGCTTCCACCAGCTCTATTTGTGCTGGGCCCTGAACCTGAGGACCCAGAGCTGAACAAGACTCACAGAGCTGGCCCCCCACAGGCCACACAGGTTACGTGTGTCAGTTGTGGGGTGGGGGAGGGGGTGGGGAGGAAGAAACAAATAAATCTACTCAACAAAATAAGAAAATGCTTAGGAGGAGTTCCAGGGGAGTTCTGCTTTGAGTAATTTCTGAGTAGAGTTTTGTGGGATGAATAGGAGTTTTCCATAAGAGTGGGATGGCAGACCAGGCAGAGAGAAAAAATGCGTGCAACGGCTTGGGGTTTTTAAAGGATATGCCAGGTTCTTGGAGCTGTAACTTGCTCCAGGAGGTTAGCACAGAGGGTGAGAACTGGTCAAAACCAGTCCATGGGTATGCTTTGTTTTAAGAAATATTTGGGTTGATTTCCCAGGCTTAAATAATTAATGATTTTACATAAAAATCCAGATTTCTGCCCTTCTATAAAACCCAGAAAACCTGGTAACCCAGGGCCTGCCGTCCCACGAGGCAGTAACTGACCAGAGCGTAACAGGAATGTGTCTCCTATCTTCCCCAGTCCCCACCAGTTCCTACTGCCTCCCAACACTGTGCTGAGGGTCCCTTACCATTTTACCATTTTGCTCCCAGTTTGCTGCTTTCTCCATAATAGAGCAAGATCCAGCCATACTCCCATCTCTATATAAAAGAGGAAAAATAAAGGAAGTCCAGGAGGACCTCTTGTTTCTCGCCCCCAGCTGGCTTTGCCCTTTGTCTTTCCCGCCCAGTAGCCTCTGTAGATGTTCAAGTGTGCCACCCCTGATGTAGCATCAGGATATAAAGCTGGGTCACAGTGCTTCTCTGTGCCAACTCCAAAGTGTCCTGTAGGCGCTGGGGAACTATTGAAAAATCTGTATTCAATTATTCAACTAATAGTTGTAGCAGAAGCTGAAGCAGAATGTTGATACCCCATTCACATCCCTCCAGCCTCACCAACTCAGCAGGCTCCTGCTGTGGTCCAGTTGCTGCCATTTGCAGCAGCTCATGGCCGGAGGGCTCTCTCCAAAGCTCTTGAAGGCCCCTCTGGCCCAAGCGTGGTAGGTTGAAATGGTCCCCCTACCCTGGATCGCCTCTGCTGCCCGGAGGTGGTGGACAAATGGGCGTCTCCTTCACCTCCCGGCAACGTCTGACACCGCCTGCCAGAGGTCACGGGCTGGATGACACACCCGTCAGTCACCAGCTGTCTCCCTTACCAGCTCCCCCAGTGGTGCTTCCTGGGGTCGTCACCTCCTAGATAAATGACTTGCCTTTAAATCCTCACCTCAGGCTCTGCCTCGAAGAAGCGCCAACTAAAACCTCCTTATTCAGCAGCCGCTCTGTGCTGGGCGACAATGAGGAGAGTTTCTGTCCTTGGGGAACTTACACGGTAGCCAGATGAGAGAGCCCCCAAATAAGATAACGAGCGATATGTATCCTTTTAATATGGGAAGAGAAGAAATCATTCAGTAGAATGTGGTGGTTTTAAAATATGTCCACCCATGCCCATTTCACCCATGGGTGAATGTGGCCAAGAGGTACAAACTTTCAGGGGCGCCTGGGTGGCTCAGTCAGTTGAGCTTCTGCCTTCAGCTCTGGTCATGATCCCAGGGTCCTGGAATCCAGCCCCGCATCGGGGTCCCTGCCCCGCGCGAAGTCTGCTTCTCCCTCTCCCTCTGACCCTCCTCCCTGCTTGTGCTCTGTCTCAAATAAATAAATAAAATCTTTTTTTTTTAAAAAGGTACAAACTTGCAGATATAATATAAATAAGCCCTGCGGTTGGAATGCCCAGCATGGTGACTATAGTTACCCATACTGCACTATGTAGTTGAAAATTGCTAAGAGAGAAGATCTTAAAAGTTCTCATCACAAGAAAAAAAATTGGTGCTATTTGTGGTAATGGGTGTTAACTAGACTTATTGTGGTGATCATGACATAAATATGTATATAATCATTATACACACTATATATATGTATATAATCTTATGTTATACACTTGAAATGTTATGTATAATGCTGGTGCAGTCAGTTGAACAATCGACTCTTGGTTTCAGCTCCGGTCATGATTGGGAGAGCGAGCTCTGCGTCGGGCTCGGTGCTTAGCACGGAATCGGCTTGAGATTCTCTCTCCTTCTCCCTCTGCCCTCCCTCTCATGCTCTCTCTCTCTCTCTCAAATAAATATTTATAAATATAAATATTTTTTAAAAATGAAATGTTATATGTCAATTTTATCACAATAAAAAGACTTTTAAATACATCCACAAATTCTTTGATACTCTCTCTTTCAAGAAACAGAGCCCCATCTACCCCACTCTTGAGTGTGGCTGGATTGAGTGACCATCATCTAATGAATAGAGTATGACACAGTGACAGAATGGGGCAGAACTTCAGCCTCTCTCTCTCTCTCTCTCTCTCTCTCGGATCACTTGCTCTAGGGAAAGCCAGCTATCATGTTGTGAGGGCATTCAAGCAGCCCTCTGGAGAGGTCGGCATAGTGAGGAGCCAAGGGCCCCCCACTGACAACCATGTGGGTGCACCATCTTGGAAGAGGCTCCTCCAGCCCCAGCCCAGCCTTCAGATAACTGTAGCCCCAACAAAATCCTGATGGCAAACTCGTGAGAGACCCTGACCCAGAACCACTCAGCTAAGCAACTCTCAGATTCCTGGTCCTCAGAAACTGTGAGATAATAAATATTTTTTTAAAAGATTTGTTTATTTTAGAGAGAGATAGAGAGCAGGGGAGGGGCAGAGGGAGACGGAGAGAATCTCAAGCAGACCCCATGCTGAGCATGGAGCCCGACTTGGGGCTTTATCTCACAAACCTGAGATCACTACCTGAACCAAAACCAAGAGTCGGATGCTTAACCAACCCACCCAGGTGCCCCAAATATTTGTTGTTTGAAGCCACTAAATTTTAGGGTAATTTGTTACAATAGCAATAGAAAATGATGCGTGAGGGAGTTTATTTAAATGTGTGGTCAATGAAGCCTTCTCTCAAGTGGTGACATTTAAACAAGGATCAGAAGGAAATTAGCCATGGGGGTAACTAAGGAGGAGGATTCCAAGGAGAAGGAAGATATGATCTGTGCAAAGGCCCTGAGGTAGGAGCACACCTAGGGTATTCAAGGAACAGTGATGAGGCTAACACAGCCAGAGTGGTGGGAGCACAAGGGAGGTAGGGCCCGAGAAAGGTCAGATGGAGCTACAGCAGTTCTCAATGAGGGGCACTACCACCCCTCACGTTGCGGGTAGAAACAGGCAAGAGTTTGGTGTTGTCACAATGCCTGGGGTTGCTTATTGGATTTGGATATGGAAGCAGGGACACATAACATCCTGCACTGTGACAACCAGTCACCCATCATGAAGAACTGCCCTGCCCAAGATGCCCAGATCGAGACATAGGAGAATTTGGAACAGAGGAGAACAATCCGATTTGTTCTTTTAAAAGATTTCTCTGTGTAGAACAGAATGTAGAGTCTGCTACCTCCTCTGTAAAAAGGGGGCAGAAAAATATATTCATATTTGCCTGTACTTGCATAAAGACACTATAGAAAGATGTATCGGCTTCTGGTAATAATGCACATCAGTTGGGGGTTTGCAAACTGGGCCAGTGGGGGCCTGGGGTAAGAAGGGAAACCTTTCAAAGAATACCTCTTTGTGTATTTAAAATTTTTTGAACATGTGACTATACTACTGATCAGACAAATAATTAGAAATCAAAAGTGATCATCTTGGACATTGAGGGCAAGGGGGAATTTTAGAGAAGCGAGGCTGGAGGGACAGGAGTACAATATGATTTGAAATAGGAGTTGAAATTGTGGGGCGGGGGAGGTTGGTTTGGAGCTCAGAGGGAACGGGGTTCAGTTTTTGAGACTGCGTTCCAGCTGGTGTGTGAGGGGCTGGCTTTGCCTACTATGAAGGTGACCATCTCAGCTTGGGCTGCTATAACAAAATCCCATAGATGGGGAAGCGGTGGGGGGTGGCTTCAACAGCAGATGAATTTCTCACAGTCCTGGAGGCTGGGAAGTCCAAGATCAAGGTGCCGGCGAATTCCGTTCCTGGTGGCAGCTCTCTTCCTGGCGTACAGACAGCCACCTTCTGTGTTCTCACATGGCAGAGAGAGGGGGGAGAGAGGGAGGGAGTGTGACAGAGAGGGAGGGGGAGAGGAAGGGAGGGGGGGTGAGCAGGAGCTCTGGCCTCTACCTGTTTGGAGAAGAACACGAATCCCATCATGGGGGCCCCACCCTCATGATCTCATCTAAACCTAATCACCTCCCAAAGGCCCCACCTCCTAATACCATCACACTGGGGGTTAGCGCTACAACATAGGAATTTGGGGAGACGGCAAATACTCAGTCCACCACACCTGCCTGGAAACAGAACCTGAGGCAGGGACCCAGATGCCCATTAATTTGGGGGGACGACTCTCAGGAGAAAGAGAGTGAGGGAAGCAGGCTGGGCCGAGGAAGGGGCTCAGCCAGGATGTGGGTTCAGCTGGATCTAGCCCCAGCCCCATCCCACAGGGAGCGCCGGGGTGTGAACTGCATCATATGGTCTGTTCCAACTTGAGGCAAGGGGGCTGGCCTTTAGCACCCCCATATCAGAAAGCGATTGGCTGTGGGTTGCACCTGGGGGGAGGGAATGGCTCCCTGGCATCTCCAGAGGAGGGGGCTCCCAGCACAAGTCATGCTCCAGAGAAAGGGCAGGTGTGAGTCGCTGGCAGCCGACATCCGAAGCAGGCAGAAGATGGGTGCACTGGCCCAGAAAAGGGGCTGTGGCCTGGGCGGGGACACCAGCAGTGTCACCTGCGGTAGCCACAGGCCACGTAACAGCTAGGGGAGGCCTGGCCCCATCCTTCATCTTATTTTTATTTAGCAAACACCTAGCATGCCAGGCACTATTCTTAGAGCCGTACACGTTTAAAATCTGCACAACAACCTATGAGGCAGGCACTGTTTTTACCACTACTCTCGACTGCGGTCGCAGGGAGCCTCCCCCCTGAGCCCCGGGGGCCCACTGAGCCCCCCGCCCCTGCCAGTCACCCCCATCCATCTTGCAGCCCAGCGCCCCCAGCTCTCGCCGCCTCCGCTTGGCAAATCCTTCTTCCAGCTCTTAATTGATTCTTAATCTGCAGCCTTGGGGCAGCGCTGCTGAGAAGGCAGGTGGAAATCATTTCCTTCAGCGCCAGCCGGAGCTCAGGGCATCTGAGGGGAACCCCCCATCCCCACCCCACCCCACCCCCGTTTCTGACAGTCCTGGGCCCGCAGTCCTCACCGACGCTCGTCCCCCTTTCCCTCTGCTTCCCCGCTTGCTCTCATTCCGCAGGGCTTGAGGGGGGGAATGTGGCAAAAAGAAAGGACCAGAGCTTTCTGGGGGCATGGGAGACAGTGAAGGGGCATCATGGTGCCCATCCAAGGCCCCCTTGTCCGCTAAGCCCAGAGGTTCTCACGGGGCCGATTCTGCCCTCCAGGGGCAATTTGGCGATGTCTGGAGGCATATTTGGTTGTCACGACTTGGGGGTGGGGGGTAGAGTGCTACTGGTGTCCGGCCAGCAGAGACCAGGGATGCCACTCAACGCCCTTCAGAGCACAGGATGGCCCCACCACAGAGAAGGATCTGGCAGGTCCCAATGCCAACAGCGTCCCGCTGAGAAGGCTCTAGGCTTTGCCTAGGACCCTGTACTTCTAGCTACTTCCAGCTGGGGGTGCAGCCTTGGGCGGGGGGCGGGGGAGGCGGGAGATGTGGGACATCAGAGACATTTTAGAGCAGGTGACTCTCATGTGCAGCCAGGGCTGAGAGCCACCCAGCAGAGGGTCAGCTTTCAGTCCCCCCCACCCCCATTGTCCTCTCTGGGCACCCGAGTCTGTCAACGGAGGGGGCGGAAGAATCTTCTGGAAAGAGTCCCACAGCCCCCGGCTCGCATCTCCTTCCCGCCTCCCTGCCCCTGCAGCAGTCTCTCCGGGCCTCCCCCACACGGTTAGGGGACCCGGAGGACCTCCAAGGAGCAAAGGACTCGGAGGTGGCCCAGCCCCCCCCCCGGCCCCCACCCTCCCGCCGGGGAGGGGGATGAGGCAGACAGGCCCCAGATGCTCAAGTGTGATGTGGGAAGTCCAAACACACAGAAGAAGGGAGTGAGAGGCTGGACCGAGGGAAGAGCTAACCCCTCGGGAGGATGGGGTGAGCGTCCGAAGGAGCTGGGGCAACGGGGGCTTCGAGACTGAGGGAGGCCAGAGCCCAGGTGCGGGTGCAGCCGAGCCAGCAGGTCACCCGTCCCCCAGACACACACTCACACCCTCACACCGTCACATACACGCACGCCCTCAAATTCCCACACAGCCACACGTTCTCACACCTCCACACACATATTCACACCCTCACCCAGTGACACACCTTCACACACTTAAATTTTGCACATAGCCCCCACACACACTCAAAGCCTCACACCCTCACATACCCTCAAGCCTCACATACCCCCCCACCCGTCCCCACAAATGCTCCCAGTTACACATTCTCCCTCTCACACATGGTCACACACACAGTCACGATCGTCCCACACACTCACACACGCATATGCACACACGCAGGCTCTCCAAACACCTCTGGCTTCCCTGCCTTCACCCCCCACCCCTCCGCCAAAGCCACCCTAAGACTCTGTAAATGTCACCGGCTGCCTGCTCTTGTCCAGGCAGGCCAGGGAGGCCGGGCTGGGAGGGGAACCGTGGGCCGGGCGCTGGCCCTCAGCTCCCCCACAAGCACCCCGAATCTGTCTGCTTTAGGGCTGGGCAGATTTAAAGACAGAGCCTCCCCCCAAACCAGAAACTTCCCGCCCCATCCCCAGCACCACCTGGGTCTCCAAGGCCAGGCAGACCAGCCCCTGGCCTGGAGTGGTCCTTTGTCACTGTTCATTCATTGATTCATTTTGCATATTTGATCGAGTGCCTCCAGTGTGTCCAACCCCCACCCCTGGTGGAGTAGGCCTGGCGGGACCCGGCCCTCCGTTCTTCTTCCCTTCAGCCAGGAATGTCTTCTGAGTGGGCTGCACCCCATCCTGCAGCCCCCACTAGAGAGTACCACGGGCAGTTCCAGCCCACTCTCCGCTGCAGAGACTTTGCTGGAAAACAGCTAATTATATCCCTCCCCCAAAGACAGTCTGGTGGGGCTTGGGTGGCGTTGGGTGAGCGTGCCCCGCGTCCGCAGCCGGTGGCCCGCGGGCCAACACCACAGATTTCTATATGTTTCTAATTCCCCAACAATACTTTGATTAGAGAGCCGAGGTGTTGTGTACGACCTCAGGGACCTCATTATTTTTCTAACTCAAATAAATACGGCATTCAGAAGGCAGGGAGGGGCGGAGGGGGTGAAGGAAAGAAAAGTCGCAGGAAACCTCATCTATAAAAAGAATTCAGGCCTTAATGAGCTTTTAAAACTTGCCAACCCCTCTCCCCCCTCCTCAATCTATAAACAGAAGACATGGCTTCTGGCTCCAGCCCCTGGATATGGGGGAGGGGGGCACAGTGGGGTGGGGACGCAACTGGGTGTCCAAGATTTGGGGGGGCTCCCAGCTGCTGGGAGGTTGGGAGCGGTCTCCGTCCAAGCTCAGTGGGAATCGTCCCCACCCGGGGGCCCACTGGGGCCGGGCCCAAGCTGGCATGAGCAGGAGGAAGAGAGAGGCTGCCTTGCCTCATCTTTGTGTGTCTGGAAATTCTTCCTAGAGCTTCCTGCAGGAGAGGCTGGGGTGGGGAGATGGGGAAACTAAGGCAGGGCAGAGCAAGGAAGACTGGACCACCGGCACCCTCCTTAACCCCCCTTCATGCTGGGCCAGACAAGCCTTGGGTCTGCCCCGGGCTGTTGGGGGGCCCTGCCACCCTCAGTGGCTCCAACATCGGGATGGGTGTGGACAGAGTGAGGTGGCGACCACAGAGCTCCCCGAAGGGCAGGGTGACCTCCGAGTCACTGCCCATGTCGCCTTTCTAACAGGAGCAAGGAAGCTGCCCAGAGCGAGCAGCAAAGCCAATTTCGGGTGGAAGATGAGTTCAATGAGCAGAAATGAGCTTGGAACTGAGAAATTTCTGCATGACGAAAATTCTGGGAGCAGGGCAGACCCAGGGCGGCGGGCAGGGGCCTTAAGAAGGACTCGGGGGTCGGGGTGGGGTGGTGCGGATGAGGGGGAATCTGTAAGAAAGAAGATTCAGGGCACTCAAGTGACTGCCGGCGGGGGGGCGGGGGGGGGCGGTTGGAGGTGGGAAGATGCAGGGGCTGCGGGAAGCGCGGAGGGGCTCTCCCTACCCCTCAATCTACAGAGCAGCCCCTGTCCCTCGCTCTCTCCCCACCCCGCTGCAGCTTTCTTCGGGACACTTCTTCTGTCACCCTCCGATGTGATGATGTTGGTCTTCAGCCTCACCTTTGCAAAGAGGGTTTTGTTCGTCTTGAAGGGCAGGTGGGAAGAGGTCCGCTGGGAAGGTGGTTTCACCTTCCAGGGGGGAGGCCAGTACCCCCGGCTGAATGCTTGTGTCCCCTCAAAATTCAGATGTTGAACTCCGAACCCCCAAAAGGATGGTATGAGGAGGTGGGGCCTTTGGGGGTGATTAGGCCGTGAGGGTGGGGCCCTCATGAATGGGATCAGTGTTCTCATAAAAGGGATCCCAGAGAACTCCCTTGCCCCTTGCGCCGTGTGAGGATGCAGCAAGACCATCATTTATGAACCAGGAGAGTGCTCCTACCCGATGCCGTGTCTGCCGGCACCTTGATCTTGTACCTCCAGCCCCCAGAACTTTGGGAAATAAATGCTGATTTGTAATAAGCCGCCCATCCTATGGCATTTTGTTATAGCAGCCTGAACAGAGACGGAGTGTGAGGGGCGTGCCGAGGGGTGTAAGCTGCAGGGTGCTGGGGAACCGGCGGGGGCAAGGGGACCTGATGTGCGGTGTTTGCCAATTTCCATGGTGTCAGTTCTTCTACCTTGGTTGATTTCAAGCTGCGAACGTGGAGTCACTAAGCCCCAAGCTAGGAAGAGATGTGCAGAATCGGCTCCGTGAGCCAGACCTGGAGTTGGCCCTTTTCCAAATCTGGCTCAGGAAGAAGAGAAGGGGAGAGGATGAAGCAGGCCTCCCCTCCCTCCTTCTATTCCAGGCCCACTGGCTCTTCCCTTGGCCAGCCTGGCATGCTCTTCCCCCAGATAACACCTGAGTCTTCCCCACCTGCTCCGAGTGGACCCCATCCCACCCTCTTGCTGGCCCTGCCCCCTACTCAGCCAGCACCCTCCAAGCCCACCCATGCAGGTCTCATGACTGCCATAATCCCACTTTTTAAATAGGGGACACTGAGGCACGGGGGTGATGTGGGGTGGGTGGAGCACTTGCCTGAAGGGACAGAGCCAGAAAGCAACAGACCGGCCGCTGAATCTACATGCTTAACCACCGGGCTTCACGGACGGACGCCCTCCTCGATTCTGTGATTCTCCTCCTCCGTATGATGTCATGGACACTCTTCACTGCTTTTTGTGCTAAAGAGCAATGCAAGCACCCAGTTCTGCTGTCTGAGCATGGCCAAGTCACTTCCCCTCTCTGGGCCTCAGTGTTCCCTTCTGCAAAATGGGAGGAGAGTGGCACCTGCCCCTGACGTAGGGTTGTGCGCCATTACATCGGGAACACGAGGGAACACATGTACCTCTAGGGCAAGGTTTCTTGACTTTGACAGGACTGACATCTGGGGCTGGGTTGGTTTCATGACATGGTCCGTGCTGTTCGTTGTAGGATGTTTCGCAGCGTCCCTGGCCTCTACCCACTTGATGTTGATAAAACCCACGCCCCGACTTGTGCCAACCAAAATGTCTGCCGACATTGCCTAACGTCCCCTGGGAGGACAGACTTACCTCCTGTTGGAAAACACTGCCATAGATGAGTGGGTTTTCACACTGTCTACATGTTGGAATCAGCCAGGGAAGTTTGAAAGCTCCCTAAAGCCAAACCCACCCAATTATTTCAGACTCTCCGACTGGGGTCAAGGGTCGTCATTGTGAAAGCTCCCCAGGTCATCCCAATTTTCAGCGAGGGCTGAGACCAGTGATGGGCGACCAGCAGCACATATACAGGGGACAGTGGAGGAAGGCCTAGCGAAGGTGTGGGGCCGCGTCCAGGGAAACTAGTAAAGGGTGACGTGAGGTAACCCCAGGGCTGCTAGCAGTCAGGTCCCTGTCCTGTTTCAGCTCAAGCTGTCACAACAGACTCACTGGCTTACAAACAACAGATCTATACACAAGTAACAGATTTACAACCCACAGCTCTGGAGGCTGCAAGTCCACGGTCAAGGCGCTTTCCTCCTGGCTGGTTCACAGCTGCCTCCTCGCTGTGTCCCCACGGAGCCACGCCTCTAGGTGTGTGCAGCAGGAGCACAAGATCTCTGGTCTCATCCTCTTCTTATAAGGACACCAGTTCTGTGGGACCAGGGCTCCACCCTTATGACCTCATGTAACCTTAATTACCTCCTTTAAGGCCCCCCACGTGCAGTCACACTGGGGATAAGGGCTTCCGCATGGGAATTTTGCAGGGACACCATTCAGTCCACACTAGGGCGAATGGAAGAACATCCAGCCCGCAGCCGGGCCGGGAGCCTCTCGGTGTCATGTGGGCACACAGACCCTTGGTGAGCGTGGGTTCTCCATGCACCTGCCGACAAAGGAGGGATGAGCAGGGCCTGCCGAGCCCTGTAGTGGCTCATGAATCTATGCATGAGGAACGAGGTACGGGGAGGACGGCCTGTCAGAGACCTGTCCAAAGGGTGATTCATGCAGGACAGTGTCCCCAGAGCTGATGACCCCTCCTGACATGGGTGCCCAGGCAGCTACAGAAGGAACAAGGGCGCCCCAGTGGATCGGGCCCAAGCCACGTTCCCCAACTCTCCAAGTCCACCCTCAGTTGACAAAGAGGCGTGCTTTCTGGTTCCATATTTGGGCAGGAAGAGGATTTCCCATCCCTGAAAATTCCCGAGAAGCTGGGGAGATGTGAAAGGCACGCAGATCTGATGGGGGAAGGGATGGCGGGCAAGAATGGTGTGCATACAGCTCGGCTCAAGGCAGGGGGGCACCCCCTTTTTTTCCTTTTTATAAGTAGGCTCCACATCCAGCGTGGAGCCCAATGTGGGCTCCGAACTCACGACCCCACGATCAAGATCTGAGCTGAGATCACGAGTCGGACGCTCACATGACCGAGCCACCAGGCGCCCCCCCATCTCACCATTTTTAAGTGGCCAGGGGCCTCAGGCGCATTCATAGTGTGGTGCAATTGTCACCATCATCCACCTCTGGAGCTCCTTCCATCTTGTAAATCTGAAACTCCATCCCCAAGAAATACTAACGCTCCATTCCCCCTCCCACCAGCCTCTGACACCCTCCATCCTACTTTCTGTCTCCATAATTCTTCCTGCTCTAAGTCCCTCCTATAACTGGAATCACAAGAATTTGTCCTTTGGTGTCTGGCTTATTTCACTCAGCATAATAATATCCTCAGCGTTCATCTATGTTCTAGCCTGGGTCACAATTCCCTTCCTTTTTAAGGCTGAATCATACTCCCTCGTAGGAGAGCACCACATTTTGTTTATCCATTCTTCTGTTGATGGGCCCTTGGGTTGCTTCCACATTTTTGCTATTGTGAATAATGTTGCTGTGGGGGCGCCTGACCGGCCAGTCAGAGGAGCATGTGACTCTCGATCTCGGGGTTGTGAGTTCGAGCCCCACGTTGGGTGTAGAAATTACTAAAAAAAATAAATAATAAACTTAAAAAAATTATGTTGCTGTGAACATAGGTGTACAAACATCTCTTCAAGACAGGCTTTCAGGGGTGCCTGGGTGGCTCAGTGGGTTGCACATTCAGCTCTTGATTTTGGCTCAGGTCATGCTCTCAGGGTCGTGGAATCGAGGCCTGCGTCAGGCTACATGCTGGGCATGGAGCCTGCTTGGGCTTCTTTCTCCCCCTCTGCACCCCCCATCCCACCTCACTCACACATGCACTCTCTCTCTCTCTCTCTCTCTCTCTCTCTCAAAAAAAAAAAAGAACCTGCTTTCAATTTTTAAAAAAGATTTTATTTATTTATTTGAGAGACAAAGAGATAGCAAGAGAGAGCATGAGTGGGGAAGCGGGAGAGGGAGAAGCAGACTCCCCACCAAGCAGGGAGCCCGACTCGGGGCTTGATCCCAGGACTCTGGGATCATGACCAGAGCCAAAGGCAGAAGCTTAACGACCTGAACCACCCAGGCGCCCCTCAGGTTTCAATTTTTGAGGGGTATATAAATAGAAGTGTGATTGTTGGATCAGTGGTAGGTGTATTATTAAACCCAGTGAGGCCTACTGTGTGCCTCGCAGTGTTTTAAGACTGGAGATACAGCGGGGCGCCTGAGTGGCTCAGTCGTTAAGTGTCTGCCTTCGGCTCAGGTCATGGTCCCAGGGTCCTGGGATCGAGCCCCGCACTGGGCTCCCTGCTCAGCAGGAACCCTGCTTCTCCCTCTCCCACTCCCCTGCTTGTGTTCTCTCTCTCGTTCTCTCTCTGTCAAATAAATAAATAAAATCTTTAGAAAAAAAAAAGATTGGGGATAGAGCAATGGACAAAACAGAGGCCCCTGTCCTCCGAGAGTTAATGTTCCAGCAGGGGAAAAGGCAAGGC
This sequence comes from Callorhinus ursinus, assembly GCF_003265705.2. Lineage (NCBI taxonomy): Eukaryota > Metazoa > Chordata > Mammalia > Carnivora > Otariidae > Callorhinus > Callorhinus ursinus. The sequence goes on from NW_027397144.1 coordinate 3,218,783, forward strand.
AATGAATTAGTTAAATAAAGGAGCACCAAGCAGAGAAGAGGAATGGGGAGTGCTGGCTTGGAGTTGCAATTTTAATGCCGTAGCCAATGAAGGCCTCACGTGTGAAGAAAGTGACTTTTGAGCAAAGACCTGAAAGAAGGGAGGGAGTTTTATTAGTTATCTACTGCTGCGTACCAATTACCCCCAGATCTAGTGGCTTGAAACAACATGGGTGATCTTCTGGTGTCCATGGGTCAAGAATCTGTGCGCAGCTTAGCTGAACTGGGTCTCTCATTGAGGGTGCAGTCAAGGCATCCCCTGGGGGTAAGGTCATCTCAAGGCTCTGCCAGGGAGGATCTGCTCCCAAGCACACACACAGGGGACTGTTGGCAGAATTCGGTTCCTTGCTGGCTGTGGGCCAAAGGCCACTCTCCCTTCTTTGCCACATGGACCTCTCCATAGGACAGCTCATATCATGGCCACTGGCTTCATCAGACTGAGCAAGCAAAAGGATAAGAGAGAATGCTAGCAAGAGGGAGAGCCCGCCAGGAGAGAAGTCAGTCTTATAACCTAATCTTGGAAATGACATACCACCACTTTTGCCACGCTCGTCCTATTGGTTAGAAGTGAGTGGTCCTGGGGCGCCTGGGTGGCTCAGTCGTTCAGCGTCTGCCTTCGGCTCAGGTCATGATCCCCAAGGTCCTGGGATCGAGCCCCGCATCGGGCTCCCTGCTCCGCAGGAAGCCTGCTTCTCCCTCTTCCACTCCCCCTGCTTGTGTTCCCTCTCTCGCTGTGTCTCTCTCTGTCAAATAAATAAATAAAATCTTTAAAAAAAATTAAAAAAAGAAAGAAGGGAGTGGTCCAGCCCTCACTCGAGAGGCAGGGACCATGGGAGACCATCTTAGATGCTGCCTACCACAGGAACCACGCAGATATCTGGGGGAACAGCATTTCGGGCAGACGGAACAACACGTGCGTGCAAGAACAAGCCTGGAATGTGCTCAGGACAAGAAGGACAATGTGAGTGGAGCATCGCCTGAGGACAGGGGAGGAGTAGAAGGCTGAAATTTTTTCTAAGAGCCGTAAGAAGCCACTGGCCTATTTCAAGGCAGGCCATGATGTCATTGGATTTAATTTTGAGAAGTTTCATGTGATACTCATAGAAGTAATATGGTACCTGGGATTTGCTTTAAAATAGTCCATAAAAAAAAAAAAAGTTGGGAGGTGAGAGATAAAACAAGATGCGCAAAATATGGATGATCCTAGAAGGCAGGTGACCGGGCCATCCAGGCTGTTCACACTCTTCTATTTGCATGTGTGTGAAAGTTTTCTATAATAAAAAGGGAAGTAATAAAGATAAACTATGAACCTGGTTTTGGGGGGGGCAGAGAAGCAACTGTGGGGGATCCAGGGCAGAAGCAGGGTTTCAAGGCAGAGGTCACAGTAATGGTCCAGGCTACAAGCCATCAGTCTGGCCAAAATCAGAGGCCGACAATACCAAGTGTTGGCAAGACGTGGAGGAACTGGAACTCTCATCCAGGGCTGGTGTGTGTGAAACAATTTGCCAGGTGTTTTCTGTTTTATAAAGTCACACACTACAGCCCAGCAATTCCCTTCCTGGGTATTTAACCAAGAGGAATGAACACATATGTCTGCGCAAAGATCTGTTGGCAAATGTTCATAGCAGCTTGGTTCGTTCTTGCCAAAAAGCTGGAAGCACCCCAAATGTCTACCAACAGGATCACGGATGAACAGGCTGAGGTCCATTCACACCATGGAGTACTCCGCAGCAGATACTGGAGACTAGGAAATCTCTGGGATGCTCACTGCTGAGAAGCAGCACCCAGACCAAAGAGGCCGCCCTCTGGGGTTCTATTTGCATGAAATTCTCCAGAAGGCTAGGCTAACCCACAGAGAGAGAAATCAGAAAAGTGCTTGGGGCGGGGTGGGGGGACGAGAGGGCTGGGATCCTTCCGGGACCTTCCGGATGGAAAAGTGCCAGACTCTGGCGGGCGGCGGGCCCCCGGGCCCACGCACGTGTCAGGCACGCAGGCAGCAGAACCTGCGGGATGGAAATGGTGTCTCAGTAAAGTTCCGGGGCAGGTGGTCCCACCCCCGGTGTGAAGGCAGTGGCGTGAGCAGTGGGATTCCGATCTGAGCTCGGAGGCCTCGCTTGCAGGCCTCGCGGGTGGCTGGGCGGGCGAGACTTGGGGGCGTCAGAGGAAGCCCCTCGCCGCCCCCCGGTAGGGGAGGGGGAAGCCCAGACCTCCGTCCCCCGCCGGGACGTGCTGGCGGGTCTAAAAGCTTCGCTGCAGCGCCCGGGCGGTCGATAGCAGACACCCCGGCTCCGTCCCGCCTGCCTGGCAGCCTGGCCCCTTCCCGCCAGCCCAGCCCCCGGGAAGGGACCCCAGCCTGTGGGAGCCTGCTCCGCAGCCCCGCGCCTGGCGCTGGTCCCCCTTCCCGAGGCTCCGCCTTCTCAGCCACTGAGACGCGCCCTCGTCCCGGAGGGTGGCGGGCGGGCGGGCGGGCGGGGGGGGGGGGGGGGTAGGCACGGGCCAGCCAGCGAGCCAGCCGCTCAGGGGGCTGCCCTGGGATGAGCCTGCCAGTGCCCCCCTTTCCCCCATTGAAACTCCGAAAGAGCAGGAGCTGAGGTCTTCCCTCGTCGCCAGGGGCGAATAAATCTTTGACTTAGAGTCACCTCTTTGGGGCCATTCAGGCTTGGGGTCATTCATTCATTCATTCACCAAATATCTATGGAGCGTCTAATCCACCCCTCCCCCGCCCTCCTGGACTGGACATCCTAGACCTGCTCAGAACAACAGATACACGACGAAGCCACAAACAAGGGCACACAGGTCTTTTAAAATTTCCCGGGATCCACAATTTTAAAAAGTAGAAAATAAGTAGATGCAATTAATTGTAATCCTATATTTTATTTAACCCACTATGGCCAAAATATTCCCCATTCGACATGCACTTCAATATAAAAAAATGATTAATGAGATATTTTACATCCTTTTCTCTGTACTAAGTCTTTGAAATCTGGTATGTTTTCACTTGGAGCGTATCTGAATTCTCAGTGGTCATTTTCAAGCACTCAGTAGGTCCACTGTAGCCAGTGGTGACCACGTGGGCTGGCACAGGCCAGGAGGATGGCAGGGGACAGGTGAGTGGGATGAAGGAGCACAGGGGACACAGTGAGGCCTTTGGGTTTCAGTCTAGTGGGACCAGTTCCTCCAGAAAGTTTTGAGCAGGGCAGGAGCATGATCTGACTAAAAAAAAAAAAAAAAAATCCCTTTGGCTGCTGTGTTAAAATAAGTGGGGAGGAGGTAGGGATTTACCTTGAAATGCACGAAAAAATGAGGTGAACAGATAAACCAACTGTGATCCATCCAGACAGTGGAGTATTATTTTGCGCTAAAAAGAAATGGGCCATCACTCTGAAAAACAAACTGAGGGTTCTAGAGGGTGGGGGGTGGGGGGATGGGTTAGCCTGGTGATGGGTATTGAGGAGGGCACGTTTTGCATGGTGCACTGGGTGTTATGCACAAACAATGAATCATGGAACACTGCATCAAAAACTAATGATGTAATATATGGTGATTAACATAACAATAAAAAATTAAAAAAAAAAAAAGAAATGGGCCATCAAGCCGTGAAAAGACAGGGAGGAACCTTAAATGTCCATTGCTAAGTGAAAGAAGCCAATCTGAAAAGGCTCTAGATACTGTGTGATTCTCACTATATGACATTCTGGAAAAGGCAAAACTATGGAGACCATAAGGAGATCAGTGGTTGGTGGGGGCTGGGAGGGATGAACAGGTGGAGCACAGAAGATTTTTAGGGCAGTAAAAAATACCCTGTATGAGATTATAATGGTGGGTACACGTCATTCTGCATTGGTCCAAACCCACGGAACGTAGAAGACGCAGAGTGAAGTGTAACGGCCGTCCGTAACATCCGACTTTGAGTGGCTATGACGTGTCAGTGTGGGCTCATCAGTTGTAACCAATGCACCCTCTGGTGGGGCTGATGATACCAGGGAGGCCGTGCCTTGGTGGGGGCAGAGGGTGTATGGGAAATCTCTGTACCTTCCCTCACAAGTTTGCTGTGAACCTCAAACCGCTCTAAAAAAGATTAATTCTTAAATCGCAAAAATTGTAACGAGGTGGGTGGGTGGATGGATGGAAAGACAGAAAATGACAAATCAAGCCAAGCGTCAACTGCGGACTCTAGGTGGTGGGCGTACACGTGGGTGCTCACTGGACAGTTCTTTCCATTTTTCTGTACGTTGACAACGGTGATGCTAAATTGTGGACGAGCAGACTGTGTTCACGTCCTGGGGCTGCTGTGACAGATGACCACAGACCGGGGGGCTTAACCAACCAGAATTTTATTATCCCACAGTTCTGGAGGCCAGCAGTCTGAAGTCAAGGTGTCCTCAGGGCCGCATCCCCCGGAAGGCAATAGGGGAGGATCCTTCCAGGCGTCTTCCAGCTCCTGGGGGCTCTGGTGTTCCTTGGCTTCTGGCCGCATCACCCCAATCTCTGCTTCTTCAATCGGGCTTCTTCCCTTCTCTCTGCTCTTCTGTCTCTGATAAGAACACTTGTCAGTGGATTTAGGCTCTGCTGTATAATCTAGGACGCTCTTATGTTGCGCCTATCTTTATTACTTCTGCAAAGACTCTATTTCCAAATAAGACCGTATTCACATGTTCCAAGGGTTAGGACTTGGACACGTCTTTGCGAGGCACAGTTCGACCCACAACATGGGCCATGTTTCGTGGATCAGCCGTGAGACCCTAGCACACAGCACAGCCTCTCTGAGCCCTTCTCAGTGGCACACAGTAGGTGCTCAATAAACAGAAGCTATTGTTTCCATCATCCCCAGGGCTTCTCCTGGCAGGTGGTCCACTTGTAAGCAGCCTCTGGGGACCCAGAGAACACATCGGAGCGTCAGGCACATGGTCTGGTGCCATCTGGAGGAGAGGAAGTGACCTGGTTGATGGCCCAGGCTCTGGCATCAGAGGGACAAGGGTTTAAATCCTCGCCTCGTCACCTGAAAAACATAGTGACCTTGGGCAGGTGACTTTGAACCCCTGAGCTCCAATTTCCTTGTTTGTAATGGGGTGGGGATGTCATTCATTTATTCAGCAAATGTTTACTGAGTACCTACTTACTATATGCCAGGCGCTGAGTGTGAAGGGTGGGGATACAGTGGTGAACAAGAGAGGTGAAGTCTGTCCTCAGCAGGAAGATGAGAAATCTGCTATGCTGAGAAATGTGCTATTTTGAGAATTTAAATGAGCTGATGGGTTGGTGTAAACAGGTCAGTAGAGAGGGCTTCCTGGAGGAGGCGACATTAACTGGAGTCTAAATGACAGGAAGGGCGCCTGGGTGGCTCAGTCAGTTGAGCGTCTGCCTTCAGCTCAGGTCATGATCCCCGGGGTCCTGGGACCGAGCCTCGCGTTGCTCCCTGCTCGGCGGGGAGTCTGCTTGTCTCTCTCCGTCTTCTCCCCCTGCTGTGCTCTCTCTCTCTCTCTCTCTCTCTCTCTCTCAAATAAATAGATGAATAAAGTCTTCAAAAATAAATAAATAAATGATAAGAAGGAGCTGGCCATGTGAGAACCATCGGGAAGGGCATCCCAGGCAGAGGGAGAGCAGTCCTGGCTTCAAGGGAGTGATGATGGACTCATTCACTTTTTCATTCAACAAACATGTGTTCAGCACTGTGCATCTTCCACAGTGAAGAACAAAGAGATGACAGTTCCTGGCCCATGGTGAAATGCTCCGTGAACTTCAGCAGTTATTGGTGGTGAGTAAATTTGGGGATCTCTCCAATTCCTTCCTTCTCAGTGGCTTCCCCGAGGGAAACACCTCTGCCCAAGACCTTCCCTCCATAGTGAAGTTGGCTTTCTTGTTTTTATTCTGGTTGTAAGATGACCCATACCAGGGGGGAGAATTGAGGCCAGTACAAAGAGAGAGAAATACCTGAATTTTCACCTCCTCAAAGAAAGTTTAGTTAGCTTGAAGGATATCTTTCTGGATGTTTCTCTGGGCATTCAGGCGTGCTCGCGTGCACACAGAGGTTGGCACACACACATGCACACATGCTTACAAACTCCTATATATGCACAGTGCTTGCAGTCATGCATACGCAATGCACACACCACACATATAAATGCATAAAAGCATGCAAACGCACGTGTATTCACACCCACACTCACAGATACGCGCACACGTGCATGCAAACACACATACAAACACATGCATGTACAGAGAAGCAGGATTAGGGTGAAGTGAGTGAGGCTGAGTTTTGAAACCAGGGCCAGACCCTGGCTGTATTTAAAAATTTGGCATTTTGTTCCTATGAATTTTTCCATTATTTTGATTTTTTTAAATATCGCATTAAACTATTTATCTTGATGACTGAGTTTTTTGACACCCCTTCAAATTTTCCTCCTGAAGTGACTGCCCCACTTGCCTCTCCCTCATCCCAACACACAGGCACACATGTGCGTATCTGTATGCACACACATGCACACACGTACAGACCTGTATGCACACAGTGCACATGTGTAAGCACACACTTATGCACACACGCACGCACGTAAGTTCACACATACAACCCACTAACAGGTGTGACACCTATTCACACTTTTCCCGCACCCCCAACCCTTTTTCCTAGTCACTACCCAGCTACCCAGCGGTCCGGTGACATCCACCAAAGCCTTGAAGAGAAAAAACACTGTATTTATGAGAACGACCTGCCTTCCAAAATGGAACAGAAGAGAATAGAAAATGTCAGAACTCAGGGCACAGAGATAGGATAAATATCACTTCATGAAATTTTTGCTTCAGTTCTGAACCTGGGTTAGACTACATTACAATGTGAAAAATAAATGCTCTGATTCATGGTCAAAATGTTTGAAATCATGTGGCTACATGTGATGTTTGAAACCTGTGTTCTTTTTGTTTTTCGTTCTTCTTTTTTGGAAGTCCCATGTTAATTACGGCATATCCAAATATTGAACTTAGCTGGGCCCCTGAATATCTGTTTGTAAGAAATTCAACAGAGTCACTTGCTATTTGAAAGCCTCTGCGTAGGCTTTATGTGGAGTAAATATAAATTTGTAAAATGTTCAAACAACCGATATTTTCATGTGCACCTGAAACGTAGCACCTAAATTTAATTTAAAGATGTCTTATATAAACCTTGAGTATCATATATTAAAGATTTATCAAATATTAAATATACGGCCATTATTTTGTTTCGAGATTCTTTTTGTTTTTCTGTTAACAAATTGTAGAGGTCACACGGTGTCAATGAATCTAGGTTTGCTCATTTTCGTTTTCTGCTCCTTATTTAGGCCACCCCCTGCACAAGGACACTTTCACTGTTTCCCAGCTATGAGGGTTTTTGTCCTGGTGATAGTACATACACCAAGTACATAGCACCTACTATGTGCTTGGTGAGGCGCTAAATGAGAATTTCATACACATTATCTCATGGAGTCCTCATGATATGCTTGATGTACTGGTGAGGAAATGGAGACTCTGTGACATTAATTCATGTACCTGAGGGCACATAGCTCACAGACAGCGGAGCCAGGATTGGAAACCCCAGCCATCTGATTATGGGGCTCTTACCCACCCTGCATTACATTTTACAGATCTTTGCATATTCCCAGAGATGGACTTGTTGGGTCAGAGAGTTCACACAATTAAATGCTTAATACGAAGTTCTGGAACAACCCTCCACGAAGGCTGTATCAGTTTACATGCCCATGAGAGTGCACAGGTGTGCATCCCCAAAATTTCACACATGCTGATAAGCTTGACAAGTAAAAACGAGTCTTTTTTTTTTTTTTTTTTTTAGATTTTATTTATTTGAGAGAGAGCATTAGCAGGGGGGTGGATGCAGGACTCGATCCCAGGATCCTGGGATCAGGACCTGAGCTGAAGGCAAACACTTAACTGACTGAGCCACCCCGGCGTCCCTAAAACTGAGTCTTTAGCTGATAAAATGGTTAGATTGTTCATCCTCGAGAGAAGTTTGGTGACTTTTTATCATTCCTTTGTGAGCCTCCTATTTATGCCCTGTGCCTATTTCACATGTGGGATATTTGTCTTTTTCTTATTGATTCATAAGTGCTCTTTGTATATTAAGATCCTGAAAATTTTATCTGCCATATATGTGGCCAAGAATCTAATCTTTCTTTTTTTTTTTTAAAGATTTTATTTATTTATTTGACAGAGAGAGACACAGCGAGAGAGGGAACACAAGCAGGCTTCCCGCTGAGCAGGGAGCCCGATGTGGGCTCGATCCCAGGACCCTGGGATCATGACCTGAGCCGAAGCCAGACGCTTAACGACTGAGCCACCCAGGCGCCCGAATCTAATCTTTCTTGACCTAGGATCACTTTGAAGGGCGAGACAAGTCTGCTTTATTGCCCACCTGGCCTCAATGAATGTTTTTGTTCTGATGTGTCCTTGCTGCAGACTCCGTATTATTGGTACCTCCAGAAGCAAAAATGGAGACCTTGAAGTTTTATAAACCTCAGTCTTATCCAAACCTTCATTTGAACAACACCTCAGCTTTCCGTGGCAAGAAAGTTGAGGCCTAGGAGTCAGGAGCCCCAGGTTTCGGTCCCAGTTCTACAGCCCACTACAATGGCTGACAGCTCCTCTTTCCTCCAGGGTCAGAGGTGTTGCAAATCCAGGCACCCCTAGGGCCCATCCAGCCACGCCCACCTCCCACCCAGCCACGCCCACCTCCCACCCAGTCACGCCCACCTCCTCTAGCAGAGCGTCAGTAGCAGATGGAGAGGAATGGGTGACACCTCAAGCATGGTCGGGGAAACTGTACGAGGGGTCCCTGGCCTTGGAGGCTGGCAACCCCTGGTGCCCCCAGCACTTACCTGGCTAAGGAAAGAAAGCCCCTGGCTACTTGGAGCTACGTTTGTCACCCTCTTTTTAATATACTCTTCTATATGCTTTCTCGGCACCCTAGTTTTATCATCTGCAAAATGGGGATAATTTTAATGATAATGTGAGTTAGCGTCTGTAAAGCAGTTGAACGGTGCCTGGCACATAGTAGGTGCTCAATAAACAACATCAGTGTTTCAGTGTCACTGCCGTATTGTTATTGAGGATAAGGTGCGGGATGGAAAAGCAGGGCCCCCGGGGGCACCTGGAACCAGCCCCAGGGGCAGGTGGGGCCCTGCACAGCAGTCTTTACCTGGTGCCATCTGGGTGGACCCTCAGGGGAGAAACTGAGGCCGCACCAATGCCCCTCCTCATCTCAGTGTCCCTACCTCAGCCCCTCCAAGGCCCAGAGAGGCCCCCTGGGAAAGCGGCACCGTAGGGACCCGTGCTGCCCAGCACAATTACCGTTTTCATCCTCATTAAACCACATTTTCATTCTAATTAGAGTTTCACTGCCTCCCAGAGAGAAGGGCCGATTACTTTTCAGCATCATTACCAGCCTCTCCTTCCCTCCCTCCCTCCCTCCCCACCCTGCCCAGGTGCCAGTTCCACACCGGCCAGCCTCTCTCTCTCTCTCTCTTCTCCCACCCTCCCTCCCTCTTGCCATCTCTTCACAGACTAGAGAGAAGCATGGGACGTTTATTTATTAGTCTCCTCCTGGGTGTGGAGCTTGGTGTTAAGGACCTTCACCTACAGCACTGTCACCTTACCTTTGCCCAGCTCTAACTGATTCTTTTTCAACACATCCCCCCTCTCCAAACATACCCCGTGATGTGTTTGTTCTGTTTGTCGTCTATCTCTGCTTTCCCAGAATGCCAGCAACCAACCATATCCCCGCGGCACTCCTGGGCATGCTGACCCCCTTCTTCAAACAGCCAGCCCCTGGCAGCCGGACCATTCCCAGGGCCGGCAGAACGTTCTGGAAAGCAAACACACGGCTGGAGCAGCCCCTGCCCAATGACTGATGGGGAGTGGCGGACAAATACTCCGGCTCCCCCGTCCCCTGGTGGGAAAGCTCTGAGGGGTGTGCGCAACCTGGTGTCTCAGCAGCCCAGCAGGACTGAGCCCCACTTGCTAGCAGTGGAAACTCACTTGTGAACACACCCTCACTGACTGCCCTCCCTTCCCTTCCCTGCTTCCTCTCTCCCTTACCCGTTTCTGGGCTCCCCTCCCACCAGAATCCACTGCATCCAGGATCTCTCCCCCTTCTCCCCCTTGAGGTTCAGGGAAGTCCAAGAGAGTGTCTTCCCTACACAGCACCCAAAGGATGGGTCACAAATACTTCTGCAGCTCTCCTTAGAACAGAAGCACCATTTCAACAAGACTGCAGCCTCACTGGGCAGTTCTGACCCACATTTGAAACAAACTCTTGGGGTGTTCTCCTTCAGAGTGGGGGTAAACTTCCTGGCACTTTTGGGAGGGGCACTTGGCAGTGTGCATTAAAATGGGCACTGTTCCAACCCTCCACCATCAGTTCCCCTCCCGGGAATAAGCGCTTTTGAGCATGGAGGTGGGAGCCAGGGTGGTTTTGGCAGGCTTGTTTGCAACCATGCAAAGCGAGAAACAGCCCATGTGTCCAACCACAAAGGATGAGGAAATCAGCTACGGTGCTGTGGGACACCACATGACTTCAGAAAAAAAACCCAGATAGATGCCTATCTTGGGTTTTTAGGGCTGACAAAACAAAGTACCATAAACTGGGTGGCTGTAAACAAGAGGAATTGATTCTCCCATAGTTCTGGAGGCCAGAAGTCCAAAATCAAGTGTGGGCAGGGTTGGCTCCTCCTGGAGGCTCAGGGGGAGAATCCCCCCTCGGCCTCTGGTGGCCTCCTGTGGCCTCCCAAAGCCGGTGGCATTCTTTGGTGTGTGACCACCTCTCTCCGATCTCGGCCTCTGTTTTCACGTGGCCTTCTCTGGGTTCCTGTCCCCTCTTCTAATAAGGACACCAGTCATACTGGATTCAGGGCCTACCCTAATCCAGGATGACCTAACTTCGACTTAACTGATTATACCAACAAAGACCCTATTTCCAAATAAGGTCACATTCCCAGGGACTGGGGTTTAGGACCTGGACATATTTTTTGAGGAGACACAGCTCAGCCCCCTGCAACACCACCCGGGGACTAATCACAAGTGTGGTCTGACTCCCTTTCTGTGATCAGACTTGGCCTGAATCAGGAGGCACCCCCCTACTGCCCCAACCCCATACCTCCGTGCTTTAGCGCAATCACACTGGCTTCTTCTCTCTCTGCTTCAGCTCACAATGTGTTCAGTACTGTCCTAATCATTTTAGGGGCATTATTTTATTCAATTTTTGCAAGAATCCTACAAAGTTCATACTGCCTTAGCCCCATCTTGCAGATGGGGAGACTGATACCTAGGTACAGTGAATCCCTATTTCCAGGCCCGCTGTGGCTACTGGTTATGACTTCCACAGTGACAGTGTGGGTCTGCCATGAAATACACACACGGTCATTTATTTTCTCCAACAATCTGCAAGGCAGAAATTACACTCATGTCATAAACGAGGAGGCCAAGGCAAAGAGAGGATGAGTAACTTGACTAACGGCACACAGTAGGTGCCAGGGTGGGGATCTGAGCCAAACATGTGGCCTTTCAGGGAACCGCGGGCTCCATCTCCTGGCAAATGGGGTGAGGGTCCCCTCCAGCCCAATTGTTGTTCTGCCGCCACAGGACCTCACAAGGCCCAAGTCTCCGCCTCTGGGGTTTGGGCTCCGGAGGTTAAGGCTGTCTACTGGGGCCATCGACAGACCCCGCTCTTGGAGCATGCCGGGCCTCAGCAGCTGGGGTAGAGCCCCTCGCCCACCTCAGGGCCCACCTCAGGCTCCAGCTGCCACACACCAGGGACCCAAGTCAGCCTCCAGGTCCTTCAGAGCTTGGGGATCGACAGGCAGCTCCCTCACTCCTCAGGGGTTATTAATTAATGCTAATTAATATCTGTGTTCACAGAGCCAGCCAGGCCCCTGGGCCTGGAGCATCCGAGAACGGAAAATATGAGAAAGCTGGTGCCCTGCCAAGAAACATGGATTATTCAGACTGGCTCGGGCTGGCTAGTGGAGAAGGGCTCCTAGTGACTAGAAGGGGACACTGAGACACAGGTGAGGACCAAGCAGCCCCAGACAGCTTCAAAAGTGGTTGCTGTTTGAGGGGCGCCTGGGTGGCTCAGTCGGTTGAGCATCCGACTCTTGGTTTCGGCTCAGGTCAGGATTTCAGGGTCATGAGATGGAGCCCCATGTTGGACTCCACCCTTAGTATGGAATCTGCTTCAGATTCTCTCTCCCTCTCCCTCTGCTTCTCCCTACCCCCCACCCTGGCTTGTGCTTGCTCTCTCTCTCTCTCTCTCAAATAAATAAATAAATAAAATCCTAAAAAAAAAAAATCGGTTGTCATTTTTTTTTTAAGATTTTATTTGTACATTTGAGACACAGAGATACAGAAAGCATGAGCAGGGAGAGGGGCAGAGGGAGAGGGAGAAGCAGGCTCCCTGCTAAGCCAGGAGCCAGACGTGGGGCTCAATCCCAGGACCCTGGGATCATGACCCGAGCCAAAGGCAGACACTTAACCATCTGAGCCACCCAGGCGCCCCAGTGGTTGCCATTTGAAAGAACAAAGAGATGAGCCTTGGAAACCCATCAGCTCTGGGTCCCACCCCCAAACCTCAGTTTCCTCATCTGTAAACAGGATGAGAATTCCTTTTCTTAAATGTGACAGGGAGGGGACTCATCAAGCTTTGATGCATGTAAAACGCTTTGCACATAAAACTTCCTTTCCCTGGCTGCTCACGGGTGCAGCCAGGTGCCTCAGTTTCCCTTTTCGGACACATGAGGAGGGGGCAGGGCACCTCCTTGCTGCTGCTACCTCTGGGTGGGTCCCCAGGGCAGGGCACCCCAGGCCCGATCTCAGGGAACACTCGGGAAAGACCATTTCCAAACAGCCTGATTAATAACGCCATTGCTAGCATGGTGACGAGACGGTTCTGGCCCCTGATTAAAAACAGAAGTTTCCCCCACGTTTGCGGAGACGGAGCAGAAGGGAAAACAAAGACGTGCACACTCGCGCCAGATAAATACAGACGCAAACACATGCACGGCAAATAAACACACACTGGCACACCAAATATACACACAGCCGGCTGCGGAAATCAGGGTGGGCTGGCACAGCCCAGCCCAGGCAGCCCAGAGACCCCCCCCAGGAGCAGCCAGCCACAGGAAAGGTGGAGGACCCCCCCCCCCCCCGCCCCGCACAGATGCTGCCAAGCCCCGACCACATCTGGGCCCTGACCACTGCCGTGCACATGGCCGGGAGCCAGGACTGCTGGAATGCGCGCCCCCGGGAGCAGCCCTTGGCCCACCACAGAAGGGACTTGGTGGAAAAATGCCCCTACTCCTTCTCCTGGCAGGTGCACGGCCTACATGGTCTCCCAGGGGCCCTCAGCCCCCTTCGTTCTCCCCCTCCCCAAGGTCCCTGCCGGTGTCTCGGGCTGCTGTAGCAACGTACTCCAGACTGGGTGGCCTATGAACAACACACATGTGCTTCTCCCGGTTTTGGAGGCTGGGAAGTTCAAGATCATGGTGGCGTTCTGGTGAGAGGCCTCTTCTGCACCCACGGACAGCCGCCTTCTTGCTGTGACCTCACGGGACAGAAAGAGGGCGAAGGAGCTCTGTGGGGTCTCTTTTACAACGGCACTAATTCCACTCATCCCCTCTCCACGCTCACGACCTAATCACTTCCCCAAGGCCCCACCTCCTAATAGCGTCTTAACCTTGGGGGTTAGGATTTCACCATATGCATTTGGGGGAAAATGCACAAATATCTATTTTATCTCCCAAATAAACTATATGCCCCTCCCCCCCCATCCTTGTGTCAGAACATGCTTCTGGGTGGGGGGGAGCCAAACCAAGACGGCACAGAGAAGCACACATGCACAAATACACACTGACCAGTGCGGGGACATGCCAGCAGGGTACGCAGCAGGAGTGCTCAAAGGGGTGATTTCTCCCCTCATCAGACGTGTGACAAGTTCTGCAGACATTTCTAGTTGCCACAGTTGAGGAGCAGGGATGCTACTGGCTACAGGGCACAGAACAGCCCTGCCCCCCCAGCAAGGAAAGGCCAAATATCTGATCTGCAATGTCCAGTACTGAGGTTGAGAAACCCTACGGGAACCCAGTGGATCGTACACCTTGGCACACCCACTGACCCCCACGTGGAAAGAGCTGAGTGTGCACACACCTCAGCCAAATGCAGACACACGGTGGGATTCACAGGCCGCCTCAGACCAGAGAGGCACTGCGGGCCAGGCCCTCGTACTAGAGTGGTAGCTGGCACATTCCAGCCTGGTATGTTTCCCACTGGGATGTATAGACCCCCAGAGGGGACCTGCACGGTCTGGAGGCAGCCTGGACGCCAGGTTCTGCTCCAAGGGCTTTTCCGTGAGAATAACTCATTCAGTCCTCACAACCACTGGTGGTGGGGGGAGATGGGGGGTGGCGGGGGTGGGGAGGTAGTTCACTGACAATTATGCACATTTTACAGGCGAGGAAACAGGCCCAGAGAGGGGAAGTGTGTGCCCAGTGACGCAGCTAGAAATCCAGACGCCCCCTGCAGTATGTGTAGACAGAGAAAGCGGGCTAGAAGGGGACCCCCCCACCACCACCACCACCTGGGGGCTGAGGTGAGGAGGGTCAGGGAAGACTTTTGCTTTCCAAAGGGATTCCTGTATCACTTTGGGTGACTAAGAAATCCACTTTTCAGTGTTTTTTAAACCAGCTGACCCGGCAGTCGGGCACACCTGGGACTCCAACCCCTGCCTCACCATTTTCTGGCTCTGTGAACCTGGGCGAGCCATGTAGCCTCCCTGAGCCTCAGTTTCCCCATCTGCAAAATGGGGATCTGCCCACTCACTCTTCCACAAGTGTGCCTCAAGGGCCCACTGAGGGCCAAGCATTCCGCCCGCCTCTGGCGTGAACAGGATTAAGCCGGGATGGACGCAGAGTGAACGTTCCACCCGTCCCCCCTTCTCCCAAGCATGGAGCTGCTTAATTAGTTTTGGGGGAGCCTTCAGCTCCCCCCCCCACCCTTCAGCATACCATCCCCGTGCCTCTCAGGCCCCAGGAGTCGGGCCCCGCCGAGCCGCGTCCCAGGGCTTCGCGTCCAAATTCGGGGTCAGGGCTTGACACCAGGAGGCGGACAGGGGAGTGGGCTAAATGGTGGTGCCTCCCCCACCACCAGAAGCTGGGACTTTCCCACCTCTGCTTCCCGACGCTGCAGCGCGGGGAGCGAGTGCCACCTGTGGGCCACCAGGGGGAGGTGCGTGCGACTCTGGGAAAGTGGGTCGCCTCTCGGGGTTTCTCCCCAAGCAGGGTACCTGGGGGCCACCCCCGCCCCGAGAGGTATTGGAAGCGGCCCCCTGCCCACGAAATTCTCCTCTACGTCCGGCTTTTCCCGGGTGCTGTTCCCACACTTCATCTTGTCTTCCATTTAACCCTCCACCACCAACAGTAAACATTTATTGAGCACCTACTACTGTATACGGAGATTCAGGGACACAGAAGGAACAAAACAGTTAAATCTCCCTGCCCTTCTGGAGCTTACCATCATACGGCAAAGACAGAAGAGGAAGGAGACAACAACCTATGAGATCATCTCTGGTAAAGTGTTTTAAAGGAGGAAGTAAACAAAGGGATGTAACTAGTGGTTGTAGAGGGGGGCCTGCTCTGGATAAGGTGAGCGGGGAGATTCTCTGGGGCCACAATGTTTGCACGGAGGCCTGAGAGGGATATGGCCCTTGCCATGCCAAGACTGGGGCAAGGCCGTCCAGTGGAGGGCACAGTAAGTGCAAAGACCCTGGGGCAGAAAGGAGTTTAGGATGTTGGACAACAAAGGATGACAGGGTGGCCAGAGCTGAGAGATGAGGGAGAGGTGGGGTAGGATGTGAAGGCCCCTTTTGGAGGCAAATCTGACCCCACACTACCAAGTGGGGAGTAAACGTCACTCTGGGCCGAAAGCGCTCCATCATCATCCAGCTCCACGCAGATACCCTCCCGCCACCCCCACCCCATCCACAACGCCAGCCCGGGACCAGGTGTCCCCCAACAGAGAAAAGTGCCAGTCCCCGTGCCACACCTCATGCTCCTGGGCCTTCGCCTCTGACGATATTCATTCCAATTCCACCACCAAGGGGGTACTGCAGAGGAAATGGGGTGCAGGGAGTGGCCTAGGGCTTGGAGGCACCCAGAGTTGGCCCCAAACGTCCCCTTGGGGATGCCACAGACTAGATTGTTGGGATAGAGGCAAAACATGAACCTGCATGTCTCAAGGTTCTTTGGGTACCAGCTGCCCCATGCCAGGCACTTCATGGACACTGGGACTGGGGGTCGGCTCTTTTGGCAAAGCTGCCACCTCATCCCCTGGCTGCCTCAATGGGAGACCCAGGGACCACAGAGCCAGCCTGGCTCCTGGGGCCAATGCCTCTCGGCTGAGGTGAGCACCCCCACAAGAGGGCCTCCTCAGTCCTCTCTGAGCCCCCAGGACTCCTCCATCCTCCCTGTAGCCAGCCTGTGTCCCTGGCATCCTCAACCCCTTTTAAAGCTGGAGTCTCTGTCTCAGCTTCCCTCAGCTAGACAGTCAAGTTCTCAAGGGTTGTCCCCAGCCCCACACCCCAGATCCCAGCTGGGCCCAATCTCCCTACCTTCGTGCCCTCCAAGAACAAAGTCTCCCCGCGTTGCCTGACAACCCCAAAAAGGACTGCGCAGGGAAAAGGTTAGGTTCCATGAATGCTATTCTCCGGGTCCCTGCCTTGGGTGCCATGAGGGAAGCTATGGGTCTCACTCAGCCCCATGAGGGGAACAGATTCCGTCACCAGGCCTCCAGTCCCGGCTGGCTTCAGCTGTGGGGGCTGCCTGACTCTTGGGGGAGGGGGCGGAGCCTCCTGGAGCTTCTAATTATGGTTTCAGAGGCACAGACTTAATTACTGCCTTTCGAAGGGTTAATTACCCCTAATCGGTTGGGAATCAGGCAATTCTCGAGCCTTTGGAGAACCAAAATATTTCCCCTCCCAGAAGCTGCCAGGCCCCCACCCACTCCACCACTCCTGTCTCCAACCCCAACTTTGGATCTTCTCAGTTTCCCTGTATGGAGGTATGTGGTGAGCTTGGCAGAGTTGGGAAAACCCAAAACCACCAGTCTGCCTTCAGAGAACCCATTTGCCGGGCCTGACACAGGCAAGAGCTGAATTCAGAGAAGGGGAAGGCCCGGGGCCAGAAAAAGCTGGGAAGACTTCCTAGAGGAGGAGGCCGAAGGCTGGTCTTAAGGCCCCAACGGACCCATGTGAGCCTCCAGTGCTTCGAAGATTCTGTCCTACCTGGGGAGCTGCAATTCCTGGAGAGGCTAGAGTTGATGGGTCCAGGCCTGGGGGGCTTGTTTGGAGCCTTGGTTTTCTCATCTGTTAAATGGGGGCAAAGGCACTGTGAACGAAGCACCAAGAGTGAACAGAATTAAGCACATCAAAAATGGCTGTCTTCCTGGAGAAAACCCTGGTGGTACTGAGGTGACAGCCCTCAGAGGGAGCTCACCCAGCCCCACCGGCCACCCTGTTCCTCCCAGTGCCCTTTACCAGGCCTTTTAGCAATGTGAATATTAGAGCCTGCTTTCCTCTTGATCCCTGAGCTGGAGCCTAAACGTACCAAACTGGTTCCCACCTCAGGTGGTTCCCAACTCAAGGGCCCTTTGCCCTTGCAGTTCCCTGTGCCTGGCTGACTTTCCTCCTGATAAGGCTATGTCTGGGAAGCTCTGATCCTAAACAGTCATCTCCTCCAGGGAGGCTTCCCTGCCTATTCTACTTCCCCAGGAACCACTCCCTTTCCTGGAAATTCTCCAACCTATCATGCTTTTATCCCTCTGAAAAATTGCCTTGTTTATATCTTGGCTGGGTGTCCTGGGGCTCAGTTTCCTCATCTGTAAAACGGGCATGATATCTAGAGTCCCCTGAGAGTCCTGGCCGCTGACTGGTGGCCCCAGAGGCCAGGATGCACTGGGACTCTCTGCAGGTCACGGGACAGACTCAGGGGATTCTGAGCAAAGTGAAGGACCGGTGAGCCGGAGCAGGCAGGCAGGTGAGGCCCCCGTGACCAGGCAGTCAGAAGAGGTCAGAGAGAAGGCAGACCTGGGAACGGTGGTCAAGCTGTCATGCCCGTTTCACAGAGGAGGTGAAGTCACTTATCAAGGGCACACAGCCCTGTGGTGGGGGAAGCCAGGATTCACAGCCCCATTTGGTATAGTCCCATGCACACAGGATGGGAGAGGGGTAGCCCCGGAAGGCAAGGGGAGGGAGTGGTGCAGAAGGGCTGTTTCTGGGAAAGGTGAAAAGTTAGTTTGGACTCAGCTGAGCTGTGGAGGTGGGGCTCAGGCCAGGGTGAGGATAAGGACTAAATTAGAGACAGACGGAAAAAAAGGGAGGAAAGGAGGGATGAGGGAGGAAGACAGGGAGGGAGGGAGGAAGAGGAGAGAGGAGGGAGGGTGAGAGAGGGAAAGGGATGAAATAAAGAAAAGAAGGAAGGAAGGAAGGAAGGAAAGATGGATGGATTGGTCAGGACTATTTCAGTCGCCAGCAAAAATCCAAACCCAAACCGGCTTAAGAAAAAAAAAAAAAATCTAAAGAATGTTGGCTTCAGGAAAAGCTGAATCCAGGCTCTCACACAAAGTAACCTCCCCCTCTCAACTAAGCTTTCCTCTGCAGAGCTTTACGCTCAGGCAGCGATTTCCCATGGGGATAAGACGGCCTCAGCAACCTCTGGTTTAGCTTTCAACAGCCAAGAAACTCCAGAAAAAAAGGAGAAAGCTGCTTTTCCAACAGCGCTAGCAAAAATCCAGTGTCTGCCTCCCATTGGACAGACTGGGGTCACATGTCATTCAGAAACCAATCACTGTGGCCAGAAAGGATGGAATGTGCTCATTGGCCAGGCCTGAGTCATGTGACCGCTCCTGGTGCTGGTTCAGCCCCATCAGACTTAAGTGGGCAAAGGGTGGGAGAGGAGACCCTTCGTTCTACAAGTGTTTATTGATCGCTTACTGTGTCCCTGGCGCTGGCCCGGGTGCTGGGGTACCGCAGTGAACAAAGCGGAAAACCCCTGCCCTCGTGGGGCTGGCCGCCCAGGCAAACAGTGAATGGCAGTGTTACCAGAAGGCAATGTGTGCTGTGGGGAAACCTCAAGCAGAAAAAAGAGAGGAAGGGAGCTGAGACTTTATTTATTTATTGTAAGATTTTATTTATTTATTTGACAAAGAGAGGGAGCACAAGCAGAGGGAGAGAGAGGGAGAAGCAGGGTCCCACTGAGCAGAGAGCCTGACATGGATCTCGATCCCAGGACCCTGGGATCATGACCCCAGCTGAAGGCAGACGCTTAACCGACTGAGCCACCCAGGCGCCCTGGGAGCTGAGACTTTAAAGAGGAAGTGGTATCTTAGCAAAGACTTGAGACAGAAGGAGTGGAAAATATCTGGGAAAAGGTGTTCCAGACTGAGGGAAGAGCCCATGCAAAGACCCCGAGGTAGGAGCATGCCCGGTATGTTTGGGGGACGGCAAGGAGGCCTGTGTGGCTGGAGGGAGCGTGGGAGGCAGATGGTGGGAGGTGACAGAGGGGCGACAGGGCACATCATGCAGGGGCCCTGTGGGCCTCGGGAGGGCTTTGGATTTTACCCTGAGTAAGGTGGAAGCCACAGAGCGTTGTGAGCAGAGGCGGGACAGGACCTGACTTGACTCTGGTGGTCATAGGAAGAATGGATGGTCAGACCAACAAAGTAGCCCTCATACATACAGAGAGAGATTCGATGTGTAAAAATGACTGAGTTTCACCTCACTGTGAGCTCGTCTTTCACCAAAGGCTGGTTCTCTATCCCCCATGGCCTCCGAAGTTCCGCCTGCTGCCGTCCCCTCCCCACGTCTCCCTAGGTTTGGTTTGTGGCCCTTAACCAGGGCCCATGGGGAGAGGCACGGGTGAGGTAAGGGGCTGGGAGGACAGACCACTCCTGGGCTCCGCTCCCCATGAGCTAGGGAGCCCCCAGCCCCACCCCGATCCAGGACACGCTTGGGCAGGGTCGCTAGGAATGTTTGCCTTTTGCCCTCTCCAGGTTGGTGGGAACAGGTGTGGCTGGGGGCACAGGAAGCCACAACCTACCCTGAGGTTTTGGGGAGGAGGGAAACTGGGTCATTGAGGGGCCGACACCGGGAGGGAATGCTGAGGAGACAGGAGCTGCCCCCTCCAAAAAGACCCAGGGGTCTGCTGGCCCTGCTGACACCTTGCTCGGTTTGGGTATCAAGGCTCCTGGGTAAGCCCCAAGCCCCTGGAAAGGACAAGGGTGGAGTGGCAGGCCCTGTGGTCGGGCTCGGTCAGAACTGCCGATGAAAGTGCCAATAAGGGCCCTAGAGGTTGGATTTCAGCCCTGAGAGGGTTGGGCAACATCCTGTTGGGCAGGCTCCTATGGCTTTCTCTTCTGCAACCCTGCCCGGGCCCCGGCGGGAGAGGTCCAGGCAGGCGAGCAGGAGCCAACTGTTAACTCCGTGAGAAACACAAACAGCGCCCCTCTGAGAATAGGATAGACACTTGCAGTAGGAAGAACAAGGCCAACAACTTAGGCTCTGCGTCACGTCCTACACAAGAAGTAGCTCTAAACAGACCGTAGAGACAAATGGAAAACCGAAAACAATGAAGCAGACGAAGAAATCTTTGCAGCCTTGGCTTAGGCAAAAATTCCTTAAGTATGTCACCAAAAGCACAGCCCATGAAACAGAACGTTGGTAAATTGGACTTCATCAGAATGAAAATGTGTGCCCTTCAGAAGACATAAGGAGAACGAAAAGACAAACCACAGCCTAAGGGGGAAATAAGTGCAGATTGTACATCTGATGAGGGGCTTGTATCCAGAGTATATAAAGAGTTCTCAAACCCAATACTAAGATTCAGCACTCGTTCATGTTTAAAACTCTAATCAAATAGAACCAGGAGGGAACTTCTACACTCTGATATGTTACCTACAAAAAAAGAAAGAAGGAAAGACAGAAGGAGAGAGAGAGAGAGAGAGAGAAAGAAAAAAGAAAAGAAAAAGAAGAGAAAAGAAAAGAAAGACCCACAGCAAATATGAAACTTAGTTGTGAAAATAGTGGAAGATTTCCCCCCAGAGATCAAGACAAGAAAAGGCTAGCTGTTATCACTGCTTCTTTTCAACATTGCACTAGAGGCTTCCAGCCAGGGCAACAGAGAAAGAAAAGACAAGACAACATGTAAGGATCAAAATAAATAAAACCATCACCATTGGTGAGTGAAGAAATTAGATAATTGGGGGGTATAATAAAATCTACTGATGAACAAATGGGATTAAGTGAATTTAGCATGGTTCCTGAATACAAGGTCAATCTACAAAAATGAATTCTATTTCTCTGTACCAGCAACAAGCAGTTGAAAAATAATTTTCTAAAACCTCAACAAGAAAAACCAGAGTCCCAATTTGAAAATGGGCAAAGGATTTGAACGGTTAGTTCAGCAAAGAGGATCTCTGGAGAGCAGATAAGGATAGGAAAAGATCCTCGACATCACCAGGCGGTAAAGAAATGCAGAGTAACACCACAACGAGATACACTGCACACAGCTTTTGGAACAGCTGGAGTAAGAAGGGCCGATGATACCTGGTGTTGGGGAGGATGTGGAGGATGAGCCAACCCACCACTCCTGGTGGGGATCGCTTTGGGAAACAATCTGACAGTTTCTTAAAAAGTTAAACGTACATCGACCATATAATCCAGAATTGAGAGCATATGTGTACACAAGTGTTCACAGCAGAATTATTCACAGTAGCTAAAAGGTGGCAACAACTCAAATGTCCATCAACAGGTGAATGGAAAAACAAAATAGGGTCCATCCATAGTCAGGCTCCCTGCTCAGCAGGGAGTCTGCTTCTCCCTCTCTGGCGGTCTCTCCCCCCCCCCCCCCCCCCCGCCCCCGCTCGTTGTCTCTCTCTCTCTCTCTCTCTCTCTCTCTCTCTCTCCCTGTCTCGCTCTCAAATAAATAAATAAAATCTTTTAAAACACCATACTGCATCGGGGCGCCTGGGTGGCTCAGTCATTAAGCGTCTGCCTTCAAGTCAGGTCATGATCCCGGGGTCCTGAGATCGAGCCCCACATCCGGTTCCCCGCTCAGCCGGAAGCCTGCCTCTCCCTCTCCCACTCCCCCTGCTTGTGTTCCTTCTCTCGCTGTGTCTCTCTCTCTGTCAAATAAATAAATAATCTTTAAAAAAAAAATACTGCATTTAAAAAGTCAGACACAAAATACTACGAGACAAAGCAGATGAGTGGTTGCCTGGGGCAGGGGAGGAGAAGGGAGAGGGACGGCAATGGGGGCAGGGAACTTTGGGGTTATAGAAGTGTTCTCAGACGCTGGCTTGTGGTAATGGATGCACAACACAGCAAATTTACTAGAAATCATTTATCTGTATACAGACAGCGGGCAAATTATATGCTAAGTAAATTGCACCTTGATAAAGCGATTTCAAAGTTGCTCCAACCATCTGCAGATGGGGTTGTCAGCTTTGGGTTGATTAAACCAACAGGTGGCTTCGGTGACAGGCCCTATTCTGCACACGGGGGACACGCGGGTAGGGAACAAAACAGACAAGAAGCCCCACCCTCACAGAGCTGGCATTGTCCTGGGGAGACAGACAGGAAGCCAGCTCAAGAAGTAAAATCTGCAGCGTCGGGTGGGGGGGTGTGTTATGAAAAATACGGTAGGCATGGAGAGAGTGCAGTTTTAAGTTGGGGGTCAGGGGAGGCTTTCCGAGGAGGTGATGTCTGAGTAAAGACCTGAAGGAAGTGAGGAGAGAGCCACGTAGGGGCCTAGGGGCGGAGGGCAGCAAGCAGGGGGAGCTGTAAGTGCTGCCCTGGGGTGGGAGCGTGCCAGGAAGAGTGAGGAAGCCAGTGGGCCAGTGAGGAGAAGAGAGAGAGGAGGGGAGGGCCGGGAGGGGGTGCGGAGAGCACACAGAGCCTTGTGGGTCATGGGGAGGACTCTGGCTTTTGCTCTGCGAGAGATGGGAGCCGGGGAGGGTTCCCTGAGTCGACAAGGGATAGGATCCGACTCAGGTGTTCAAGGGCACCCTCTGGTCACTGTTAGGGGGACAGCTGTGGGGAGGAGGGTGTGTGGAAGCCAGAAGACCAGAACAGAGGTGACTGCACTGATCCAAGTGGGATATGATGGGGCTGATCCAGGCTGGGGCCCTCGAGGCAGTGAAAAGCAGGTGGATTCTGGCTGGATTTTGAAAGTCGAGCCCTCAGGGTTTGCTGGTGCAGGAGAGAGAGACAGAGACAGAGACAGAGAGAGACGTGGATTACTCCAAGCATATTGAGCTGAGCGTCTGGGCCACTAAGGAAAGAAGTGGAGGCTCAGAGAGGCAGAGGGAGGTGCCCCGGCCACATATGAGGCCCTCATGGCACCCGAGGCATGGCCCTAATTTGAGAGCTCAGGGGGTGTGGGTACCACATGGTATGGAGGCTGCTCTGAGCCAGGCACCTCCTCCCGCTGCCTCCCAAGTCTGATCCCAGTACCCCTCTGGCTGTTCTCTTCCTTTTAGTCTTCATTTCCAGAACTTCTCCTCCCTGGAGAATCCAGTCCATGTGCTTCTGATTCCTTTGTCCTGAACTCATGTGGCCTGAGCACCCCCGAAAGCCTTATGTGGAAGAGTCTAGAGGCAGGGGGTGCGGAGGGGGGCACATTCCTCCTGGGGGCCAGGGCTGCATCTGGCAGCATCTCCAGCGTGTCCGGCAGCAAAGACACCTCCTCCCAGGCCAGGCCAGGCCAGGCCGGCAGCCGCCCAGCACAGACAGACTTTCTTTGGGGCCTGGCCGGCGCCTGCCCACAGCCCCAGCTCCAGCCGCCTTGACGCCCCCCGCCCCCTAGACCTCCCACACATTTCCTCCTACGAGCCATGACCGTGGGATTTGGTTTTCCCCACCCTCTCCCTCTCTACCCAGCCTGCCACTCCCATGAGCCTCCTCCCTGGTGGCCACAGCAGGCCCGGCTCCCCAGGCAGCCCCGGCTCCCCAGGCAGCCCCCTGGCAGGGCCTGTGTGTGGCCAGAGAGCCATAGGGTGGGCGTCTGACCCTCCCTGGCACCGCTCCCATCCTCCGGCTTCTGTGTTCCTCCTCCTCCGCCCCAGCATCTGGGCTGTCTCTGGTCCCCTCCCGCCTCCCTATGTCAAAGGCTTCAGAAGGGCCTCCCTAATTCACTGGCTCTTTATGAGCACTGATCAGCCAGACCTTGCTCTAGCTACTGGGAAGGCAGAGTGACCAATGTTTAGAAGCTAGTACTTACCAGGACCTTTGCAGGCATTGATAAATCCTGCCCCCACCCCCACCTCCCAAGGAGGAGTGAGTGCTCCTGCTCCCATTTTACAGACGGCGAGACTGGAGCACAAAGAGGGGATATTGGCTGCCCAGGGCCACACTGCCAGAAAGTGGCAGAGCCAGGACCAGACCCCCGACCACTCTACTCTTCCGCCTCTCATGAAAGGGACAGCCGAGGAGGTCCTGGCCTTCCGGAGCCCTCGAACCAGAGGAGAGAGACAGGAAATAGTAAACAAACAAGGACATGCCATTCAGTGACAAGGGTGACAAAGATCCAAAGAGGATGGCTGGGGGCTTGCGGACTTGATCCAGGGGTCCCCAGGACCAACCACTCTTGGGGTGAATGATTTCCTAGGATTCACAGAAATCAGAAAAGCTGTGATACGGTCACAATTCATTACAGGGAAAGGACACAGTTAAAATCAGCAAAGGGGGGCAGGTCCCTGGGTGGCTCGGTGGGTTGAGCATCTGACTCTTGATTTCGGCTCAGGTCATGATCTCAGGGTCATAGGATCGGGCCCTGTGTCAGGTTCCATGTTGGGTGTGGAGGCTAGTTAAGATTCTCTCCCTCTGCCCTTCCCCCACTCTAAATAAATAAATAAAATCTTTAAAAAAATAAAGTAAAATAGGGGCACCTGGGTGGTTCAGTCAGTTAAGCATCTGCCTTCGGCTCAGGTCATGATCCCGAGGTCCCGGAATTGAGCCCTGCGTTGGGCTCTCTGCTCAGTGGAGAGCCTGCTTCTGCCTCTCCCTCTGCTGCTCCCCCAGCTTGTGCTCTGTCAAATAAATAAATAAAATCGTTAAAAAAATAAAATAAAATCAGCCAAGGACCAAGGTGCATGGGGCAGGATCGGGGAAAGACCAGGCATGAGCTTCCAGGTGTCCCCTCCCTGTGGAGTCATGCAGACAGCCCTTGATTCTCCCAGCAGCAATGTGTGACACAGAGTATTGCTAACCAGGGAAACTCACCTTGGTGCCCCCGGGCTTTCTGGGAATTGATGATATAGGCAGGCTGACCTCAGACTCCCTTCCTCTAGAGGTCAAGCTGATACTGCATGGTGACTCCAGGCCCTCACCATAAATCATATTGTGAACATAGACTATCTGGCATGGCTAAGGTCGTAGGTACACAGACACTCCTATCAGGCAGGACACTCCGGGAGCTTAAAGATGGCCTCCCAAGAGCAGGGTAAGGGTCACTCCTGCAGACAGAATGTGCGGGATTCAAGCACCCCAAACCTGCAGAGTTAACTCTTTACTGGGCAGGGTTAAATGTTATGGTGGACCAGGAATACATCTTTAAGGATTTCATGTTGAAACTAAAGCCAGGAGGAAGTGGGTCCTTACCTGATTAAGCCTTCAAATAAGACCACAGCCCCAGCTGACGGCTGGATGGCAGTCTGGTGAGAGAACCTGAAGAAGAAGCCATGCCAACGTCTGAGGGCAGAGTATTCCAGGCAGAGAGAACAAGAGTCCCTGTGT
The DNA here is from genome assembly GCF_003265705.2 of Callorhinus ursinus. NCBI lineage: Eukaryota > Metazoa > Chordata > Mammalia > Carnivora > Otariidae > Callorhinus > Callorhinus ursinus. The sequence continues at coordinate 3,244,637 of NW_027397144.1, forward strand.
GGGACTAAGCTTTTAAGAAGAGGAGGAAGACCAACATGGCCAGTCAAGGATGAGGGAAGGAGGTAAGGCAGGAGGGGCCATACGGAGCCAGGGTAGAAGGCCTTGTGGACAGGATGACAGAAAGAGAGGCGCTGAGGGGGGCACCCCCATTTGGGGCCTGAACAGCTCAGATGGTGGTCGAGCCATACACTAAGAAGGGACAACCTCCCAGATGGACCCCCATGATCCCTGCCTCCCGGTATAGGCACCCTGTGTAATCCCCTCCCCTTGAGTATGAGCAGGACCTTGCGCCTGATTCACCTCTAACAACAGAATGGCACAAAGTTGATAGATGTCACTTCCAAGATTAGGTTACTAAAGATTAAGACTTTCTTCTTGCTCCCACTGTCTGCCTGTCTGTATGTCTCTCTCACTCTCTTGCTTGCTCCAATGAAGGCAACTATCATGTTGTAAGCTGCCTTATGGAGAGGCCCATGTAATGAGCTTGTTTTATTTTTTTTAAAGATTTTATTTATTTATTTATTTATTTATTTATTTATTTATTTATTTGAGAGACAGAGACCCAGAAAGAGCGTGTGAGTGTGAGCAGGGGGAGGAGCAGAGGGAGAGGGAGAAGCAGACTCCCCACTGAGCAGGAAGTCTGACATGGGGCTCCATTCCCGGGACTCCAGGATCGTGACCTCAGCGACTGAGCCACCCATGCACCCCCCCTTGTGGTGAGTTTAGAGCCAACTTCTCAACAGCCAGTGAGGAACTGAATCCTGCCAACAACACCTGAGTGAGCTTGGAAGTGGATCCTTCCCTCACCAAGCCTTTAGATGACACTACAGCCCCAGCCTGTGAGGGACCCTGAAGCAGAGGACCCAGAGAAGCAAGACCCAATTCCTGACTCACAGAAAGAGTTTGCTGTTATTTTAGGTCCCTACGTTTGGAGTAATTTGTTACACAGCAATAGATCACTAACACACCAGGTCTGACCAGAGATCAGGAGGAAAATCAGGAGCTATAGTGTTTGCCGTGTTGAAAAACATTCTAATCGATGTAATAGCCTTGGGTTGGCTTCCCCCCGGTTGCAGAGCCTGAGACAAGGATTGGAGTGCAGCTACTTTATAAGAAGGGGATCCTAGAAAGCACGGGTGGGGAAGCTGGGAAGCAAGATAGGGAGGGGCAGGCAGCAAATACAGAGAGTTTGAATAAGTGCATTACTACACACCTGGGGCTCAGCACCCCCGGGGGCCTCTGAGAGACTGTGTAGGACATGCACTTTCATTATCCCACATGAGGGGCAAGCGTGCTCGCGTACTGACCCATCAAAAGTGATGCAGATTTATTCTCAGGGATGTCGATTCCCTCCCAATTCCCACCTGCATCCGCATGGGCCCTAGAAAGCCCCCAGGCAAAACATCACGGGTGTTTACAAGGGCTGAGGCCAGAGCAAGATGAGTGAGGCACCATAGATTTTTTTCCCTTTGCCTCAGGCACCAATATGTCTCGGCCCATCACTATGACTGACCCCATCTTCATTTAGAATGTTTCTATTTTATTTATCATGGATATTTTGCATTAATTTTGATGATTTCAAACACTGCATTAGAACAGTGTTTGCCTTGGGCGCCTGGGTGGCTCAGTCGTTAAGCGTCTGCCTTCGTCTCAGGTCATGATCCCAAGGTCCTGGGATCGAGCCCCGCATCGGGCTCCCTGCTCACAGGGAAGCCTGCTTCTCCCTCTCCCACTCCCCCTGCTTGTGTTCCCTCTCTCACGCTGTCTCTCTCTGTCAAATAAATAAATAAAATGTTAAAAAAAAAAAAAAAGAACAGTATTTGCCTTGACTATTGAGTTCTTTGGCACCCCCTTAAATTTTGCTTTCCGAGGGAAGTGCTTCACTTCTTACCCTAGGTCCAGCCCTGGGGCTCACAGGAGGAGCTCATCAGCATACCGAGGGGACACGGAACGCCAGCTGCCACATCAGAGGCAGGGGGGCTCAGTTCCATCGTGGTAACAAGTGAGCCCCACATCTTAGGGGCTTAACACATCAGAGATCTCATTTCTCACTCGGCCACCGCCTGCAGCATCGCAGGTCCCTCTAGCTGAAGGAAAAGAAAACAGGGTGGCCGCACCAGCTCTTAAAGCTTCTGCCCAGAAGTGACTCATGTCATGGCTGCTCACATTTCATTGGCCAAAGCAAGTCACATGGCCACACAAGTGGGTGGGGCAGTGAGTTCTGCCCTTGTGCCTGGAAGGACTTGGCAGTACCTGGGTTGAGGCCCAGGGGGCAGCTGGGTGTTTGGGGCTGGCGGGGGAGGGGGGTTCAGGTAGGGATGGAGACATACAAGGCGTCAAGGTCTGATTGGGGGTACTGACTCCCTAGAGGGCGGGTACTAGATTCTTGACATCTGGCAGGCCCATGGGGCTGGTGGGTCCAGCCGCCGCCCCTTTTTTTTTTTTTAAGATTTTATTTATTTGACAGAGAGAGACACAGCGAGAGAGGGAACACAAGCAGGGGGAGCGGGAGAGGGAGAAGCAGGCTTCCCACTGATCAGGGAGCCCATTGTGGGGCTCGATCCCAGGACCCTGGGATCATGACCTGAGCTGAAGGCAGATGGCTTAACCAACTGAGCCACCCCGGTTCCCCCTCACTCTTTTTTTAAAAGATTTTATTTTTAGGGGCTCCTGGGTAGCTCAGTCAGTTAAGTGTCCGACCCTTGATCTCAGCCCTGGTCTTGATCTCAGGGTCACGAGTTCAGGCCCTGTGTTGGGCTCCAGGCTGGGTGTGGAGCCTACTTAAAAAAAAAAAAAAAAAAAGATCTTGTTTTTAAGCAATCTCTACACCTAACACGAGGCTCAAACCCACAACCCCGAGATCAAGAGTTGCACACTCCATCAACTGAGTCAGCCAGGTGCCCCTCCGTTTTTTAAATTAAGAAAGGAAAGTGTTGCCAAGAGCCAGCCCATCTGGTGGCACATCCTTGGCGTTCTTTTTCACTGACCGTATGATATTCCAATCCAGTGAGCCCATAGCTGAGGAAGCACTAAGCTTCCATTCAAGTCTCAGTGGCCATTGAGTTAAGGTGCTGCTTTAAAGAATCATTGACGTTGCTGGTTTTAAGCAACTTGTCCCTCGTGTCCCCCTTATTTCCCCAAAGTTTGGCAACTGCGGGGAGGGGGTGACACTCTGGGGTCCCGCTGTCCGTGAGAAGCCCTCTGGACTCCAGGGCCACCATCTGCCCCAGCTGGCTCTGCAGCTGCTTATAAACTGGCTATTTATAGCCCCACCCACACCCCCAGCCATGTCACCAGACCTCCCCCTCCCCCCGGGCCACCAGTGAGGTCAGCACTGATGGGGAAGGGGAAGTGGGTTGCTAAGAGCTGGGGTTTGTTTGGGATTCAGGGCTGTTCCTGCAACTTCCTGGGGGCCTTTATTTCCTAGAAGCTGAGAAGATTGTGGTGACACCTCAGTCCACTTTCCCTACTGCAGTGTCTTAAAGAAGGTGTCTTGGGGTGAAAGAAGGAACGGGACATTGGGGACACCAGGCACAAACGTATGCCCTCCTCCTGGGCCTGGAACGTGCCTGCACCCCTTTCAGGCAGTGTTCCTGTGCTGTGGCTGTGGGCAACTCTACCGCGGCTCTTTCCATGTACCCCCACTCAGACAAACTGCTCCCCCATGAGCCCCCGCAGCCTCAGCGCCCAGAGACTGAGAGGCCCGACCATCTCAAGGGCCCAGGCCAGGGAGGCACACGTGCGGTGCCCTCCACTCCCACTCCACCCCAGGGCCGAGGCCCCAAATAACTCGGCATCTATATTTAGAAGTTTGTGCAGCAGCGCCAGGGAGCTATAAATACGGCCCCACTCAGCGCTGCCTCCTAACTCCCCAGGCTGGGCCAGGCAGTGTGGGTGGTGGGGGTTAGGAGGATGCCAGCTGGGGCTAGGCAGGGCTCTGCACCAAGAGCCCCTCGTGAGGTGGACCCTGGGGGCCCCAGCCTCAGGGGGAATCCAGGTGTCCAGCCTGCAGGAGGAGACCAAGGGCCCATTGTCAGACCTGCCCTGGGTCAGGGATCAGGGTCAGCCCGCGACTCCCACTTTCTTCCCTGGCTTCCTGGGGCTTCCTGGCTCAGGGACAGCTGTCTGGCCTCACAATAGCTATGTTGCCCTCCTGGAGCCGGCAGCTGGGCTCATCCGCGTGGGGGCTGGCCCGGCCCCTTCCTCTGCCATTGTCTCCCAGGCAGGGGCCTTCCTGTTAGCCCCCCTCCAGCCGGAGACCCCATCTGACCCCCCCCACTTCAGCATGGGCTTGCGTGGGTGCTGGGCAGAGACAGGCAGCACAAGAAGCCAGGAGGCAGGACACCGGGGTCCCCTTGTCTCCCTCTCCTAAGGGCCAAGCTGCTGTTCACTGAGCGTCCACTCCTAGCTACACCCCTGCGATTTGTGCTCTTCTTTAAGACCCTGACCACACGGTCCCAAAGGGGAAGAGATCTGGAGAGATCTGGTTTGCCCGGGACCTCTGATCTGAGATGAGCGTGCCCTGTGACCGTGCAAGCCTCCATTACCCTGCCCGCCAAATGGAAATTGCAGCACCTGCCTTCTAGGGCTGTCGGGAAGATAAGTGAGTTCAGTCCCTGTAGAGTGCTTAGAAGGGGGCCAGGAATACACCGAGGCGCTGGATGAGCACTATCTTCCACCGGGATGATTTGTTACTGTTGTAGCTACAATAACCAAAATATAGACTAGAATGTAATACAATGCAGTATAAATAGTATTATTATTATTTGAATAATCCTGGCTTAGCCACTTCCTAGTTGAGGAACCTCCTACCAGTGGTCCAGCCCTCCAGGTGCCAGTTTCCCATCTGACACATAGGGACCCATTGTGTCCCCGCCTCCCTGCTGTGAAACAGAGGTCACAAGATTGTCCCGGGAAGGGGGGGGCGGGGCACTGCCAAATAGGTCTTCGGGCCTGGAACTTCAGGGCAGAGGGAAGGAGGAGGAACAGTGTGATAGCCCAGCAAGGGCCAGATCAGGAAGCTTGAAGGGGGTTTCCTTCAGTGGGGGGCACGACAGGGGTGTGTGTGTTGGGGGTGGTTACTAAGTATGGAGCCCTACTGGGTGCAGGCTCTTTGCCAGCACTGCAGAGACACGAATGGACCAAAGTCCTGCCTCCGGAGCTGACCGTCTAGTGGGGGTGGGGGCAGATGGTAAACAAGGTAAGTAGGTATAGTCCATGATGAGAGGTGGCCAGGTGGTACAGAGAATGGAGAATCGAGAACACTGGGAGGAGCTGGGGTGCTGAGGATGGGAGGAGATTACATTTGGACTCAAGGGGTGGGTCAGGAAATTGAGCCAAAACACGAAGAGGAGGAGAGAAGGAACCAGGAGGTTATCTGGGGTAAGAATATTCCAGGCAGAGGCAACAGCTCGTGCAAAAGCCCTGAGGTCAGACCGTGCCTGGTGTTTTCCACAAGGAAAACTGCAGCCAAGTGAGCACGGGAAGCGCAGGAGGAGGTGAGGGCACACAGGTGACAGGGCAGATCAGGCAGGGTCTTATGTGCTGTGGGAGGACTTGGGATTTCACCAGGGAGGTGGGAGCCATGAAGGGCTCTTGAGCTGAGGAGGGGTGTGACCTGACTCAGGCGTTCGCAGGTGCCCTTGGGCCACAGTGAGGGGAACCAAGTGTGGGGGCAGGAGCCAGAACACCAAGGCTGGAGATGACAGACCTAGACCAGGGCGGAGGGCCAATGAGAAGGAGAGGGGTGAAGATTCTGGGTCTATCTGAAGGCGAGGCCCCAGGACTTGCTGACAGGCCAGATGGTGGTGGTGGTGCTGAGGATGACCTTCTTCATGCCTTCCCCAACCTTGCAGCTAACATCTCCAAGCCTTTTCTCCTGTTACCCTGTTCCTTCCTCACCCTCTTCTGTGAAGCCAGTGGGCAGGCATTTTAATCCCATTCACCAGACAGGAAAACTGAGTCCCAGGGAGGTCAGACCTGCTCCAAGGGCCCAAGACACACACCAGGGAGGAAAAGACCAAAGAATAGATGGTCACCGAGGGTGAGGGTAGGTGTGGGGACAATACCCAGGGCAGCTCCTCCCGCCTCCCCCAAGCTGGAACCCCCAAGCCCCAGCTCCTCCAGGTACCAACTGTCTGACCTTCAATCCTGTGGGGAGGGCATGTCTAGCCCTGAGGTTTCCAGATTCTGGAAAAAAAAAAAATTCAAAAATCCACTCCACATCTGGTTTGGCCCCCTCCCCTCCCAGCCTCCTCCTGGGTCCTCCCGCCCCCAACACCCAAGCCCCTTGAGTCCTCTGGCAGAACCCTTCCCACGCCCCACCCAGGACAATGGGATGGGGGCGGGGGGTGGGGAGGGAGAGGGCAGGAAGGGGTTAATTCCGGGGGTGGAGGTGTTCCATCATCTCTGGGATAACGCTTCTCTGCTTTCAGCCATTTGTGACCTTTTTTTTCCATGACCAGCCATCTTCCCCCTTTGACCTATCATGGATTTAGTATTTTCTTTAATTTTTTACACGTTTGCAGCCCCAAAACCATGTATTTGAAAAGGAAACTTTATATTGACATCCTAGTTGCAAAACCCTCTCCTTGCTCCGAAGAGTTGGTAAACTGAAAAACAAATGAGAGCACAAGGAACATAAAACCAGCTATTTGGGTTCCAGCTGGATACTGCCCCCGCTAAACCCCAGGGCCGCCAAGGTGTTAAAGACACATCAGCACCCAGTAGAGACTTTCTTCCGGACCTTGAGCTCTGGCAGGGTCTCAAGGACTGGGCTGCCTGCTAACGGGTCCCAGCTCAGCCACTTGTTACCTGTGCCTCGACCTCCCCCTCTGTAAAATGGGAATCATAGCCCCCACCTGCCTCAAGTTTTGCAGAGTAAGTGGGTTAAAATAGATACACAGATAATTCTAGGAGAATCAGGCCTGGCTCCAGTTAAGCACTTTATTAAAAATTATTAGATGGCTCAGGAGAGAAGCCAGTCATGTGGAAACAAAAGGAAACAACTCTTTCATCACGTGATTCTCTGTTGCTGCCCAGGAGCCCCTGAAATGTAAGTTTCCCTCCCAGGGGAAGGCTGGCCCAGAAAGGCCAGCTCCAGAAGCATCGTGGCCTATGGCCCTGCAATTTCTCTTCCTGGGGCCTGCCGGGCCCCCATGAAGGGCCCCTTCAAGCTCCCCCAGCTTCCATTTGGACTCTGGACTCGCTACCTCAGTTTCCTCATCTGGGAAGCACGGATTGGGGGCACTGTTGGCTCAGATGCTGGCCCCGGAGACGCAGGCAGGTTTGCCAAGGCAGTGAGCTCAGGGCCGCCCCCAACATGCGAGCCCCAAGCTATTTCTGACATGCCCCCCCAACCTAAACACCCCTGCAAGAAGAGCCAGGCGGGGCCCTGGGCACGACTCCCACCCCAGCCCTGCCCGCACGGCCCCGCTTTCCGCTGGGATACAGCCAGCCCAGGCACAGGGGGGCCAGCGAGTTTGTCAGGCGCTCAGATGGTAGGACTGGAGGCAGAGGATTTGGGAGCAGAGCAGGTTGTTCGCGTGTGTGTGTGTGTGTGTGTGTGTGTGTGTGTGTGTGTGTGTGTGTGTTTATGAGCCCGTGCAACGCCTCTCGGTCTGTGTTTTTACTCCACTTTCCTGTTGGCTTCCAGCTGCCCCGCCAGTTCCGGGGAGGGCCCTGGGCCAGCCGCTGTCCCCCCCCTTTCATAAAGTCCCAGCCAGCCTCGGGACACCACGCAGCTGCCCAGCCTGGAGAGACTGGACGGCCCGGCCCTTCCTCTGTTTCCCCTGCCGGCAGTTCAGACCATGGGAGGCCCCCGCCGCCGCCACCACAGCTTCCTCCTTCTCCTTCAAGGTGAGGATTTGGGGGCCCCGTGGGGAGGGACGAGGGGGCTGTGCAGAAAGCACCCCTGGGTGCCTTGGCACTCCGTGCCCCGTGGAGAAATGCAAGGTGTGGCTGGCAGCTCCAGGGCCCCACAGCGGAGGAAGCCACATGGCCGGGCGGGCACATGGGGAGAGGGGCTGGCAGTACCGGGGCGCCCCCTGTCCTGGCAGAAACTCTCAAGGTGCTCTAGGAGCCCCCACTGCCACGCAGATTTCTGAGCCCTGTCCCAGAGACACTTTGGGGGCTGCCCCCCTAAGAGGGGAAACTGAGGCACGGGGGAAGGAGAGGGGGCAAAAAGTGAGTGCTGGGACCGTGTAGGCAACTGCTTTTAACATAGGGCATGGGGGATGCTGGGGAGCTAGGAGCCAGGACCCCTCCAATGCGGTGGGGTACTCCCAACATGTCCCCCACTGTCTCAGTGACAAGGGCAGCCCCAGAGACCCCCACCCTTGCTCCCCCAGGTCCAGCCAGGACTCTGCCGTGGGTTGAAGGAATTTTGCCAGCTGTGGGTTTGAACTTGATTTTTCACTGTGACTTTCCCCCACCCCCACCCCTCCTCCCTTCCCGCCCCACCCAGAGTGTCTAACGGTTATGGTTATCGGGACAGCTTGTTGCCTGAGCAACCAGGCAACAAAGAGAGTGAAGAAATGACATTTGGGGAGCCCCAACCAGAGCTTCCTGGGGCCACAGGGTTGGGGATTCCCTGTGCTGGCCCAGTGTGGCAGGCGCGAGCGCAGGGACTCCCCCAACATCCCCACCCTGGCTTTCCGCAGGAGCAAGGACAGGAGTCTAAGTGGGCTACTGGGGGGTCGTGTGTCCCTGGGGCCAAGTCATGGAGCCGCTGAGCTCATTTTCCACAACAGTAAAATGGGGGGAGCCTGGTCTCCACTTTATAGGGTTAAGTGTTGAGTGAGTTCGACACAAACTATTCCTGGTTCACAATAAGAATTAAGCAAACGGTACTTTATTTTTTATTTTACTTTGTCTTATTGCCTTCTGGGCAGGACACTGGTGGGCCTGGGGTCTGGGCTAGGGGGTCCTTAGCAGGAAGAGCAAGAGGATGGTGACTGCTCCGCCCCCTGCCCCCAGGCTCCCTAAGCAAGGATCTATTGCTCAGGGCTGCACAGGCAATGCAAACCAGATGGGACCCAGAGCAGATGACCAGCAGCTCCTCTCCTGGCTCCTGTTTGGGTGACTTCCAAGGCCCCAGACGCAGAAGGCCTGGCCCAGCAGCCTTGGTGGTGGGGGAGGAGATCCCAGCCCAGCCCCAGTGGAGGGGATGGGGCACAAAAGAACCCCCCCCACACACACACACCACGGTCTGGGGAACTTGAGCTCGATTCCACTTTCCTCAGTCCCCCTTTTTCCACCAGATTCTTCCTGAGCTGTTTCTGGGCTCCAAGCCTCAGTTTGTCCATCTGTAGAATGGACATGACCAGAGCCCCTGCCTCCTAGGGCAGTTCTGAGCATGATGGTTGCTATTTGGGGCTTTGGGAGCTGGGGACAAATCAGTCCAGATCCCACGCTGCTAGGGAAGGTCATTTTGTGGTCTGTCCTGCAAAGAGGAAGTGGGTCTCGGCTGAGGGTGGAACTAGCCAAGCCCTGTGGCCAGAGAGGAGGAAGCGAGGGATCCTCATTCGAGGGAGGGGAAGGACATTCCAGCCTCAGTTTACCTTGGCTGGGAGGACCTCTTGGAGGGGGATCTCTGGACCCCCACTGGCCTGAGGGGTATCCAATTTGGACATAGGAACTAAATGGTCGGGGTACCCTCAAGTCTGTACCCCCCACAGCCCCTCAAGCCGTGCTCACAATGGCCAACCCCAGAATTCCCCTGGGAGCCCCATCCAGGGGCAACAGAGTGTGAGTCAACCCTTCCCCTTGGCCCAGGAAGTGACTCATGCCCTCCCGCCCGCCCTCCCGGGCCCCATCCCTCCGCCCACCACCCCGCTTTGGGTCTCCCTGGGTAATTGGGGTCTCCACAGCTTGGCCAGCATTCCCAGATTGGCAGAGACACGGACATCTCCCCTGAGCCCTTCCCATGCTTCCACCTGCTGCTGAGGCACCCTCCGCCCTCCCTCCCCGTTTCCATTCACACCCCCACCTTCTAACTGTGTCTCTTGTCTCCGGAGCTTTCTCTCAATCTCTCTATCTCTGTGTCTCTCTGTCCAATCTCTGCCATTGTGGTCTCTGTCTTTCCACGAGTTCCCTATTTCTCTGTCCATCTCTAGCCCTGTCTTAACTTCTGCCTCTTTCTCTCCCCCCACCTGTCTGTTCCATCCTTCCTCTTTCTCCTCTCTCTGTGTCTCTGGCTCCTTCTCTCTCTCCCTCTCCTTATTTTCTCTCCATCACTATCTCCTAGTCTCTATCGCTGGTGAACAAGGAGCTCCCCGTCCCTAGAGCCCCTGCTGACTTTAGGAGGACCCCCAAACACATGCCTGGGGAGTAGGGTGCCCCTGAGCAGCAGGAGAGGCAGAAGAGGGTCTACAGGGTCTCAGGACAGTGTCTTCCCGCGGTGGGGAGCCGGGGGTGAAATGTCACCACTGGGTCTCAAGCCGGTCGTTGGGCTGACAGATGTCCTGGGTGTGGTGCGTGCACACCTGTGTCCCCCAGCCGGGGTGCGGGGGCCGGAGCATCTTAGATTCGGGGGCATCTGAGAGAACACCTGGCCCAACCCTTCACCTTCACATAAAGAAACGATGATAGTAAACACTCGGACACACCAGGCAGTATTCACGCGCTTAGTTCTCACACGCCTCTAGGAAGGGCGGCCCATCATCATTCCCGTTCGACAGATGGGAAAACTGAGGCCCTGGGAAGTAAGGTCACCTGACCAAGGTCTGGCATTTGAACCAGGGCCATCCGTCTCCTGTCTGTTTACTGAACTATTGTCACAGGTCAGCAGGAGCCAAGACCCCCACGGGCTCGGGCCCCTTCCCCACCCTCAGTCTGAAACCCATCCCCAGGCGATGGTGGCAGACACTCTGACTGTGGGCACTGGAGTCCAGGGAGGACTGCTTGCTTTCTCATTAGCGACGGACAGAGCCCAAGCCTGGGAGGGGTCAGCAGCCCCTTTTCCCTCAGATGTGTCACCCTTAGTTCTTCGTCAATCCTTCCCTACTCTGGGCAGCCCCCCAACACACACCCTCTCTCTCTGTTCCAGTGCTGGGTGTCCCGCTGATTCTGTTGGAAGCTGGATCCCAGAAAACCAGAGGTGAGTCTGCTGGGAGCAAAGAAGTCCACAGCCAGAGCCTGGGGAAGGGGCCCTGGGCCCCCACAGCCCAGGCAGGAGGGAGGCCTGCTGCAGGGGGAAGGCCAGGGCTGCCCCTCCCAGCAACCCCTCCTTTGGGGATGATCCTGTCCCCCTCCCCAGCACCTGGCTCAGACCTCACCTTCCAACTGTGGTCACCATCCCCACAGACTGTTCTCGCTGGTGCCCTCCGAATTCCACGTGTGTCAATGCCACCACCTGTCGCTGCTCCCCGGGATTCATTTCTTCATCTGGGGACATCTTCACCACCGCCCTCGAGAGCTGTGATGGTACAGGGGCTTGGGGTGGTGCAGGGGCGTGGAGACAGTGGGGCATAGCCTAGTGCCCATGGGGGATGTGAGTGGTGGTTGGGGTCTCAGCCTTTGGCTTTGGGACTGTCATCAAGGGCAGAGAAACGAGAAAGGAAAAGATAGAAAAGTGGAAAATAAGTGAATAAACATGGCTTCCTGGAGAGAGAGGAGCTCTGGAGTCTGTGCTTCACTTTGCCCTTCCTGGACTGGGCGGGAAGATGCAGAGCTGCCCCCCCCCCCCCCCCCCCGCCGCCCCATCTCAGCACTCCCTACTGAGCTCAAGTCCAGAGGGCAGAGAAGAGCAGAGCTGACTGAGTGGGCTTCAGGAATGGCTTGCTCCAGCTGCAGCCCAGCCTCTGCAGTATAGCTTAAGAGTCTAATCCTTCCCCAAAAGACACTTTAAGCGTTGGCCCCGTGCTGGGGAGTCAAGTGTGGGATAGGAATCTCTTCCTGAAGGAACTCACGCCTTTGGGAGGTGACCCTTTGCCCTGTTGTGTTCCAGACATCAACGAGTGTGGACCACCCTTGACGGTGTCCTGTGGAAAATTCGCAGATTGCCAGAACACAGAGGGGAGCTTCCACTGCACATGCATTAAAGGATATGAGCTTGCTTCTGGGGCAAGAACGTTCAGGAATGAGAGTGAGAACACATGTCAAGGTAAGAACCACCCCGCACTTTCCATCTCCTCGTCCATGAGGTTTGGGATCACCGGAGCCATTCCTGAATCATCCCACATCTGTCTGTCTGTTCCTGAGCCTCCAGCACAGAGAGGCAGGGTAGTGTGAAGGCCAAGGACCCAAATCCTGACTTTGCCACTTGATAGCTGTGTGTGTGTGACACTGGCCAGGACACTTATTCGGAAATCACCATTAATGTGCAAGATGTGATAATACTATTGTGATTTGTGTGTGTGTGTGTGTGTGTGTGTGTGTGTGTTTTAAAGAGTCCCTATTTTTTACAGATAAAAAGAAAAGTAGCTTTGCCTTTTGTTAACTGTGTGAACTTGGACAAGCTCTTTCACCGCTCTGTGCCTATTTACCCATCTGTAAAAAGGGGGTCACAATGGTGCTTACCTCATAGAAGTGCTGGGAAGATAGAGACAGCAAAGCACAGAATGGTGGCTGTTGGGTTTTGAATGATCCTCATTATGATCTAATGTACCCCCTCCAAGATGGGCACCCCCGGGGTCCACCCCAGGATGGGCATGGAGACCGGCTGCTCCCACCCACCCCCCAATGCAGTCACATCTTTTGCCGTGGTCTTGCCGGGTGATGCCACGGTTCGGGCCCAGGTGCAGCCTGGACTCTGTGCATTACTAGGACTTGCCCCCCTTCCAGAGAGAACAGCAAGCACAGGAAGGGGCTTCGGGTATCCACAGGGGGCAGAGAGGGCTAGCAGTGAATGGGCAGGAGCGACCACTTGCCCCGAGGGAGGGGGTTAGTGCAGAATAGAGAGAGAGAGAGAGAGCAGGGGAGGAGAGCAGAAGTGAGAGGTTGAAGACAAGGTGAGCTGAGGGTCCAAAGGACTCTGGGGTGGGTCCGTAGGCCCTCCCTGCTGTGGAGAGAAGAGCCTACAGCCTTGGTCCCCAGCCCCGTCCTGCCCTGCACGCAGACAGAGGGCTGCAGAGCCTCGCCGCCCGGTGGGAGGGAAGGGAGGACCTGCGCTTCCGTGGAGCCCAGGGGGAGGGCTCCGTCCACGGCTCTGCTGCTCCCTAGGGGCCTCTGGGTGAACGCTCTGCCCCAAACCTGTGGCCTGGCCAGAGGACAGAGCCTTTACATGACATGTGCCTGGACAGGGGGTGCCGCCCACCGACTGTTGTGAACCCCCAGCACAGGTGGTGGCTGTGGTTATGGAGAGGCTGTATTGCTGTATTAGAACAGACAGGGCTGAGAGCAGGGCTGAGAGAAGGGGGCTCGGTCAGGCCGCTGGGCAGGGACATGGATGCACAAGAGACGGGAGAGGGACCACTGTGGACCTCAAGCTGGGTGACAGGGAGAGAATCCTCTGCTGGCTTGGCCCAGGGCCTGCCGCCTCAAGACCTAGCTCTGTGACAGCCTCAGCCTTTGCCACAGCTGAGGACACATGCCGCCATGTCGTGGCAGCGGGATCTGCTGCAGACGGGAGACCCAGGCCCTTGTTCCACTTTCCCCCAGGCATCAGAGAACGTCCTGGGCACCCACCTGGTGTCCCGAACCTCTCTGAATCCCAAGGCTCAGAACCCTCCCCTGAGGGTCACTTTCTGATGTTTGGACTGCCCCCCTGCCTCCCCAGCATCTTATTTGCATAAAACAAGAGGGGAATGGCATTCAAGACACTTGGCAGGAGGTACAGTATCCATCCTCTTCACCACCATCAGTAACCGCCTGGATGAGACCTGCCCCCACCGGAGCCCACACAGGCCTGGCCATACGAGCAGCCCTCTCAGGCCCTCGGCCACGACAGACCCAGGGACCCCATCAGGAAAGATGGGAGGACGGAGATTGGAGGGCGGGTGCGCAGCCCCCAGCCTGCCCTGCCCTAGCCAGCATCCTGCCTGGAGAAGGTTCTTCCTGACACCCTGACCCTGGCTTCTCAGCCATTCGGCCTTCTCTGTTTCGTTGCGCAAGGCTCTGTCCCGACCCTCCCTGGTAGCTCTGATTCAGCCTGGCTGATCAGGACCCGGAGGGTGTTGTGCCTGGGGTGGGCCAGGTGACACCAACCCCCCACCCCACGCACACACATGCACACACACTTAGAGAGTCAGGTGAACCCAGAAGCTCCTGTCTGGACCAGACGACAAGAGAGGCTGTCATCCAGGACCATTGCCCCGGGTCTAACCCTCTCCTGAGGAGGTCAGCTCGGGTCCCGTGGAGCACTGGGCCGCTCAGGGACAGAAGACGAAGGCTGAGCCCATTCAGCTGGGCCCAGTGTGTGCATCCCTGGTCGGAGGCCAAGGGCCAAGAAGACAGAAACATGAGCTACCTCTCGCCCATCAGCACCTGCCAGAAAAAGGCATCCTCACTGCCCCAAGGCTGCCTGACTGGACATCAGTGACACTGCCCACCCCAGCCTGGTGCCCACTGTCCGGACGGACCTGACCTGTCTGGCCCCATCCTTACTCTCCCTGCCCCACCCAAAAGCCTCGTCCTTGGAGGGCCTGGCTCAGGGGTGGGTCTTGTCCATCTCCGTGGAGCTGGAATCTCAGAGTTTGCATGGATAGGAGCGTCCTGCGAGGGTCACCGGGATTCCAAGCAGGAACTCAGCCAGTGAGCCGCCACCGTGGGGGAGTTAGGACAAAGGCCATCACTGGGAGCCACGACAGGTCCCGGTCCGGGAATACAGCACTTCCCCTGCACACGGTTCCCAGGAAGGCCCACCCTGGACTTGTCCAAGTCCTCAGGCTGGGACACAGGTGGCCGTGATGTCCCTGCCCCAGCTGGGAGCTGCCCAGAGAGGCCGAGGGAGCCAGGGCTGGCAGACGGGGAGGACTTGGACCACTTCTGGCAACATCTGGAAACAGAACATCTGGGCCACCATGCTCGCCCATAGCATGCCTCCATGTGAATTAGAAAAGGCACCCACTCACCAGAGAAGAGACAGTGGGGCCTTCCAGATGCTTCTATCCCAGGATACAGCTGCAGGCACCCATCACCCTCTCCTTCCCCCTGCAGACGTGGACGAATGTCAGCTGAAACCCCGAATCTGTAAAAGCCGCGGCATCTGCACCAACACCCAGGGCAGCTACACCTGCAAGTGCCCGCCTGGCTTGGAGCTCAGCCCGGGCAACCCGAATCTGTGCACAGGTAGAGGCCCTGGCAGATGCTGTCAGGCTGCGCTGGAGCTGGGGAGGGGCCGAGGAGGATCCTGCAGCCCCAGGAGGAGGGAGAAGACCCTCAGGTTCCAGAAACACCAGGGGTTTGCTCTGCCCAAGGATTCATCTCCCCGGAAGGTCCCACCACAGAGCAGGGAGGCAGCAGGGCCTTCTGGACCTGGGGTTCCCTTGTGGAGCCCCCAGCCTCTGCGCACACCTCCCAGCCTCACCCTTCCTCATCTGTCACATGGAAGCAGAGGAACGTGTCACTTCCAGTTCCCAGAAAGTGAACCTGGGCCAGAGCTGGGGAGGGAGTAGGCAAGAGTCCTTGGAAAGAAAGTTCAGGCTCCATGACTCAGTCTCCCTCCTGGTTTCACAGCCTATAAACTGGGGACCATGGTCCCTGCCGTGCCCCTCTTGTAGGGAAGCCATTGTAAGGTGCATTGAGGTTGAAGTTGAAGGTCACCAGGCGTAGCATGTGCAATAATGGTGGGGTCCTTGGTGCCAGGCAGTGAGAAGAGGGGCAGTGAGTGGAGGGGACCCTGACCCTCTGGCTTTGTCCTCAGATGTGAATGAATGCACGTCGGGGCAGAACCCATGCCACAACTCCACCCACTGCCTCAACAACATTGGGGGCTATCAGTGCCGCTGCCGCCCTGGATGGAAGCCAGTTCCTGGGTCCCCCAATGGCCCCAAGAACACCGTCTGTGAAGGTCCAGAGCTCAGACGCCACATCCTGGAGACCCACACTCAGAACATATGATCACATATTCAGTGGCACCCACACAAACCAAGCAGAATGACCCCTGGGGGTGCCCTGTTGTGCCAGGCGTTCATTCTTTTGAGGCTGGTTGGGAAAAGATCTGGGGGTCTTGGGGAAGGAGCTGGGGTACTGAGGAGCAGGCTCCTTGGAGACCCCAGACAGCAGCTAATTACTACCTGGGACAAAGGCATTTCTATAGTCACAACCTGCACATCTGTACAGGGCTCACGTGCTACATGTCAGGCTCCCCACACTCCCCATGAACCCTCCATCACCAGGATGTGGGGTCAGCAGGTGATATCACCTCCAGCCAAGGGGAGACACTAACACAGGAGAAGGGGGAAGGCACGGAGGGGAAAGGGGTCCTGACTCCCATTTTGTGTCCCCAGATGTAGATGAGTGCAGTTCTGGGCAGCCTACGTGCCACGAGTCCACCGTCTGCATCAACACCGTGGGCTCGTACAAGTGCCACTGTCGCCGGGGCTGGGAGCCCAAACCCGGATTCCAGAATAAGCAGCCCAACACCACCTGTGAAGGTACCTGGTCTGACCTGACCCCAGACCCCGCCCCTGACACACACAGACACTCTCGCACCTAATGAATGGTGTTCTATCCCCTGCAGAGATGTCCTTCCCCACCTGGACCCCACCCCCTGGAATCAAGAGCCAGGTGAGTGGCCCCAGCAGGGACCAGGAGGCAGGAATCCCTCTGTGCAGCCCTCCTGACCCACCCATTTTCCCCCAGCTCGCCCACCCACACATGCGGCTCTCTGACCCCCCTCATGTCCCCTCTCCTCAGAGCATGTCTTACTTCTTTGAAAGAGTCCAAGAACTGCACAGAGACTTCAAGCCAGCCTTGGCTCAGGGCATCATGCAGGTAAGGGCAAGAGCTGAGGGGACCCCCGGAAAGCATGGGGGTGGCTAGGGATGCTTCCATGCGGGTGGAGACAGCCCAAGCAGGGGTTACACAAAGACAGATGTACATACACACCCCAAAACGTGTACACACACACACACACACACACACACACACACACACACACACAGAAGTGCTCCAAAAGAACGGAGCAGTTAGGAATTTCACCTCCATGGTTAGACCACGAAGGTTCAGATCCTCCCCAACAGCCCCCCTACTCCCACCCATTGCCACTTTCTGCTGTGTGACCTGAGGCAAGTGACTCCCCCTCTCTGGGACTCAGTCTCATCTGAAAGTAGTGCCTGCTCTATATAGTTTGAAGGTTTTACGTGAACTAATAGAAGGAAAGTTCAAAGAAAGGGCAGGGCCTGGCATGCGGTGAGCATTATATGTAAGTGTTTGCCTGTGTGCTAAGCCGGGTAGGAACGTGGGAGCCCCTGTGTCATTTTAAATGTTCCAGCAGCTATGTTAAAATAAACAAGTAAAATTACACAAGTGAAATTAATGTCAAGACTGCATTTAATCCAATCGATTCAAAATATTACCACTGCAAGGTGGAGCCACATTTCGGGTGCTCGAGAGCCACATGTGGCTCGTGGCAACCATTCCGGACAGGGCAGACCTAGACCAGAGCCTGGCAGGAAGCCTGCGCCTGGGACAAGTGAAGCACCAGTTACAGTCCACACGCACAGGCCTATACTCAACCCCCTCACTTGTCTTCTGACTACAGCACCGTCTCAGTGATTCCCCTGTCACCCCACTGACCCCCAGGCCGCCCCAGGTGGTTTTGCAGTGTGCCCCTTGGTGGAGGGGGCTGGTGAGGTCAGGGTCCTTTGGGCAGCCCCTGAGGGACAGTGACCCACCAGCTGTCACCCGTCACTCCCAGGACCTCATCAAGTCAGTGGATGAGATGCTGGAGGCCCCCAACGACCTGGAGACCCTGCCCCCACATAATAGGCACCTCATGGCCACCCACTTCCTCTTGGGCTTCGAAGCAGTCCTGAGGACGCTGGCCAAGGCCATGCCTGGAGCCTCCTTCACCTATCTCTCCCCTTCGAACACAGGTGAGACCTTGCCCTGTCTTGCCCCAGCCCTGGACCCCACCCCACACCCAGAGCCCCCAGTCACTGCCCCTCTCCCCTCAGAGCTATCCCTGATGATCCAGGAGCGTGGGGATGGAAACATCACCATGGGTCAGAGCCATGCACGGATGCTGCTGGACTGGGCTGTGGCGACTGGAGGCAGGGATTCGGGTAACGGCCGGGAATCCGAGGGGACGCCAGCGGGAGGGGGAGGGGAGCGGGGATGTGGCTAGGGGTGAAGTTCTGAATATGTAACAACTGGAAATTGAGCTATCGCCAGTGCCCCCGGGCATCCTGGTGGACTGAAGAGCCTGAATCAGAGGTCTTCGGAGGCAGGATGGGGCATGGGAGGAGGGAGGGCAGGAGAAGGTAGCCAACCTGTCTATCCCCCAGGCCCCACTGTGATGGGTATCCTCTCCAGCTGCAACATGCAGAAATTGCTAGCCAACGCCTCCTTGGAGCTGGAGCCTGAGAAGAAAGTTGAGCTGAACAAAATCCACCAAAGTCCTTTCCGTGGCGCCAAGCCTAGGCTCCTCTCGGCAGTCAACTTGGTCTTTCTGAGCAACACAAACACAGAGAAACTCGACTCCCCCGTCACCTTTGCCTTCTCCCACCGGGTGAGTATTCAGGTGGGGAGGAATCAGCCCTACTGCTCACCCCTTACATAGCCAAGGTCACGGTGGTTCCTCTGCAGCCTTCATTTCCCCACTCTGCTCCTTCCTCAAACGGACCTCAGCGCCTTTGCACTTGCTGTGCCCTCTGTTTGGGACACACTTTTCTCCTACGCGACTCAGTCCTTTACCTGGTTCCAGTCTTTGTTCAAATAGTACCACCTCTTTTAGGCCTTCCCTGACCTCCTTATTTAAAATTTCAATCTGTAGTTATGCCCCATCTCCCCCTATGCTGTTCCTTGTTTTAATAGCACTTACTCCCTTCTAACACGCTATCTAGTTTACGTGTTAGATTTATTATTTACATCTGTCTCCCCCACTAGCATGCCAACCCCAAAAGGGCAGGGACTTGTGTCTGCCCTGTTCGTTGTGTGCCAGGCTGGGGGACAGAGCAAAGTAGGTGCTCAGTAAATACTTATCAAAGGAAAAGCAGCCCTCCTTGGGCTCAACCCAAGCCCAGGACCCAAGAATGGGCTCCAGGCTAACCACTCCAACCATTCCCACCTGCCCACAGCCGGAGACACCTGGGCCACGGCAGGAGCTGATCTGTGCATTCTGGAAGAGTGACGGCAACAGCAGTGGGCACTGGGCCATGACAGGCTGCCAGACCCTGGGCACCGGGAATGGCAGCACCACCTGTCGGTGCAACCACCTGAGCAGTTTTGCGATCCTCATGGCCCACTATGACATAGAGGTGAGCAGCCAGGGGCCACCCTCAAAAGCCCACAGGTGGCAAGGTTGGCTTAGGTGAGACAGGCAGCTGGTTCTTGATGGTTAAGGCCCAACTGGCTCTATACAGTCACACAGACCAGGTGGCCCCACCCCATGCCCCCCAGCCCCTTCCCTGAGACCCCCTCCCCAGACTTCCCCATGGCTCAGCAATTAAGCGGTGTGGCCTGGCACTGCAGACCCTGCTCTGACTGTCCACTTCAAACCAGTTGTTAAATATAGCTAAAAGCTCCTAAGGGAGCACAACTTTCTGTATGTGGCCTCAGAGATCCATAGGCAAGCTGGTCCACATGTTTAATTGGAATGGGCCAAGCAGAGTAGGGGAGGTTGTGGTCGAGGCCAAAGGTCCAGGAAGGACAAAAAGGTGGGTTTCGGTGAGTTGACAATGTGACAGGTGTAGAAGGAGTAAAATTTGAGATGAGGGAGAGGAGGGTCAGAAAGATGGGACCATCAGTATTAGAAAAGAAGGATGTGGCCTTGAGGCTTCACTGGGGACCTTCTCAGAAGTCTGGGTGTTTAGTGGGGAGGCCCATCAGGAGGGACTGGGGACCCCTGCTGCACCCATGGTTGTTCGGGGGGCCGGGGCGGTATTTAGGATGAGAGACACACAGCAGGTTTGCTCAGATGTTGAGGGCAGAGGATGTGGGCGGAGGTGAGTGGCATGATCAGAGACCTACAAGGCAGGCCCCAGATGGGTCTGGGTGGCGAGGTCCACGAGGGCAGGAAGTCCTCAGGGCGTTGACCCAGCACTGCGCACCCCATCCTGCATCTAGGACCGGAAGCTGGCCCTGATCACCAAGGTGGGGCTGGTGCTGTCGCTAGTCTGCCTGCTGCTGTGCATCCTCACCTTCCTGCTGGTGCGGCCCATCCAGGGCTCGCGCACCACCGTGCACCTGCACCTCTGCATCTGCCTCTTCGTGGGCTCCGCCATCTTCCTGGCGGGCATCGAGAACGAAGGCGGCCAGGTGAGGTCCGGGCCGGTGGAGGGTCCCACCCTCACCAGAGCGCTAGGTCGGCGAGGCCCGGGAGAGGGCGAGCCCCGCCCACTCCCGGGCCTCGGTGAGGACCACAAGGCCGGGAGGCACGCGGCTCCGCCCGCGCGCGGTCTGCAGCTCCCGCCCCGCCCCCCCCCGCCCCGCCCCCCCAACTCTCCAGGCCGCGGCCCCACCCGCCCGAGGGCGGGCCCTGCAGGGGCGGCCCCTGACGGCCCCGCCCCGCCCTGATGTCGCCCCGCCCCCGCCCTGCAGGTGGGGCTGCGCTGCCGCCTGGTGGCCGGACTACTGCATTACTTCTTCCTGGCCGCCTTCTGCTGGATGAGCCTCGAGGGAGTAGAGCTCTACTTCCTGGTGGTGCGCGTGTTCCAGGGCCAGGGCCTGAGCAAGTGGCAGCTTTGCCTGATCGGCTACGGGGTGCCCCTGCTCATCGTGGCCATCTCCGCGGCCATCAACAGCGAGGGCTATGGCCGCACCCTCTAGTGAGTGCAGGCGAGCGGTTCTCCGACGGGAGGGCAGGGGACCCCAGTCCGGGCCGCAGAGCCCCGCCCCTCCGGGGCTCTGACGGGACCCTCCCCTCTCACCCAGTTGCTGGTTGCACCCAGCCCGTGGCTTCCTCTGGAGCTTCCTGGGACCTGTGACCTTCATCGTTCTGGTAAGTGCCCCCCAGCACCCCCAGCCCGAGGGGCGTGGCCGCACACCGAGCCCTACTAGACCAGTTCCCTCCCTGCAGTTCCAAGGACTCCCCCCCTAATGCAAATTCTATGCTCCCTGCCCAGTGCAATGCTGTGGTCTTTGTGACTACTGTCTGGAAGCTCACTCAGAAGTTTTCGGAGATCAACCCAGACATGAAGAAACTAAAGAAGGCTAGGTGAGAGCAGGGGCCAGGAGGGGGCTAGCAGGGAGCCGACGGTGCGTGGGGGGGGGGGGCCCTCCCCCACTGAAGCCCTGTCTCCCCTCCCCCCCCGCCCCCCGCAGGGTGCTGACCATCACGGCTGTGGCTCAGCTCTTTGTGCTGGGCAGCACCTGGGTCTTTGGCCTCTTCCTCTTCACCCCGCAGAGCTGGCTGCTCTCCTATACCTTCACCACTCTCAACTGCCTACAAGGCCTCTTCCTCTTCGTGCTCCACTGCCTGCTCAACAAGAAGGTGTGCCGCGGCCGCCACGGGTGGGGTGCGTGGGGGCCTGGGTCCCGGGGCCTGCCCCTTCCCTAACCTGGCACCCTGGGCCCCACAGGTGAGGGAGGAGTACAGAAGGTGGGCTGGCAGGGTCACGGGGAACAGGTACTCAGAGTTCACCACATCCACGTCCGGCACCGGCCACAATCAGACCCAGGTAAGGGCTGAGCCTGGGGTCGGGGTGCTGGGCCAGAGGGCACCCAACCCAGACCCCGTCCTCACGGAGCTCCTTTCTCACCAGGCCCACAGGCCCTCCGAGTCCGGTATGTGACAGCGCAGGTCTGGCCAGGCCGGGAGCTCCCATGGCCTCAGCAGCTTTTGCACGTGCTAAAGACTGTCCCCTCCTCCTTCACCACTCCGCTCCCTCTGCTCTCCTGCCTTGGCCCCCACGTGCATCATAGAAAGCAGGGGGCAGCAGCTGTAGTCTGGCACCGAACCCCAAAACACCCAGCCAGGTGGGGAGCTGGGACCTGCCAGGCCTGCTTCTGGCAGCCTCTCTGCTGCGCTCCAGCCAGGACCTAACGACGGCAGCAGCTGGCCTGGGGCTGCGGCCCCTGTTCCTGCTACACAGGCTTGGACAGACAAGACCAAGGACCCCTGTGCCTGCCCTTTCCCCTCATCTGTCTGCCACAGAACGAGACGCTAGGGTGCTAGGGCCCAAGCTGCCCCTTAAGCTAAGACTGAGGCCGGGGGTGGGAGAAGGGCAGGGGCCCTCCTAGCCCCGGAGCCTGAGGTTCACGGTACAGAGGCCCATCTACCCCTGGAGGCAGAAGGCTCTCGCTGTTGTGAAGGTTGTGGATACTGTATTTTTTTTTTTAATCTGTATAAACCTTTCAATGTTGACACTTAAAAATTAAATATCATACTGATAACAGAAGCTGGCTGTGGGAGATGGCTGGAGCTCACTGGCCAGGCCTGCTACCTCTGTGAAATGCTAAGAACTGACAAGGGTGGGAGCCAGGATTCCGTAATAAAACTTTACTCTTACACAAATCTACAGCTTTTGAACAGTAAAAAGGAAGGCCCGCTGATGCCTAGAAAGACGCCTGGAAGCAGCAAGCACTCAGGTCACAGGGCAGCTCTGGCCATCAGGCACGTGGTTACCGGCTCTGCTCAACTGCAAGACACACAGAGGGGAAGCCAGTGAGATGGGGAAAGGGGGGTTCCTGTCTGGGCCCAGCCCCTTGGCCCGCCCGACACTTACTGTATGTGGAAATGTCGATTTCTTCAGGAAGTTCTGCCACGTTCACTTCAAACCTGTCCTGAACGTCATTGAGGATTTTGGCATCGTTCTCGTCAGATACAAAAGTGATAGCCAGACCTTTGGTCCCAAAGCGACCTGCACGGGCCACCTGCAGGGTAACAGAAGCAGGGGGTCAGGCCACAGAGACATAACCTGGGGATCTGATGACAAGCAGGGCCACATCCCCACTCACCCCCACCCTGGGAGGGGGACGTCAGGGAAGTGACACGTCTGTGGAACCACTCACTCGGTGGAGATAGGTGTCCGAGTCCTCGGGCATGTCATAGTTGAAGACAATGTTGACTCGCTCAATGTCCATCCCTCGGCCAAACAGATTGGTGGCCACCAGGATCCGCCGCTGGAAGTCTTTAAACTGCTGATAACGTGACAGACTGGATGCAGGAGGAACAAGAGGCAGCCATCAGACACGGAGTTCCTGAGTAGCACTCCCACGAGGTGCCTGCCTGGGGCCTTTGAGGGCGGCACCCACTCACCGCTCCTCCTGGGCCATGCCCCTGTGGATAGCGATGGCCGGGAAGTTCTGCTCCACGAGGAGCTGGGCCAGGGCCATGCAGCGCTGCACGGACTTCACAAAGATCACCACCTGTGAGGGAGGGAGGGAGGCAGGAAGCAGTGGTCAGAGTCAGAGCCCCCCCTCCCCTGCACCATCCTCACAAAGACCCAGAAGCCCAGGAAGGGCCACACAGTGTCACCTGGTTAAACTCCAACACATCCAAGAGATCAAAGAGCTTGCGGTTCTTCTCACTGTCCTTAAGCTTGACGTAGTACTGTTGCAGTCCGTGCAGTGTGAGCTTGGTCTCATCGTCTACAAACACCTCCATGGGCTGTGCAGGAAGGGGCAGGCAGGGCTTACTTCCGGGCATTTGGCCTGCCCAGAACCTTCTAGCGAAGGACCCCATGCTGTGATGCTTCCCGGAGGGCCTGCCGTCCCCCAGTAAACGCCTCTCTCCCAACAGCTGACCTAAGCCCTGGTCTGACTCAGGTACAGACCAAGCTCACCTCACAGTCTGACAAGACATAGCGGGGAAGGCAGGCCCCTGGGGCCTCCCAGCATTCTCGTGCCGTGAGGGAAGGGTGGGTGTCCTGGAGCAGCAATAGCTCAGGCCCTAGAACCCAGCAGGGCCAAAGCTGTCAGTCCCAGCCTACTCACGTCTTGCATGAACTTCCTGCAGACAGGCCTGATCTCCTTGCTCAGGGTGGCGCTGAACATCATGCACTGCTTCTCATGGGGTGTCAGACGGAAGATCTCCTGCACATCCCGCCGCATGTCTGGGTGGGGAGGGCAACAAACAGGTGCGCATGAGTGCCTGGCAGACCACGACCCCCACCCGAGACCAGCCCCAGCTCCTCCCAACCTGTGCCAGGGAGCCGTTAGCGCCATGACGAGGGCGGTGTGAGCCGAGGAGTGGAGGGAGGGGTGAGTCCCAGGTGCCTGAGGGGCTGGACTCGGGGTGAGCACAGGCGTGAGAGGAGCTGCCATCCACTTACACGCTGCCAGAGCGGAGCAGCCGTGCCAGCGCGCCTCGAGCCACGCTTCAGGGAGGGGAGCCTGAGGCAGAGACAGCCGCTGGGGTGAGAGCTGCAGCCGCCTCCCAGGACACAAGCCCCATCTCCCACCGGCCCTGGCGGGGCTCACTGAGGGCAGGCAGGGGGCCAGAACTAACTCAGCAGGTGGCAAGGCCACCCCATTCCAAGGGCTAATATGTACACAGGCCCGGACAC
Source organism: Callorhinus ursinus (assembly GCF_003265705.2). Lineage (NCBI taxonomy): Eukaryota > Metazoa > Chordata > Mammalia > Carnivora > Otariidae > Callorhinus > Callorhinus ursinus. The sequence continues at coordinate 3,269,188 of NW_027397144.1, forward strand.
GGCTCGTTTGGGCCCTGTGGCCCCACTCAGCTTGGGCTCAGAAGCAGCAGGTCACTCTGCCAATGCTAGAACTTTCCCTAAAATCATGTATAGAAGACCTGTGTGCCAGCTACCCACCTGACCCCTCTCTGAAGCAACCTTTGGCCTATCCTGTCATGGCCCACCTGGCTCTGAAGTCTGGGGGGCTAGGGAGGCTGTGAGGGTGGGGAGGGTGCAGCTGGGTGGGCCTCCGGCAGCTCCCATACCCAAAGAGGACACTCACCCAGCTGCTCCAGCATCTTGTCACACTCGTCCAGCACGAAGTGCTTCACGTTCTTCAGGTTCAGGCTCCTGTTCCGCACAAGTGCCAGGATCCGCCCTGGTGTCCCCACTACGACATGCGGACAGTTCTTCTTCAATACCTCTTCATCCTTCTTGATGGAAAGGCCCCCAAAGAACACGGACACCTACGTGGGTGGAGAGAAAGTTGCTTTTGCCTGTCTAAACGCTGAAGGCTCACACCCACTCCAAGCTGATGGCCACCCAGCCTGTAGCCCTACCAGCTTCTGCTCCAGCAGCCCCCTAACCTCCTCCCGCCACCCCCCAGCCCCGGCCTAGAGCCTGAGAGCCTGGCCATGACTCCAGTGGAAAGCAGCCCCATGGCTGGGACCAGCACAGGCCTCTGGGGGCCATGCATAATTCATCAGGCTTTTAAAGAACATAAACCACCGCAAACCTCAAAGGCAGTCTCTGCAGCCAAGCTTGGTAAACACTGGCTGGGCCAGAGCTGGGCCAGCGAGGCTACAGAGGACCATGCAGCACGCCCAGCCTGGCCTGAGGAGACTTACCTTGACACTGGGCATGTACTTGGAGAAGCGTTCGTACTCTTTGCTGATCTGGAAGGCGAGCTCCCGCGTATGGCACATGACCAGGACTGTCACCTGCAGGGCAGGTGGAAGACACACACTCAAGGCAGTGTCCCAAGTCCTGCCCCAGCCACAGCCACACCAGTGCTCTCCCATGGGGGCCCATGTCCCTCAAGGGTACCTGCCAGACTGCTCCCCACACCTCCTGCCACTGGAAGGTCCGGTCCAGATGCTCCACCTTCTCCCCACCCTTCACCTGCCATTCACTCCGTGTGTCCCTTCAGCTAATGAGGACTGTCTCCCGCTGCCAGGATCCACAGGGAGACCTAGCTGGTGAGGTAACCCATGCTAACAGATTCCTGAGAGTCTGCTCTCTGGCTGGCCCATGACCACCGAAGGAGGCTGCTCCCACCTTCATGCCCATGATGCCAAGTGCTGTGACCACACCATAGCCTCCCCGTGACTCTCCCTCTCCTTCAGTCAACCCTAAGGAAACCGGGGCTCGTGCACCCACACGCAGCCCACGGATGTGTGCCCCAGAATGACAAAAGCACAACACAGGAAGGCACCTCGATTCTCCAACAAAATTCATGTGTGAGGAAGTAACTGTCAGCAGCAACAGTAGTAACAAATCTTTATTCAGTATAATCTCACCTGAATAAACTTGTACAATCTAGAAAAGCACATGACAAATTAACAGCTGTACCTCTGGCAAGGAAAATCATGGGCCCTTTTCAGTTTTCCCTCTCAGCTGATCATTTTTGGGGGCATTCTGTCACAACTAAGTACGGTACTTAATCTCAAAAGCCCACAAAGAGCACACAGGATCGGAAACGTTTAACACAGGGAACCGCAGAGACTGGCGCCTCAGGCAGCTCGGGCCCAACAGGGAGGGCGCCCACTCACCTGTCCGTTGACTGGCTCGATCTGCTGCAGGGTAGCCAGCACGAAGACTGCCGTCTTGCCCATCCCAGACTTGGCCTGGCACAGGACATCCATGCCCAGGATGGCTTGGGGAATACACTCGTGCTGGACTGAGGGAGAGAGCACGCGTGAGCGACCAGAAACCGGACACTCCCTGGGTGCAGGCTCCTCGCCAGGTGGCTGAGGAGACCACAGTGAGGGCGCTCAGAGGAGGCTCTTGGCAGGGAGAACCAGGGAGGCATACCCTCAGATGGATGCTCAAAGCCACAGTCCACTATGGCCCTCAGGAGCTCTGGCTTTAGCAGAAAGTCCCGGAAGCCAGAGCTGTGGATGGAAACATAGGAACCCTTGACGTCTTTCTTGGGGGGAGCAGGAGTGCTCTCTGGAGGAGCCTGGGGCTCTTCATCTTCCTCATAATCCAGAAGCTCATTTTCCACGTCCTGTTCCGCCATGGTGCTGAGAACAGAGGAGGGAGGAAGAGCTGAAGGAAGCGAATGAAAAAAACCCACCCATCGAGGGTCATTGAGGGAGAAGGCTGCCCAGCAGCTGCGGTCTGTTGACACAGGTCCAAGAGGGGTAAGGCACTGGAGCCGTCTTACAATCCGGCACAGAAAGGACCCACATGATGAAGCCGATGGCCATCACTCTCTGACCCCTTTCCCTCATACCCTCCACCCACCTCACACACTCCTGCAGAAAGTCCCACCAGCTCCATCTGGGCAGCACCTCCTAGCCTAGCCTGTTGTGGTCACACCCTGCCCTGCTGTAAGCCACCTCATCTTTCTCGGGGCCCCTGTCCCCCGTGCCCACACACGCACACACCCCTCCACCTCCAGGGCCTCCCTCTGCTCTCAGAGTGAAATCACCACACTTCCCTATGGTTCTCACATCCCTCCTCGTTGGCCCTTGCATACCTCATTCCACACTACCCCTTTCAAACCAGCCCCAGCCTTGTCTGGCTGTTCAGATTCATCAAGACCCTACCCCCAAGCTTTTACAGCACACTGCCACCACCAGGAAAACTCTAATGAGCCACCTCAGCCCACCTAACCTAAAGGAGCTCGCTCCCCACCACTGCCCAAGGAGTCCACCAGGCCTGCACAGGGTAGGACCCCTGAAACCAGGAGATGTGGCTGCCAGAACGCTGGAGAGACCTGAGTCTGTGAGAGAGCAGAGTCTGCCCTGCCCCAGCTCCTCCCGCTATTTGTGGTCTGCACAGGGGAATAATTAAGTACTCTCATGAACAGGCCTCCCACTGGGCCCAGGCCAATAAAAATAGAGCTGAAATGGTAAATAGAATTAATACAAAGCTTGCTCACCTCTTGGCTTTATTTAATCCAATACAGCACCCACTAGGTGCAAGTTACAAGAGACCCAAAAGTGAGAATATGATCTTTTGTCCTCCCAACCCCACCCCAGCCTCCAAGTCTAGAGGGAGGAAGAGCTGAAGCAGTCACTCTTCTTCCTGAGCTGAATGTGGAGGGTCCTGGGCCCACTTTATAGCCCTCCCTCTCTCATTCTCTCCATGACTTCATTCAGCCCAGGGCTTTAACCATCTCTGTGTGGGAGACCTCCCAAACTTCTGTCTCCATGCAGTGACAGCTCCCCTCAACAACAGCCTCCGTTACCCAGCTTCCTAGTCCACATCTCCCCGTGGAACCTGAACACAACATACCCAGAGCAATCCCGGTTTCTTCCTGCAGACCTGCTTCTCAAAAAAGGCAATTCCATTCTCTCACTGGCTCTTTCTCTCCCCCTGTCCAGTCAGCCAACAGGTTCCAATAGGACAATTAGGCCACTTCTTGCCCCTGCTACCTCACTGGTCCCAAGCTACCTTCACCTTTCTTTCTTTTTATATATTTACTTAAATAATCTCTACACCCAAAGTGGGGCTCACACTCTGGACCCCAAGATCAAGAGTCGCATGCTCTTCTGACTGAGCCAGCCAGGTGCCCCTTCACCATTCTTTTTTTAAAATTAGAACAGCTTTACTGAGATATTCACATGCTATACCATTCACCACTTAAAATGTACAACTCACTGGTTTTTAGTGTTTAGTACAGTCAGAAATATGTGCAACGATCACCACAGTTGGAATGCATTACACATTTCACTTGGGTCTTCAAAAAGACCATACCCTTTACCTACCATCCTCCCCATCCCAACCCCCTTGGCTACCGCTAACCTACTTTCTTTTCTATGAATTTGTTTCAGACATCTCATAAATGGAATCACACAACATGTCACCATTCATCCAGCTTCTTTCACTTGGCATGTTTTCACATTGATCCACTTTGTGGTATGCATCCGTACCTCACATTCCTTGTCACGGCTGAACATTCCCTTGTGTAGGTATACCAGCTGATCCACTGTCAGTTGATGGGTATTTGGGCACCATCACCTCTTGCTTGGATTATGCTAATAGTCTCCTCACTGGTCTCCCTGTTTTCCATCCCCCTCCATCTTCTCTCCCCACAACAGCCAGAGGGAGCCCATTAAAGCTACGTCAGAGAATGTCACCCCTCTGCTCAAAACCCTCCACAGGCTCCCACTGTACTCCAAATAAAACTCAAAAGAGTCCTCACCATGACCTACCAGACCCTACACAAACTGACGCCCCCTCTATCTACGCTCAAACCTCATCTCCTCCATCACCCTTACTCACTGGCCTTGCTGCTGTGCCTCAAAACTGCCTCAGCACCTCTGCACTTGCTGTTCCTGCTGCCCACAACGGTCACGAATCCCTCTACTTTCTTCAGGACTCTTGCTCCGGAAGGGCATTTCTTGCAGGCCACAACAAAAAAGCACCCTTTTTTTAGGTCATGCCTGTCAGCCCTTTTGCCCAGCCCAGAGCCTAAAACAGATAAGCACTCAACAGCAATGGCTGTATGAATAGAATTAGAATTGAGGCCTCAAGGCAGAGTTTAGAGGCCAGAGCAAGCATATACCCTTATCTGATTCTTGGGGGGGGGAAAAAAAAAAGGACTCTGAACAGGAAGGGGTTATTTCCCATGCAGCAGAGAAATGAACAGGAGCAAGGAAAGGTCAACCCAAAGCATCAGGCCCTTGTAAGGAATGGAGAGCAAGACTGGCTGGTAGAAGTAGAGGCAGAGAACAAAGCTGGGAAAGCTGCTTAAGTCGAGGACATTCATACTTTATTTGCTAAGCAATAGGGAATCGCTGATTAAATTTTTCAGTTGAGCAACTCAATTGTCCCAGAGCAATTTACTCCAGAGTAGATGATGAGTGGGGAATGAGACCAGCAACAGGGAAAACTAGTCACCAAGAGAGGGTTAACCAGGGCGGGGGCGTTACGAGGGAAGAATAAGGTGGAACATTCAACAGGGCAGGGCCATCTCCTGGGTAATCTCTGGGCAGAGAAGAGCTAGAATCACCTACTCTGACCTTCAAACCTGAGTGACCAAGAGAAGGTGGTGCATTTAAAAGATACAGGTCAAAAGAAATCGTTCTGTTCTTATGGGGAGACAGATTCAGGGACAGCCTGAGTTTGAGGCACAAAATTTTCTAGGAAGTGGCTAAACAAAATCTAAAGCTCAAAACAAATTAGAGGGGGCGAGGACTGTTGGGGTTTGTCCCACCCAGCGGGGGTGGCTGCGACGGCTGAGGCCCCAGGAGATGAACTTGAAAGATGACACCGGAAAAGTGACAATTCAGACACGCCCACGGGTACCCACCCACTCTCAAAGGCAGTTTGCCTCTTGAGACATCTTTTTTGCTCTAAATCTCTGGAACCCCGAATCCCCTAAACGCAAAGCAAAAATATAGCAGAGTGGGGGAGGGCAAGTCCCTGGGACTAGAAGAAGCCTGTCGCGTCTACAAGCTCGGGTTGCTCCCACCGCAACCCCAGACCCTGGCGTCGCCGCACCCCCCCCCCCGAGCCCCTCCCCTAAACGACCTAGGCGGTCTCCTCGGACAGACAAGCTTTCTCCCAAAGTCGGGTTTGACCCGTGGGCCGCCATGACAGCCTACTCCCGGAAGCGGGTATGTTCCCCGCGCGCGAACAGCCACCGCCCCCCCCTTGCGCATGCGCTGTGGCGTTCAACGGCCGCTGCCGCGCTGGGCGGACGCCCCAACCGCCCCGCCCCCCTTGTCTCGCGCCCCCTCTCCTTTCTTCTCCCCTTAAACTCCGGCGTCTCCCCTCGCCCGCTCGCTCGCCCGCAGGTCCGAAGTCTCCGCACAGCGGACCCGCGCCCCGGGCCCATCGCTCACCTGGTTCCCCGTTCGCCTCCGCGTGCTTCGAGGTGCTCCGTCCGACTCTGGTTACCGGTCGCGCGCCTCAACACGAGCTGCAGCGCTTCCTGCCTCCTACGTCGGACTGCGGCTCTGCTCACTGGACTGCTGGCTTTTCATTCAAGAGAGGCGGAAGCGATGATTGGATCCTCCAAGAGGCGTCTGGAGGCTATTGGTGAAGAGAGGAAACAGGGCGTGCCTCATGCCTCAGGTTCATTGGTCAATCTAAAAGTAGGCGCCCTGGGCTAAGGTGGACGTGGGCCCGTGCGCTGTCACGTGATTGGCGGTTTGCCTTCGGTGGGTGTCGCCATATTTAGTACTGGCAGCCGAAGCCGGGGATGATTTGCCTTTGGCGAGTGTCTCGCCTTTGTGTTACGTAGCTTCTACGTCAGGCATGGAATTCAGGGCTTTGGAAGTGGGCGTTAGCCCGCGGCCTCTTGGTTCTCCAGGGTGGAGGCTCTGAAAGAGTCCTGAAAAGGATTGGGAGGTCGGAATGACTCCTGCGTGAAGAGGGCATTTTGCACCCGCCGTTGACGGTTCCCATTTGCTGAGAGTCTTGTCCTGGGTCAGACTCTATGCTGGTGGCCATGCAGGTTCAGGCCGCAAAACCCGAACCAGGATGTTTTAGTCATGAAACTTTTTTTTTTTAATTTTACTTTTTCCTTCTATTACATTTTTCCAACCTTACCCGCCGCCCCCCCCCCCCCGTACTTTACTGAGGTAAAGTTTATAGTAAAAAGAAAAGCTCCACTGATTTTTGAAGATTGCCCAGTGAAGATGCAGAACATTTCCATCACCCCACAAAGTTCTGTTGTGCCCCTCTCAGGTGAGCCGCACCCCTCCCCCCTCGCCCCTAACCAGGCAAAACACTATGTGGATTTCTATAATTATGGATTAGTTCTGATCTTGAATTTCATAAAAACAGAATCATGCAATCGATTGTCTTTTGTGTCTGGCTTCTTTTGCTCAACAAACTGGTTTTGAGATTTGTCCGTGTGCTGCACGTACCAATAGTTCTTTTTCTTTGCTGAGTAGTAGTCCACAGTAGAGCCGCAATATAGCCAATATAGTTTCTCCATTCACCCATTAATGGACATTTGGTTGTTCCAAGTGTTTGGCCATTATTAATGAAGCTTGTAGAAGTATTTTCATGAACCTAAGTTCACGTCTCTAGGGCAAATGCCAAGGAATGGAAGGGTAGGCTGTAGGTCATTTACGTGTTCAATTATAGATCCTGACAGTTCCTAAGTTGTTCTGCTTTACATTCCCACTAGGCACCGGTGAAAGTCCCAGTTACTCGCACTCCTTGCTTAGACCTGGTGTCATCAGTCTTTCTCAGCTGTGTTTTGATTTGGGGATTTGGGATGGTGGGGAGAAAGGGAGGGGAGATAAGCTGGTCAAACATGATAATCCTGCCACAGCTTTCCAATCTCCCTAAGCCCCTGACACAGTGAAACCTTCCTCCACAGTTTTCCAGGGAGATTCTAGCCTTTCAGTTTCATTTAGTGTAGGCTATCTTGGGGTCCATGTTCTAGACAACAAATTTGGAGCTGCTATCACCAGAGGTACAACTTCAGTCAAATAGCCCAATGAAGAGAAAGCAGTCAATTGAGAGGGAGGCTTTAAATAATAAAGGGTAGATATTGTAGGTAATAATTATACCATAACACTTAGCACCTCCAGTGTGCCCAGCAGGGCCAGGATGAGGGGTGAGGCATGCAAAATTTAAGGGAGCACCAAAAACTGTCATCCAAATAAATAATTTTTTTCCAAATAAATAATTTTAATACACTATTTTAAAATCAAAATTAACTTTTAAAATCTATGATGAACAAAATACCAAAAAGTTAAGTAAAAACAGGATCAGTAACAGTGCTGCATGGAGCAAAGCCATATTAGTGGCCGAGGCAAAAGGGAACGATCAGGATTACTGATCCTGTCTTTATCTGGACTTTTTGCATTGATTTTGATTTCAAAAATTATTGCATTAAAGCATTGTGTGTCTTGATTTTTGGCACCCCCTTAAATGTTGTACCTGAAGCGAATGCCTCACTCTCCTCACCCTAGTTCCCACCCTGGTGCTCAGTCTTGTTCTGAGAAATCTAAGCTATCAACTGACTGAATCCCCCACCTGAAGCAGATTAGTGCCTATATTAGCATATCCATTGTCAGCAGGTGACCTGAGGTCCAGAGAGGGTTAGTTCCAGCCCCGCGGTCAGATGGATGGCAGGGATCCAAGCCCAAGCCATCTCCCTCCATTAGATTTGGCCACATCCTACAAAGGTGAAGATAGAAGCCAAAGCCAGGTAACTTGGAAGCCTAGAGAGAAAACCTGTCCCTGGGGAAAGAGGAGGTGCCCCAGGAAAGCAGAGGAGAGGCAAGCTTGGAATAATTAAATCATCTGAGGTGAGTTACGGTGTAGACAGCCAAAGCCAGTTGAGTCCTGTTGACAGGTGTGAAAATTAATAAAGGGAAAGCTCACTAAAATAAAGTTGGGAGGCCAGAAGAGGGAGCTCTCACACGATACCACTCCTTGTCAACCCTTAGATTCCCACCTGGAAGCCTATACTTTTACTAACCTAGCAGGAGGAGGAAAGATTTTTCTCCTGAGCTAGCAACAGCCCAGCCAATGAGAAACGGTCACAACTCAGCCAATGAAAAGCCACTACACTTTGAGGGGCACCTGGCTGGCTCAGTGGGTGGAGCATGGAAACACTCCATCTCAGGGGTTGTGAGTTTGAGCCCCACATTGGGTATAGAGAGTACTAAAAAAAAAAAAAAGTCTTAGAAAGAAAGAAAGGGGTGCTGTGTGGCTCAATCGGTTAAGCCTCAGACTCTTGATTTTGGCTCAGGTCATGATCTCAAGGCCGTGAGCCCTGTGTCAGGCTCTGCCCTGGGCATGGAGCCTGCTTAAGATTCTCTCTCTCCCTCTTGCCCCTCCCCCTCAAAAAGAAAAAAAAGAAAAAAGAAAAAAAGCCTCTACCCTTTGAACTCCCAGTTTATTCCAATGGAATTTTGTTTATAATATCCCCTCCCAACTCCCTCTTTCCACTGTGAAAGTGCATTCTTCCACCTTGTTCTCTGGACTTGCCTATGGTTTTGCCATAGCTTACTTCTCACAAGTTAAAATTCTCTGCTATTGCCAAACAAACCGATTTTGCTAGTAAAATAACTGATGGTTTAAGGTTAACAAAATTCTGGGGAAACAGGAAAACACCCCAGCACACCCCCATCCATGCAGCCAGGGGGAGCTTCTACTATTCAGAAACAGAACACCAATTTTAAACCCAGAGACGATCAGAGCCTCCTAAAGTACAACCACCATTCAAGATAAACAAATGTTAACTTTTGTCATATTGGCTTGATTCACTTCAGAATTATTTTAAGATCTTAAAGCATACCCACTCAAAAGAAAGAAAGAAAGAAAAACACCCACTCAAATGGCTAAAAAGAAAAAAAGTGACACAACCAATGGCTTGACCAAGAATTCTCATCCACTGCTAGCATGTAGAATGGGGAAAATACTTTGGAAAATGATTTTGCAGTTTGTAATAACCAGGGTTTCTCAATCTTGGCACTACTGACACTTCGCCTGGAACATTCTTCGAGGTGGGGCCGTCCTGTGTATTGTAGGCTGTTGAGCAGCATCCCTGGTCTCCCCCAGTAGATGCCAGTAGAGGTGACAACTAAAAATGTCTCCAGACATTGCTAATGTCCCCCCTGGTGGAGGGGGCAAAATCACTCCAGATGAGATCTTTTGGGCTAAATATCATGACATCATGACTAAGCAATTCTCCTAGGTATAGATCTAACAGTTAATGAAACACTTTTTGCCCTCAAAAAGATATGAACAAGGAAAGTTCTTTCCATAATAACCCCAAGCTGGAAATAACCCAAATGTCCATCAACAAGTAAATGGGTAGGGGCACCTGGGTGGCTCAGTTGGTTAAGCATCTGTGTTCAGCTCAAGTTGTGATTCAGCCGTCCTGGGATCAAGTCTTGCACTGGGCTCCCTGCTCAGCGGGGAGTGTGTTTCTCCCTCTCCCTCTGCCTCTCCCCACTGCTCATGCTCTCTCTCTCTCTCTCTCTCTCTCTCTTTTAAATAAATAAATAAAATCTTAAAAAAAAAAGTGAAGGGATAAAGAAACTGTGGTCTGACCCAGCGATTCCACTTCTGGGTATTTACCCAGAGAAAATGAAAACTAATTTGAAAAGATATATTCATCCCTATGTCTCCTGCAGTATTATTTATAATAGCCAAGATATGGAAGCAACCTAAATGTCTACCAATAGATGAATGTATAAAGAAGATGTGGTACACATACAGTGGAATATTACTCATCTATTTAAAAAAAACAGTGATATTTGGGACCACATGGATGGTCCTAGAGGGTATTATCCTAAATGAAATAAGGCAGACAAAGACCAAAAAAAAAGAAAAAAGACAAATACCATATGATTTCACTTACACGTGGAATCTAAAAAACCAATCAAACAAAATCAGAAACAGGCTAATACAGAGAACAACCTGGTGATTGCCAGAGGGGCAGGGGCTGAAGGGAAGGGCAAAACAGGTGAAGGAGATTAAGAAACACAAACTTCCAGTTTTAAAATAAATAAGTCACGGGATGAAAAGTACAGCATATGGAATATAGACAATAATATTGTATGGTAACAGATGGTAACTACACATCAGTGGGGAGCATTTCATAATGTATATAATTGTCAAGTCACTATGTTGTACATCTGAAATTAATATTATATACAATATAGTATTGTATGCCAACTATACTCAATTAAATACATACACACACACACACGTACATACATAATCAACTATTAAAAAAGGAAGAAACTGGGGTGCCTGGATGGCTCAGTCACTAAGCATCTGCCTTTGGCTCAGGTCATGATCCCAAGCTTCTGGGATTGTGCCCCGTATCGGGCTCCCTACTCCTCAGGAAGTCTGCTTCTCCCTCTCCCACTCCCCCTGCTTGTGTTCTCTCTTTCTCGCTGTGTCTCTCTCTGTCAAATAAATAAATAAAATCTTTAAAAATAAATAAATAAAGAAGAAACTGTGGTCCATTCATATCCTGGAATACCAGTAAAAATAAAAAGGAATAAACTATTGATGTATACCACATTATGGATGAATCTCAAAAACATGTTCTTGGGGCGCCTGGCTGGCTCAGTTGGAAGAGCATATGACTCTTGATCTCGGGGTCATGAGTTTGAGCCCCAAGTTGGGTGTAGAGATTACTAAAAATAAACAAATAGAACTTTTTAAAAATCATGTTTTTTTTTTGCGAATATATTGAAAATCAGTGGGCTCGTACACTTAAAGGTAAATTTTATGGTACATGAATTTCATTTCAATAGAAAAAACAAAACATGTTGAATGAAAGAATCCAGGCATAAAAAACACAGATATTTTTAAAAATCATAAAATAATCCCATGTGGTATGAAGTTCAAGTACAGGCAAAATTAATCTATGGTGATACAATTTCACTAAGGTTGCCTGGCAAAGGACACAAGTAAAATGCAGGCAGCAGGGGAATAGACTAGGTGGTGGCCACAGGAATGTATACATATATAAAAATTCATGGAGCTGGGGACCTGGAGTGTCAGTTGGTTAAGCGCCTATTGATTTCAGCTTAGGTCATGATCTCAGGGTGATGGGATTGTGACTGTCGCTTAGCATGGAGTCTGCTTGTCCCTCTCCCTCTGGTCCTCCTGCCCACCACCACTCTCTCTCTGTCTCTCTCAAATACATAAAATCTTAAAAAAAAAAAAAATCACAGAGCTGTGCACCAATCTGTGAACTTCACCAGATGTAAGATGTGCCTCAAAGTAATTATCAAAAATTAAAAGACACACCTGGGCGCCTGGGTGGCTCAGTTGGTTAAGCGACTGCCTTCGGCTCAGGTCATGATCCTGGAGTCCCGGGATCGAGTCCCGCATCGGGCTCCCCGCTCAGTGGGGAGTCTGCTTCTCCCTCTGACCCTCTTCCCTCTCGTGCTCTCTATCTCTCATTCTCTCTCTCTCTCTCAAATAAATAAATAAATTTAAAAAAAAATTAAAAGACACACCTTATAGTTAAAATGGAAGTCACCTGTGTTCACTTTCCCACTTCCCCTCCACTCCCCCACTACAGAAACAACCTAAATAAAAAGAACTATACTGAACTGACCCCTTGTTCTGTGCTTTACAAGAATTAATTCATTTAAGCTCCCCAGCAATCCTATGAGGGCTGGTGCCACTCTGTGATCCCCTCTTACAGATGAAGAAACTGAAGCACAGAGCAGAGGAGTGACTTCCTCAGAATCTTACTGTTGGTGTGTAGTGGTGCCAGGACTTGAACGGAGATGACCTCACTCACCTCATCCAGGGTGCCAGGCACACCAGGAACACAGTACGTGCATTTTTAAATAAACTTGATACATAGTTTCACTTTCTGTTTTCCAGTAATTGAATATAAACAGTAGCAAACTGTATCATTTTTTTTCTACTTTTATTTTTTCTTTATCCCCCCTCAACCCAAAGTTTGTGAGTTTAGCTTTGTTGATACATTTAGCTTTTCTGGTATCAGATGAATGTTTCTTTTTCTGGCCCCCAGCTGGCTGGCGGGAGACTTGGTTTGCAAAGAGCCTTTTGAGAAAGAATCCTCATTCAGTTCCTCCCCTGCTAAGAATCCATCAGCGGCTTCCACCATTCTCAGGGTCAAGTTTGAACTCTGGGGAGGTGCTGGACCCCCTCCATCCCCGCCATCTGTGACATGTGGAGACTGTCCCTACTCCAGGTCCATCAGCACTAAACACTCCAGCCATATCCCATGATGTCCTGTTTGTTCAACCACCTGTTCATCCAGCAGCTATTTATTCGAGCACCCTGCATGTGCTAGACACTGTTCTAGGAGCTGGGAACTCAGCAGTGAACAAGACAATGATCTCTGTTCTTGGAGAGCTGACATCCTGATTGAGACAGACAAGGAAGAAAATAGAGTAAAATCTATTAAAATTTGCAAGGAAGAGAAATGGAGCTATGTGAGGGGTACAGTTTGGTAGAGATGGGGTGGGGTCTGTTTTAGGTCAAGATGCAGGCAGGGAGTACTCTAAGAAGGCATTTGAGCAAACATGGAAATGAAGTGAAGAAGAAAGAACGCCAAGATGAGAAGGAAAAACACTGCAGGCAGAGAGGAACAGCAAGTACAAAGGCCCTGAGGTAGTAATGGGCTTTTTTGAGGAGTGGTGAGGAGGCCAGAGTGGTGTGAATGAGGGGAGCAGAATGGAGATGAGGGGAAGAATCAGGATGTGCCAAGTTCTCCCTCACCCACTTCTAGGGCTTTGCCCCTATTGTTCCTTCAACCAGACACCCTATTCCTCTTTATCTACTTTGTGGTTTCCTAATTTGTCCTTAGCGCCAGCCCTTCTGCCTCTTCCACAGTGGGGCAGCTGCTTCCTTAAGGCATGGGTCGTCTTGGGATACCTTTCTCCTGACACCTCACACTGTGTCCACTCCCACATTCTGCAAAGATTGAGTGTAGGCCAAATGTTGAGCAATTTCAGAGAGGAGTGACAGTTAAAATAAATAAAACAGGGCCATATTTATAATAAGTATGATAGGGTATGGAAAGGTCTCTCAGAAGAGGTGACGTGTAAACAGAGACCTAAATGATCAGAAAAGGCTAGCCTTGTCCCCAAGATGGGATGGAAGGGCATTCCAGACCGGAAAACAGCCAGTGTAAAGGCCCTGTGGTTGGAAGTAAAGTGAGAATATTTGAGGAACAGAAGGAAGGCCAGTGTTGCTGGATGGGGATAAGGGGAGTAGAGGGGGATGCGGCTGGACAGGTGGGCAGAGGCCCGATAAGACTACCCTGTAGACCAGGTAAGGGGCAGGTGTTTTTCCTAAGAACTTCAGAGAACCAGGGACAGGTTAGAGTTTCCAAGGCCCCAAAGCAGACTGGAGAGGGGCCAGAGCAGCTGCAGGGTGGTGCCAGCGCAGTTATCATATTTAGTTGAGATTGCACAATGAGTCCTTGGTCTCCCTGTTTCAAGCCTGAGTGCGACTCTGTTTCCAGTGCCACCAAAGTCCCCAGTGGGCATCGATAAATATCCACTGAATAAACGAATGTTGGAAAGTTGGAGTGAGAATTTGGCAGGGTTCCCCAGCTCCATCCAGGGAGGAGGGAGCCTGGGACCTGGCAGGCAGCAAAAAGCCCATCCCTGAACACAGTGGCCCAGTCCCTGGGCCAGCTTGGAGCCTAGCTTTGCCACATCCTCTCCACCTGTAAAACAGATGGGCTGAAGAATTAGAAGAAGACAGGGCAAGGGCTATAAACACACCAGCTCCATAACCGGGGATTCTCCTCAGTTACAACTGAGGACACCTCACCCTGTGTCTACTCACTCATTCCACAAAACCTGAGTGAGCATAGGCCAAATGCTGGTCAATTTCAGAGGAGTGACAGTTTAAATAAAACAGGGCCATATTTTAAGTAAATATGACGGCATAGAACAGTCTCTCAGAGAATGTGACATTTATTTCTTTTTTAAAGATTTTATTTATTTGAGAGAGAGAGAGACAGCGAGAGAGGGAACACAAGCAGGGGGAGTGGGAGAGGGAGAAGCAGGTTTCCCGCTGAGCAGGGAGCCTGATGTGGCGCTTGATCCCAGGACCCCGGGATCATGACCTGAGCAAAAGGTAGACGCTTAACAACTGAGCCACCCAGGTGCCCCAGAGAAGGTGACGTTTAAATGGAGACCTAAATTATCCAAAAGTCTTGGGGAGATGTGTGCCTCAGTTTTCTCATCTGTAAATTGGGAGCAAAAGAAATAACTCAAAGGGTTCTTTAATTCAACTGATAAATAATCGAGGGACAGCCAGGAGGCTGGTGTGGCTGGACCGAGTGCGCAAGGGGAGGAGGTGAAAGCGAAGGTGAAGGAGGTAAATAGTGCAAGGCCTGTGGTCTTCCAGCAGGACTTTGGCTTCTGCTCTAAAGAAAGTGGGAGCCACGGAGGGATCTAGGCGGAGGGGGGACGTGACCTGACTCAGGTGTTCACAGGCAACCTTAGGCTGTTGTGGGTAAAATAAACTAGGAAGTAAAGGGCGGAGCCCGGAGTCCTGGGAGGAGGCTACTGCGCTGGTCCAGGTGAGCGATGACACCGGACCAGGTGGGGGCTGTTGAAGGGGTGAAAAGTGGGCGGATTCGGGATCGGTGTCATTCTCCTCCTCCTCTTTTTTTCTTTCTCTGTTAAAACCCTCCAAATAAGAAAAGGAAAAGAAAACATCGCGCCCTGGTCTCTAGGTAACCAAGGTTCCCGCAGCCCTCTGTGTTTTGGCTGGTCCCTGCAGGGCGCCCATGTTCAGGCTCAGTCGCCAGGGAGCGCTCCCCGCCCCGAGCCCCAGGGACCAAGGTTTGGCTCACTCACCGGATTTCCAAGGGAGTGCGGGTGGGCCAAGAGCCAAGCTGCACGATCTACAGACTCCAGAGACCCTGGAGAAGCTCCGTAGAGGCTTCCACTCTCCTCCTCCGCTTGGGCACGAGTCTGCATTTATGGAACGCCACCTGCGTGCAACAGCTCTGAAGAAAAGGTCTCCATAGTACAACGGGGAAAATTGAGGCTCGGCGGCCACAGGATCCTTAGGGTCCACATTGAGTCAGTGAAGGAGTCGGGATTCAAGCCATTTTCATAACAACAGCAATAACATTAAAAATGACAGCAGCTAACATCTATTGAGCGCTTACTGTGTTCTCAACAATTGATATGCACGATCTCATTTAATTTTATCAACACCGAGGGGTGGGTGGGTAAAACCCGTTTCACAGATGAGGCCCTCTTAGGACTTTGGGGCTCCCCCAAGGCATGGGATGTTGGGATTTGAACCCAGATCTGTCCAAAGCTTGTCTCCAGGTAATGGGGGATCCTTCCCAGAAGACCTGAGCTTGCAAAGGAGCGGCGGGAGGATATGATTTGTTCTTGTTTTTAGAGGGGTTCCGGGAGGCCCAAAGGCCTCTGCCACTCCCCGATTTAACGTGGTTCGGTCTTTTCTTCGGGTTCCCGCGCGCTCAGATGGGGGACCCCTGGGCAGAGTGAGGATGCAGAACCAGACAAGGGTCGGGGGGCGACGGGGGAGCAGACACGGTGATTTCAGTCGCGGACGGGGAGAACCCTGCAGGCAAGACCCCGCAGCCCCGGGGGCCGCCGGGAGCCGCGCCCCCTCGGCCCCGCCCCCTCCCCCGGAGCCGACCTCGGTGGTCACGTGACCGGGCCCGGCGGCCGCTGGGGCCGGAGGGCGCGGCGCGCGGACGCGGCGGCCTGGCCAGGCGGGGCCCGAGCGGAGCAGGCCGGAGCGGGCCGCGCGCTGGCGGGGGCTTGCGCCGCGCCCGCCCCTTCCCCGCCCCGTGCGGGGCGCACGCGCGCTCCTCTTGCCGCCCCTCCCTCCGCGCGGGGACCCCTGGCGGGCGGCGCGAGGACATGGCCAGCGACGCTGTGCAGGTAGGCGCACCTGCGTCCGCAGCCGCCCGGCGGCCGGCCAGCGCCGGGGACCCCCGGCCGCGCGTTGCCGGGGCCCCCGGGGCCCGGGCGGCCAAGGTGGGGGCCTCCCGAGCGCCCGGCGCCCCCTCCTTGGGCCGACACCGTGGAGCCAGCACGGTCCACTTTTCGGCAGGTGGAGGTACGCACCGAGGGGGAGCGGGGAGGTCCCGAAGGCCCCCGCCGCACCCCCAAGCTCCGCCCCTTCCCGAGAATTAGAGGGGGTGCGGCGGAGGCTCTACTCGAGCGTCTGTGGCTGGCCGTGTGTCCCGGTGCCCGTCGCCCCCGCCCCCCACCGCGGCCCCCCCCCCCCCCCCCCCCCCGCCCCCCGCGTTCGGTTCCTGGCAAGCGCCACTCCACCTGGGGCAGGTGCCTGGCGCAGTGGCTTGGAGGGGAGGAGGCCGCTTGGTCCCTGCCCCTCCCCGGCACAACAAAGCTCTGGCGGTCCCCCCCACCCCTCCCCGCCTTCAGACTGAGCTTTATGATGGTCCCGACGCCACCCAGATTGGCACCTGTTGGCGGAAGTGCCCGAGTCACTTCATAAGGTTGAGGAATGGGGGACCCACACGGCCACCCTCAGGGCTACCAGGTGGAACCTTATCCCAGACGGGGGATTCTCTTGTACCTGGAACCCTACCTGGGCATGGGTGGCAGGGCTGGGTCACCCCCTACACACACGCAAACACACACAGCCTGGCACCAGCCTGCCACCAGCCAGGTTCTCCATGTACCACCTTGTGAACATCACAGCCTGGGACTCACCTTCCACATCTATGACAAGCAAGGCCAGGGTGACTTCTGAGCTTTGGTTCAGAATCGAGGCACATCGTGTGCCTCTGGTGCCCTCATTAATGCCTCAAAATCCCTCCGTTGTCCTGTGGTTGCTGTGTAACTGGGTTTTCGTCTCCTTCTGCACCTGCCCCCATCCCCTCTGTGTCTCCCCCATGCTCCCCTGTCCCCCACCCCAGTCCTGCTGATGGCCTGTCAGCCTTGCCGTGGAGCTGGGCGTATCTGGTGTTGCCGATCACATAAGGTCAGACCTTGGGGCTGGGGTGGGCCGGGGTTTCTGCCTCTACCCCCAGCCCTGGGAGGGCTCTATAGGAATCCTCCGGCGCATGCATGCACTTGGCATGTGTGAAACATGACCCGGGTGGAGGCTGTGATTCCTGGAATGAGGCTGGACCTGTGCTGTGGTCCCCCCTCCCATCCCTTCCCCACTCTCTTTCCCCCTCCTGGTCATCCCTTTCTTGTGCCTGCTTGGGCCTGCCACCCTGTCCCTCTGTCTGTCCCGACGTATGGCTGTCTGTTCTGTGTCCGGCAAACGGATGTCCTGTCCAGATTCCAGAAACGCCCAAAGCATTGAAATCTCCGGACGTGAGGGTCTAGGTCCCTGGCTGCTCTGGGAAGGGGCGGGGGGGATTCTGGGAGGTGGACCCTCTGGACCTGGGTCTCGTGTGCCATGGTGGGAAGTGGGGGAGGAGGGATTCTCTAAGGCTGGGCCAGGCTCCTGATCATGGGTTTGCCTTGCTGGCCCACGGGTGACCCCTGCCCTCTGGGTAGGAGTGAGTCACCCAAGGGAAGAGAACCCAGGAGGCTGGGCCTCCCTCCTTTCCTCCCTGCTCTGGGTATTCTCAGGCCTCAGCTTCTATTCCTCTCTGCCTGGACTTTCCCTATTTGAGCTGGCTGGATCCTGGCTGTACCCTGCTCTGCCTGCTAGGGATGGAATGGGGCTGGGTGGTGGGCGGGGACTGGTCACCAGCTGGTAGTATTAGGTGAACTTGGGTTTAAATTCCAGCTCTGTCACTTTCTCACTGTGTGTCCTGGACCCAGAGCCTTTGCCTCTCTGAGCCGTGGTTCTGCCACCAGAAAAATGGGCGCATTCATCAATGAGGGTGTTCATCATCCAAAGGGAGAGATGTAGATGGGCCTGTGCTCTGCAGGTGGGGCTGCTAGGAAATCCTTACTGGTGGTCATGGTCAGCAGCCCAGGGTGTGATTCTGTGTCCTTTAATGCACGGTTCCTCAGTCTCAGCGCTGTTGATGTTTGGGGCTGAATCATTCTTTGAGGTGGGGGCTGTCCTGTGTACCAGAGAATGTTGAGCAGGCTCCCTGGTCTCGACCCAATAGATGCCAGGAGCACACCCTCCCTACCCCCACTTGTGACAACCAGAAATGTTTCTGGATGTTGCCCAGTGCCCCTGGAGGTGTGTGTGGGGATAACCCCCCCCAACTGCAGCTGTCACCTCTCTCAGCCTGTTTCCTTGCCTGGAAAGTGGGGGAGAATAGTGGCAGTGGCTCAGGATTCATGTGATGGGTTGGGACACTCTTGGCCTGCACTAAACCTCGCCGGGGGCAGCTGCCCTCCGGGGTGGCTGGGAGCCAACAACGACTTTCCTGTCTGTGAAACAGGTTCTCCTGAGTGGGGATTCTCACTTAGTGCCAGGCCTGACACTTAGCTGGTGATCAGATTGTGGGTACTCCCCTTTTAAATCCCAGCCCTTCCTCCTGCTGGCTGGGGGGCCTCGGGGTAAACTATGTCACCACTCCAGGCCTCAGTTTCCTTGTCTTGAAAATGGGGTGATAACAGCACCCACCTTGTGGACTTGCATTAGGTGACCTAGGCGGGGCTCATAATAACTGCTCTTATTATTAATAGTCATACTTGGCCTTTACTGGGCCGCTGTCTTGTGGGCACCCTCACCCCAGCCCTCCGGCATTGTCTCCTCACGATGTGGGCCTCGGGGAGGTGCCCCTGGCCTGGGTGGGCCCTAGCTGTGGTCACAGTAGTGGGTAGACCAGACTGAGAGGAAGCCGGAAGTTGGGACGGCCTGCATCTGCAGGCAGGGGGCCGGCCCATATGAGCACTCATTGGCCGGCATGTGCATATCAGTGTACATGGGGTCGGCACAGGGGCGTGCACACATTTGCCTGCCTGTTTTGTGCACATGCCTGTGGGTAAACGAGAGGGTGTATACACCCAGGTCAGCCCCCGGAGCCTGTATATGCTCAAGGGAGCCTGGTCTCCATATCTACACTAGTGAGGTGTGTGCACACCTTAGCAACCTCCTAGGACATAGAGCGAGGGCTGTCCCTGGTTGCCTCCTGAGAAGCAGGCTTAGTCCTGGAGGGGGCACTGAGGGAGAAGGTCCCCTAGATGCCCCAGAGCCCCGGAGCTGGCCCCACGCAGGGGCTCCTGGGAGCTAGCAGGAAAGAGGAAGTGGCGGTCAAGAGGCCCTGCAGGGCTGAGGTTCAGGAAGAGGGCGGGGCCCTCAGCCGGGACCCAGGATGGCGGAGGCCAATCCCCCTTTGGACCAGGAGCTGGAGGTGGGGGCTGGGGTTGGGGTGGTGGGGGCAAGGAGGACCCCAGTGACACAGGCTGGAGGCCCTCCCCTCTGTACCTCTTGATTTTGGACCAAGGGGAGGAGATGGGTTTGGGAGTTTTCTGTTTTGAAAATGAAATTATGTGGGTTTTTTGAGGCTCCCAGATCGGGGGAATAGAGAAAGAAGGAGACAGGGCTCTGCTCTTTAAGATCCAGTTGTAGAGGATGAGTGGAGGGGAGA
The DNA here is from genome assembly GCF_003265705.2 of Callorhinus ursinus. Lineage (NCBI taxonomy): Eukaryota > Metazoa > Chordata > Mammalia > Carnivora > Otariidae > Callorhinus > Callorhinus ursinus. The sequence continues at coordinate 3,289,298 of NW_027397144.1, forward strand.
TAGAGCTTGTCCCAGGACCTCCTACTTTGAGGGTACAGCAGGAGAGAGATGGGGTCTGTTCTCAGGACGTAGTTTGGGGGTATAGCAGAGGGAAGATGAGGCCTGTCCTTGGCACCTCCCAGTTTGAGGGCACAACAGAGAGGAAAAGGGCCTGCTGTCTGGATCTCAAGCCCATTGTTTTTTTTGGGGGGGGGCAGCAGACGCCTATCCTGATACTTCCTTGTTTGAGGAGCTGTGGGGGCGGGGGGGGGGGGAATGGAGCCTGCCCTCGGGACCTGGTTTTATTTTTTATTTTTTTAAAGATTTTATTTATTTATTTGACAGAGAGAGAGAGAGAGGGAACACAAGCTAGGGGGAGTGGGAGAGGGAGAAGCAGGCCTCCCCATGGAGCAGGGAGCCCGATGCGGGGCTCGATCCCAGGACCCTGGGATCATGACCTGAGCCGAAGGCAGACGCTTAACCGACTGAGCCACCCAGGCGCCCCGGGACCTGGTTTTAGGGACAGTAGAGGGGAATTGGGTCCTATACTTGGGACCTCCTAGTTGAGGGGGACAACAGAAGGGAGAGGGGTATGCTCTCAGGACCTTGTTTTGGGGGGGCAATGGGAGATAGGGCCTGAACTTGGGGACCTCCAAGGGCCTGTCCTCCAGAATCCTACTGTATAAGGAATAGATGAAGGGTGACAAGACTGTATTTATGGGGTCCCCTAGTCTGAGGGGACAGGGAAGGGAAAAGGCCCTGCCCTTGGGACCTCACAGTTTAGGGGAATGAGGAAGCAGGGACAGGACCTTGTCTCACCCCCATCCCCCAGTCTTGGGAGTCAGAGTAGGTCTCGGAAGCCCCCAGGCCAGGAAGAGGCCAGACCAAGCTGGCTGAGCGTGGTCCGCACCCTGGACTCCCAGCCCCACTGACCATGCTCCATCTCCTACAGAGCGAGCCACGCAGCTGGTCCCTGCTGGAGCAGCTGGGCCTGGCAGGTGCGGACCTGGCGGCTCCTGGGGTGCAGCAGCAGCTGGAGCTGGAGCGGGAGCGGCTGCGGCGGGAGATCCGCAAGGAGCTGAAGCTGAAGGAGGGTGCCGAGAACCTACGGCGGGCCACCACCGACCTGGGCCGCAGTCTCGGCCCCGTGGAGGTGCTGCTGCGCGGCTCCTCCCGCCGGCTTGACCTGCTGCACCAGCAGCTGCAGGAGCTGCATGCTCACGTGGTGCTACCTGACCCCGCGGCTGCTGCCCAAGGTGAGCTGGGGCTTCTCCGGGGCTTCCACTGCCAGGGGCTCACCCACACTCTCCCAGAGCAAGGCTAGCCCTGTCTCCGCGGATCCCCAGGGAGACACACCAGGTCCTGACAGCCTCCAGCCTCGACATACAACCAGAAAAAAACAATGAAGCTGACACCCAGAGAAAGGTCTGCACAGTGACACCCCGCCCCAGACAACACCCAAGGACCCACACGGTGTCACATGAGTATCTAAAGACTCACACAGTTGTACTGACATCCAGACGGCACCCAAAGATTCTTTTAAAAATTTCTTTAATTTTTATTTATTTAAAAAATTCTTAATTGTGGTAAAAAATAATGCGTAACCTCAAATTGATCATTTTTAAGTGTACAGTGGTGTTCAGTAGGTTCACATTGTCACACAAGACATTACAGAACTTTTCATCTTGCGACTGATGACCCCTCCACATCACGTCAGCAGCGAGAGACCCTGACACACAGTCGACACCAGCACCCAGACAACACCCAAGGACCTGGATGCTATCGTGTGAATACCCAGAGACTTCCGTACTGCCACCCAGCACCCAGAGAAACATGTGCGTGTGCGCACACACACCCCCCCCCCCACACCTGCCTGACCGGTACAGACGCACATTACCTTCTATACGCAGTCACACCAACACCAAGGACTCACGTATACCTGGATGCTTGCCCACACTCATGCTGCTCCTGTCCCAGGGCTCAGGCTATCCCTGGGAGGGCTGGAGTGGGGGGACCTTCTGCGCCCTGGCCCTCATTTCCTCCTTCCTTGGCCTTGGGGGCAGAACCCAGGCTGGGCAGAGGATGGATGCTCTCAGCTGGGCAAAGCCTCTTAGGCAGACGGAGGTGAGGGCCGTTGTGACTCTGTCCCACCCGCCCCTCTTTAGATGCCCCCCAGTCCCCTGGTGCAGGTAGCCAGGCCTGCTCGGCCACCAACCTGAGCCGTGTGGCCGGCCTGGAGAAGCAGCTGGCCATCGAGCTGAAGGTGAAGCAGGGGGCAGAAAACATGATCCAGACATACAGCAACGGCAGCACCAAGGTAGGGGCAGCGTGCACACCGGGGAGCAGATGGCGGGCTGCAGGGTGGGAACCGGGGTGCCACCTACATCCACCTGACCCTTGGGAAGCTGGGGCCCTCTGGGCTGGGGACAGAGGGACTGATGGGTGACTCGGAGGCAGGACTGGGGTGTGGGCAGCTTGTGGGAGCGTATGAGAAACAGGATGGCTGTGTGTGGTGTTAGACACCAAGCAGAGGCTGTTCCCCCCTCACTCAGTTACCCCAGAGACTTGAGGGATGTCAACAGTCAGGGCAGCTTTCAGATTCTGCTGGTGGCCTCTCTCTCTGACACATATACACATAGTCAGGTCAACACTTAGATGCACACATGCTATCATCCTAACATCCAGAGAAACACCCATGGTCCTGGGAACATCTAGAGATGCAGAGTCGTATCAACACTTCGGCAACATGCATGCGCTGTCATACCATCCAGAGATGGCGTCAGTGTGACAGCGCTTAGAGACACGTGGAGGATAAGCACCCTGGCCACCTCCAGACACAGAGACACGCACCATCGTATAACACCCAGGACACATGGCACAGGCCAGCAGTACACCTGGACACACACACACACACAGACTGTGAGATTCACACCCAGAGACTGGAGTTGGCACACAGACACCCCCACACCCCAGTCCCGGTGTCCCTTGGCGCCACTGACTGCAGCTGTCGCACACACCCACCCCGTCCCCCTCGGACTCACCCATGTGGCTGCAGCCAGCAGGGAGCCCTCACCCACACGTATGCCACACGTATGCCAGCTGACAAACACGTGCGTCCTGACGCCGGGCACGGCTGGGAGCCCTGCACACAGGTCAGCTCCTTCAACCCTCAGCCCAGTGGCGGTCGGTGCGGTTCGTACTCCCGTTGCTGCAGAGGAGGGCACAGGCCCGGGGCAGGGGGTGGGGGGCTTGCTTGGAGGTACCTGGGTGTTAGGTGGCAGGGATTCCAGTGCCGTGGGCCGCCTCTCCCCTCGACACCCAGGAATGCATGGATATTCCTGTGGTCACACCCGCACATCCTACTCTGTGACACTGTCAGCACCGCCTGCGCAGTGCGGCCAGAGGGCCAGTGGTCAGACCCCGGGTCCCTAGCCTTCCCCTCACAGCCCGTCCCCACCTCCAGGACCGGAAGCTGCTGCTGACGGCCCAGCAGATGCTGCAGGACAGTAAGACCAAGATCGACATCATCCGCATGCAGCTCCGCCGCGCCCTGCAGGCTGGACAGCTGGAGAGCCAGGCAGCCCCGGACGAGGCCCAAGGTGAGCCCCTCGCGCCCAGACAGGCTAGGCTGCACCCCGCCGTGCAGAGCGCAGCCCCCAGCCCCGTAAGCAGATGCTTCCTGAGGCAGGGAGGGGGCTGCTGTGACACGCAGGTTGACCGCACCCACTCCCGACCAGCTCTGGGCCCGTTGCCCGTTTTTTTTTTTTTGTTTTGTTTTTTTTTTTTAAGATTTTTTAAATTTATTTGACACAGAGAGAGAGAGTACAGACAGGGGAAGCAGCAGAGGGAGAGGGAGAAGCAGGCTCCCCAGTGAGCAGGGAGCCCAACTCGGGGCTTGATCCTGGGACTCCAGGATCATGACCTGAGCTGAAGGCAGATGCTTAACCAACTGAGCCACCCAGGCGCCCCCCCGTTGCCCGTTTTGTCCCGTGGAAGGTTTGCACTAGGTCGGGTACTGGCAAACCACAGCCCAGGGCCCAAAGCTGCCACTGCCTTTTTACTTGTGTAAATAAAGGTTTACTGACACACAGCCACGTCCATTCCTTGCCTAGCTCCTAAGGCTGCTTTTACACACGACAGCAGTGCGAGCAGGGGCCGCGGAGCCCGGGTGGTCCACTGAGCTGAAAATACCCACTCCCTGGCTCTTTAGGAAAAGACATTGCAGACCCCTCTGGACCTGGACCAGGTGGCCGCCTTGCCATGTTGGCCCCGGTTGTGTAGAACTGTGGGTGTCCACGGTGTGTGTCTGTTCCCGTGGGTGTGTCTGCATGCGAGTGCCTGGGGGCGTCTCAAGCTAATTGTCTGCCTGAATTGGTGACAGGATTTGAGGTGTTTTGTGCAAGGTTGACAGCAGCTGTGCTCCTCGTGTGTGCGGATAGTAATGTGACACTGACCAGTGTCTGGCGAGAGCCCTCTTCTGGGCGCATGGACGGCTGCGTTCTCTCTCGCTGTGGGAGTCCTCCTGTGCTGGAGGGGTGGAGGAGCTCTCCGGGGGCCTCCCTAACAAGGGCCCTGCTCCCATTCACGAGGGCTCCATCCTCAGGACCTGATCTCTTCCCGAAGGCCCCACCTCCTGACACCTAACACCGTCACATTAGGGGTTGAGTCTCAATACATGAATTTTGGAACAAAAACATTCAGCCTATAGTAGTGGGGTCTGTGACCCAGATGACAGTGTGTGTGTGTGTCTTTGGGGTAGGGGAGGCATCGGTGTGATGGACTGACATTCCCCTGCACTGGGAATACCAACATGATGGGCTTCTCAGTGACCGTATATGATGGCGTGATCATGTCGCTGTGCTTCTGGGTGACAGCGTAAGCTTGACTCCTGGTGTGACTTTGTCTCCATAAGAGTCTTGGTGACTATCTGGGCACGTGGGACAGCAGGCCTGGGGGCGAGACTGTGACTGTGTTTGTAAGACGATGTGCCTCCGGATATCAGGGTTCCCGTGACGCTGTGCCTCTGCTGTTGGTGCCTTGGTGAGTGTCACACACCCATGAGTGACAGTGTGGCTCTCTCTGACGGAGTGCCAGGGTCCGAGTCGGGGTCAACATCCAGGACAGGGAGACTGTCCTTGGAACCTACAGCCATGGATAGTGTGGCCACGGCCTTGTGCCTCTGGTACCAGTGTGTCCTCATGCCTACCCTATGCCATTGGGTGACCGTGGTCATCCTATGTTGGGCCACGGCTGTGTCCCTGGGTCTTTGTACTGGGACCTAGCCAGTCTGTTCCCCTGCATCACTGGGTCTCTGAGCCCGTGGGTATTGGTGATGCTGCCCTGCCTGTGTGACAGTGTGATGGCATTTCTTTGCCTGTCCCTGTGCCTTATCCATGTGCCAGTGTGATCATGATTCTCCCGGCACTGGAGTTAGAGGCCCAGGAGTTTTGCCACCGCGTAAACGTGTCCCATAAGGATGTCTGTGTCCTGTGATCACGTCTCTCTGCCCTGTGACAGTGTCCCTGTGTGGCGGCGTGACTGTATCTTGTGAGAGTGTGTGTTCCTCCGCCTGTGGGGGACAGCGCGCTACCCTAGTGGCAAAGTGACGCTGTTACCCTGTGAGTGACAGTGTGATGATCTTTGTGTGATGGTGCCCTTGTTCTCCCAACTGCTTTATATTTCACCTGTGGACGGCCACATTCACTCACCGGGGCTCCGCCTGCAAGAAACGGGGTTATTTCCAATCTTTTGCTCTGAGAAAGAAGGCTGCAGTGAATACCCATGTGCATGTGTCAAGTGCAGAGGTGTTTCTGGGGGATAGAGTTCCCGACCTGGGACGGCCGAATCGAAGGGCAGTTGCGTTTGTGATTTTGATAGATCTGGCCAAACTGCCTGCATGTGTCCCTGTGCCTGTGTGACTGTCTCCTTCTGGCTGTCCAGATGGCCATAGTGTCCCTGTGACAGTCCCTGGGGATGAAATGGGACCCTGTCAACATGTCTATCCTTTGAGCCTCTGTTGATAGTATACCTGGGTGTATGACTGGCCCTGTGTGACAGCTCAGCTCTGTCCCTGGGATGGACCCTGTGGGTGTTTGGAAAAAGAGTGATTGCGTCTGGGTGGAAGTGTGACTGACCGTGACCCCTCGCTTGGGAAAAACGTGACGCAGCTTGGTGGTGGTCTGTCTGTTGCCGGTGCCTGTTCCTGCGCATTGGTGCATGTCTGGGGCTGGGGTGGTTGGACCTGGGTGCTAGGCTGGCCTCACTACCTGGCGCCCCCCGCCCACAGGGAGTCCAGACCTGGGGGCCGTGGAGCTGCGCATTGAGGAGCTGAGGCACCACTTCCGAGTGGAGCACGCCGTGGCGGAGGGTGCCAAGAATGTGCTTCGCCTGCTCAGCGCAGCCAAGGCCCCCGACCGCAAGGCGGTCAGCGAGGTGAGGGGTGGGGCTTCAGCGAGGCGAGGGGTGGGGCTTCGGTGAGGGGTGGGACTTTGGCGGGGGCGGGGCCCCAGCACAGCGGGGGCAATCGGCAGGAGGGCCTTGAGGGGTGAGGCTTCAGCAGGGGGCGGGACCTCAGTGGGGTGGGACCTCGTCCAGGGGTGGTGGGGCATCAGCCAGGGGCGGGGCCTAGTTTTCCGGGGAGCCCAGGAATGGGACCCAGAAGGTTTGAGGGCTTGGGCCAGGTAAGACTTAGCCAGGCCCCACCCCCAGCCCCACTCTGTCCCTCCCATTACAGGCCCAGGAGAAGTTAACAGAGTCCAACCAGAAGCTGGGGCTGCTGCGGGAGGCGCTGGAGCGGCGGCTCGGGGAGCTGCCCGCAGACCATCCGAAGGGGCGGCTGCTACGCGAGGAGCTTGCTGCGGCCTCGTCTGCAGCCTTCAGTGCTCGTCTGGCTGGGCCCTTCCCCCCCACTCAGTATAGCACCCTGTGCAAGCCCGCGCCTCTCACAGGTGGGTCCCCACCTCCCCCACCCAGACCCCACCTCCGCAGCTCTGTACTCTCGACCTCTCCCCCAAGTCCGGAGACCCCTAACCTAGATCTCTGCTCTCCCTACCCCTGGACTCCCATCCTACTGTGGCTCCATCCTCCATTCACCCCAGCCCTGTAGCCCTGGGCCCCATCTCCCTAGGCCAGACAGCCCCATGCACTCTGGACTTCTGGCCCCAGCTTGCCCTCTGATACTGGACTCTTGCCCCATGCCCGCCATGTCCCCATCACTACCTCTCCCTACCTGGCCGTTTTTTCTTCCAGCCATAGCCCCCCCAGCCCAGTCCCACAACCCCTCACTCTCAGAACCCTCACCTTGAACCATTGTCTGCCCCCCACCCCGAAGCCAGCCAGGTCCTCCCTCCTTAGACCCCCCTCAGCCACTACTTCTCCTTTAGACCAGCCTTAACGTAGATCCCTACCCCCATCTCAAACCTCAGGTCAGCTCCCTGAATCCTACCCTGGACACCCTAGTCCAACCCGACTCCCCATTGCCTTGATCATCGACCTAAGCCTTAAACCTATCTTGTCACTAAATCCCAAGCATTCAGAGCCCCTCCCCAGCCTGGCACGCCCCAGCCTCGCCCCTCCCCCTTGCCCCATATTTCTCACTTCTGGGCACAGCCATCCCAGTATCAGATCCTGATTTAATCTGATACCAGTATCAATCCACCCTGATTGTCCCTCACCAACTCCCACCTGTATGCTGGCCGCTTCTGGACATGCCCACTTCCCCTCCCTTTGGCCTGGCCCAGCTGTGGGCCCCCCCCCCTGAGCCTGCCCCTCCCTCAGGAACCCTGGAGGTACGTGTGGTAGGCTGCAAGGACCTTCCAGAGACCATCCCCTGGAACCCCTCACCCTTGGTGGGGGTGCCTGGGACCCCCGACAGCCGTACCACCTTCCTGAGCCGCCCAGCCCGGGGCCTTTACAGCCGAAGTGGGAGCCTCAGTGGCCGGAGCAGCCTCAAAGTGGAAGCCGAGAACACCAGTAAGTGGGCGTTGAGGCCTGGAGGGATGAGATGCCGTGGGGATCCTGGGATGTCACACACTCGTAACGCTTTAAAAAACTAGTATATTATAGTCAGTAGGATGGATTCTGTTAAAAAACAAACAAACAAACAAAGTGTTAGGGAGGATGTGGAGAAATTAGAACCCTCTGCAGTGCTGTTGGGAAGGTAAAGTGGTTCAGCGGCTGTGAAAAACGTTATGGCAGATCCTCAAAAAATTAAACAGGGAATTACCCTATGATCAGCGATCCCACTTCTGAGTATATACCCACAAGAGTTGAAAGCAGGGACTCAAGTTGATATCTGGACACTCATGTCCTTGGCAGCCTTATTCACAATGGCCAAAATGTGGCAGCAACACGAGTGTCCGTTGACGGACGAATGGATAAACAAAATGTGATATGTGTGCGCAGGGGGGTAGTTGGTAGTCAGCCTTCAAAAGGAAGGGCTTTCTGACCCAGGCTACCACACGGATGAACCTGAGGACATTATGTGGAGTGACATAAGCCAGTCACAAAAAGACAAGTGCTGTATGATTCCACTTCTAGGAGGTACCTAGAGTAGTCCAGTTCATAGAGATGAAAGAAGGGGGAGGGGGGAAGGGGAGGCGAGAATGGAGAATTGTTGTTTAATGGGGACAGAGTTTCAGTTGAGGAAGGTGAAAAGTTCTGGAGATGGATGGTGGTGTAATTGTACAAAGTGTGAATTGTACACTTAGAAGTGATTATAATGGTAAATTTTATGTTATGTGAATTTTACCACCATTTTAAAAACCTAATACATACAAAAAAGTACGTGGAAAGAATAACAATGGGGCAAACACCCATGTTACCACCACCCACGTCAAGAAATAGAACTCTCTGGAAACCCCCTTGCCCCTCCTCCCCATTGTAGTCCCTTCCTCTGTCCAGAGGTAGCTACTGCCCCAATGTATGGTTATCATTTCCCTGCTTTTCTTTGTAGTTTTAGCATCTTTGTACATCTCAAAACAACATAATTTAATCTTGCCTGGTGTTTGGACTTTATATACGTGGAATCATATAGAATGTATTGCATGGTAATGGCTTCTTCCATTTAACACTGTTTGGGAGACTTATCCGTGTCATTTCATGAAGCTGTAGTTCATTCGTTCATTTTAACTCCTGTCTAATAGCCCATTGTCTTAGACTGAGCCATATCAAATTGTTGGGGCTTTTTATTTTATTTTATTTTTTATTTTTTATAAGATTTTATTTATTTATTTATTTATTTATTTAAAGATTTTATTTGTTTATTTGACAGAGAGAGAGAGATAGCGAGAGCAGGAACACAAGCAGGGGGAGTGGGAGAGGGAGAAGCAGGCCTCCCGCCGAGCAGGGAGCCCGATGCAGGGCTCGATCCCAGGACCCCGGGATCATGACCTGAGCCGAAGGCAGACGCCTAACGACTGAGCCACCCAGGCGCCCCTTATTTATTTATTTGACAGAGAGAGAGAGACAGCGAGAGAGGGAACACAAGCAGGGGGAGTGGGAGAGGGAGAAGCAGGCTTCCTGTGGAGCAGGGAACCTGATGCGGGCTCGATCCCAGGACCCTGGGATCATGCCCTGAGCCAAAGGCAGCCGCTTAATGACTGAGCCACCCAGGCGCCCTGTTGGGGCTTTTTAAAGTAAAATATAGTAATAGTTGAATATCAGTTAATAAGACTATATTATAGTTTATATATCAATTCTCCTATTAATAGATATTTCTAGTTTGGGGCCATATATATCTCTCAGTGTTTACCTTTTTTTAAAAGATTTTATTTATTTATTTGAGAGGGAGAGAGAGCACAAGAGGGGCTAGGGTCAGAGGGAGAAGCAGACTCCCCGCTGAGGAGGGAGCCCGACGCGGGACTCGATCTCAGGATTCCAGGATCATGACCTGAGCCGAAGGCATTCGCTTAACCAACTGAGCCACCCAGGCACCCTCCCAATGTATACCTGCATGCATTTTTCCAGGGTAAATTCTTAGGAGTATATTGCTGGAAGTTGCATATAAAGTAAAAGTGAATTTGGATCTCTACCTCACACCATACACAGAAATCCACTGGAAGTTGGTTAAACACCTTGAGGTGAAAGGCAGAACCATAAAGATTTGTCAGGGTAGCATGGCAGAATTTACATTCTGGAAAGAGGTAAAGGATTTCTTTACTAAGACATGAGCTGTGCTCCCCCCCACTCCAAACATTTTCTGACACCCTTCCCCTCCCCTCATTCCAGGCGAAGTTAGCACTGTGCTCAAGCTGGATAACACAGTGGTGGGGCAGACATCCTGGAAGCCGTGTGGCCCCAATGCCTGGGACCAGAGCTTCACCCTGGAGCTGGAAAGGGTGAGCTAGGTGGGGGGATGGCAGAGCCTGGAGGAGGAAGAGGGGTTCTGGACCTCTGGCACCCCCAAATGATGGCCCACTTCCGCTCCATCAAGGCTCGGGAACTGGAGTTGGCCGTGTTCTGGCGGGACCAACGGGGCCTGTGTGCCCTCAAATTCCTGAAGTTGGAGGATTTCTTGGACAACGAGAGGCATGAGGTGCAGCTGGACATGGAACCCCAGGGCTGCCTGGTGGCCGAGGTACAACCCCGACCCCTGACCCTGTGAAAACACTTCTTGTGTCTCCTGCTCCCGGTTTTCTAGAAGGGGAAGATGTGCTTTGGATTGGTCTCTGAACCTTGATAGAAAAATACATGTAATTAGTTATGTCAGTGACACCACTTAAGCTGGGATTGGTTTTGTTCTGAGGGAAGAAATTAAAAAAAAAAAATTGCAAAATTTTGCCAAGCCAAAAAAGAAAAGAAAAACCTGGTGACATGTCAAGAAGATTGTTACCAGAGCCACAGTCCAGTAGAGAGAAATTCCTTCTGCAGTGGTGTCAGGGTTAAGGTCTAAATCGGGGTGTCCCACCCTTGGCACTATGGACAGGTGCGCCCTAGTGGGCTGGATCATTCTCAGTTGCCCTGTGGGGTTTTGAGCAGCATCCCTGGTTTGCACCCACAGGAAACCAGCACCACCCTTCCCCCAAGTTGTGACAATCAAAAATGTCTCCAGACATCGCCACTGTCCCCTGGTTGAGAATCCACAATCTAAATGACATTCCTACCTGACCCCTTGTGGTGTGAGTCAAGCCCTGTCCTATGTGCTTTGCCGGCATTAACTTGTTAATCCTCACAATGACCCACTTCGACCCAATTCAGGAGGGATCATCATTAGTCATATCTGACAGAGGAGGAAACAGAGGCAGGGTAGGAAAGCCACTGGCTCCCCTCATTCAGCCAAAATTGTCTTAAAAAATTCTTTAAATGTGCCCCTAAAATATACGTGTGCCCTGTTACATATCCATGTCTCCCTCTGGGAATTCTGACGGGATCTCATAACCAAGGACCCCTGAAGGAAAAGAGCAGGGGAAGGGCTGACTTCAGTGGCAGGGCAGTGAAATTGTTCTTCCGTTTGGAAGACCGGCCAAAACCAAGCAGGAAAGGTGGTGGGGGTGGGGGTGAATTCTGAAGCAGTCCTGCTCACCTTCAAGGTTCACTTATAGCATTCTGTTTGGTTTTTCCGCCTCCCCCAAGTGCCAGCCAATAGAACTTTCTAGAATTCTGTTGTGGATGAACCTACAAGAGTTGCATTCTGTTGTAGGTGGAAATGTTCTATATGTGCACTGTCCAACATATTAGAGGCCAGCCACGTGAAGCCTGGCTAGGGTGACCTGGGAACTAAAGTTTTAATGTTATTTACATTTTACTGAATTTGAATAGACTTGTGTGGCTAGTGGCAACGATATCAGACACACATAAAGTCACACAGTTCTGTGATTTAACACCTTCTAGAAGATGCTTCGGAGTTGGGAGAATTCAGCTAGACCAGTGGCTTCCCCACATCAGCTGGAGGGCTTGTTGAAACACAGACTTCGGGGTGCCACCCTTGTGTTTCTGACTCAGTGGGTCCAGGTGCATTTCTGGCAAGTCCCCAGGTGATGCTGCTGGTCTGGGACCACTCGGGGAATCAAGGCACTAGATGTTGTAGGACCTTGCTGGAGTTGCATGTACATCTTGTTGGGTCAGACCCCCCTCTCCACTCCTGGAGGAGGGCTTGGTTGCCTGCCTCTTGCCTTTCTAAGATGGCACTTCGGGAGGTGGCCCTACCAGGCAATGGATTGGTTTTATAACCCCTCACTATGTTCCAACTTCTTAATATGCTGTGTTTGGATGTGGTGCCACAGTGATTGGAACCCCCAAGACATAAGGGTGTGCATGCCTATGCTCCTAAGGGCTTCCCCACCACCTAGAGGTGGGAGTGGGTTCTCACCCATGGGCCCCTCTCCCCAGGTTACCTTCCGCAACCCTGTCATCGAGAGGATACCCCGGCTCCGAAGGCAGAAGAAAATTTTCTCCAAGCAACAAGGTGAGGGGGTGGGCAAAGTGGGGCAGAGGCCAGAGGGTCCCAGGGGCATCATGAAGGGTGACCCTGTCCCCGTCTTCCCCAGGGAAAGCATTCCAGCGTGCGAGGCAGATGAACATTGATGTTGCCACCTGGGTGCGGCTGCTTCGAAGACTCATCCCCAACGCCACGGGCACAGGCACCTTCAGCCCTGGAGCTTCTCCGGGACCTGAGGCCCGGTCCACAGGGTAAGGAGGGAGGTCCGTGGGGTCTAGGCTGTCCATGGTTGCTTGCCAGGGTGCTGGGTCCCAGACACACCCTCCTCCCTCGTTCTCCAGTGATATATCTGTGGAGAAGCTGAACCTCGGGGCTGACTTGGATAGCTTGCCCCAGAAGAGTCCTCTGGGTCCTCCTTCCAGCCCATCGATCCTGGTGAGTGTCCCACTCCTTCCCCGCCGAGGCCTGGCTGGGGCAGCATCAAAGATTTCCCCTCCAGGCCTCTCTCCCAGCTCGAGGCCCAGAGGCCACCGGGAGCTTCCCTGGGTCACGCATCTCTGCTAGAGGCGGGGTCCCACTCTCTATCCTGAATAAAAACATGAGCTCAGGAGCCAGGCCACCTGGGTCCATGTCCCTGCTCTGCCAGTTCTTAGCTGTGCGACCCAGGGCAAGCTGCTCTCCCTTGCTGTGCTCTGGGCACTGGGCCGTAAAACAGGCATGTTTAAAACTCACTTCAAGGATAGAAGTCAGGATGGTGGTTTTCTCTGGCTGGGCGGTTATGGATAGGAGGGAGATACAAGGGAGCCTGTCGGGGTCGTGGTGTTGTGTATCTTCATCTAGGTCAGAGATCAGCATGTGCGCCTTTTCCATAAAGGGGCACGGAGTCAATATTTTCGGCTTTGTGGGCCAGAGAGTCTCAGTCACAACGACTCAACACTGCCATTGTAGAAAGCAGCCGTAGACGATGCGTACAGACGCCAGTGGGCATGGCTGTGTTCCGGTAAAGCTTTACTGATGGACACTGAAGTTTGAATGTCATATCGCTTTCACAGATCACAAAATATCACTCTCCTTTTGATTTTCCCCCAACCCTTTAAAAATGTAAAAGCTATTCTCAGCTCACAGACTGTACAAAACCTGGTTTACCCACCCCCTGCCCTATGCGACGCGTACCCAAGAGGACACGTTTGTAAGAGCTCGCCCCTTGGCCCAGCTCACCGAGTGCATTTGATAACCTCATTTTTAAAAAAATGAAAATAATAGTCTATGCTTCTGTATTATATTTATAATAATAATAATAATATAATAAGCTACATCCTCAGATGAGTTGGGCAAAACAAAATCCAAAAGTTTAATACCACCAAATGCTGGGCAGGACGCAGGGAAACAGGCAGTCAGCGGAAGGCGTGCACATTGTTCCATCTCCTTGGGAGGGCATAGCTGGCTGAGCTAAAAATGGGCATTTTTTTTATTTTTTTATTGTTATGTTAATCACCATATATTACATCATTAGTTTTTGGTGCAGTGTTCCATGATTCATTGTTTGTTCATAACACCCAGTGCTCCATGCAGAACATGCCCTCCTCAATACCCATCACCAGGCTAACCCATCCCCCCACCCCCCTACCCTCTAGAACCCTCAGTTTGTTTTTCAGAGTCCACCATCTCTCATGGTTCGTCTCCCCCTCTGACATACTCCCCTTTTCTTCCTCTCCTGTTATCTTCTTCTTTTCCTTTTTTCTTAAAATATGTTGCGTTGTTTGTTTCAGAAGTACAGAGCTGTGATTCAACAGTCTTGCACAATTCACAGCGCTCACCGTAGCACATACCCTCCCCAATGTCTATCACCCAGCCACCCCATCCCTCCCACCCCCAACCACTCCAGTAACACTCAGTTTGTTTCCTGAGATTAAGAATTCCTCATATCAGTGAGGTCATGTGATACATGAAAAATGGGCATTGTCTTGACCCAGGAGTTCCAACCCTGGACACTCACACATGTGCACCTCCAGGCAGTTCGCCGCAGCGGCTTTGTGTAGGCGAAAGTGGACAGGTCAGGGCCCATCTGTGGGAGAGCCAGTGCTAAATAAATGGCAAAGTGGGATAGTGCATGTCTGTGACAAGTGAGGCTGGCCTCCCAGGGCTGGCACAGAGCGATTTCCAAGACAGGTTGTCCAGTAGAAGCAAGATGAGGATATTGTCAGTAGTGGGTGCAAGGAAAATGGAGCCTCTACCGTCACTTTCGCTTGTGTGGGTATAGAATATATCTAGAAAGGTACTCAGGAAATCATTAACGGTGGCTGGTTCTAGGGAGGGTGGCTGGGGCACGAGAGGCCCGTGTGTCCCACCAGACACCTATTTGGACTGATTGCCATTTTAGAACCGTGTCTGTAGTGGAGGATGATGAACCAGTTGTCCTATGTCCCCATTTGCAATAGTAATTTTGACTCCTCAGAATTACAAGCACATATGTGGTATGAAGCGTTAAGTAGCTCTGAGGGCAAATACCCATAAAGGAAATATGGAGGTGAATGATAAAATGTATTTACAGCATGGAAAAAAAAAAAAAGCAAAACGGGACAGGGAGTATGTGTGTGTACGGTCGGTGGTGGTGGGGGGTTTCCTGCTAGTTATTTACTGTGATGGTCAGCTGACCACCCGTGAAGGTGACATCCGCACGCATGCCGAAGGGGGTAGGGGAGGAGCCATGCCAATGTCGGGAAAAGAGAATGCCTGGGCTCCTGGGCTGGAGTCATGCCTGGTGTGTTCAGGGCACAGTGAGGGGCACAGTGTGGCTGTGAGCAAGAGGGCGCAGAGTGGGAGGAGAAGTGAGGTCAGAGAGGTGACGGGAGCCTGGGTGGCTGTTGTGGTTATGGGGTGCCTCTGACTTCCCTTTCTCTGCTGCAGAGTTCCCCGATCCAGGAAACGGCTACCACCCCGGAGCTGCCTTCAGAGACCCAGGAGACCCCAGGCCCCGCCCTGTGCAGGTGACACCCCTCCCCCGCTCACCACCCCTCCCCCCACCTGCTGTCCTTGTGCCCATCAGTGCCCTCTCTCCACAGCCCTCTGAGGAAGTCACCTCTGACCCTCGAGGATTTCAAATTCCTGGCAGTGCTGGGCCGGGGTCACTTTGGGAAGGTGAGGCCAGGGGGCAAGGAGTTGGGGGAACAGGGAGTCCCCGGGCTGGCCACGAAGGCCATCGTTGCCCACTGTGGTTCCAGGTGCTGCTCTCCGAATTCCGGCCCAACGGGGAGCTGTTCGCCATCAAGGCTTTGAAGAAAGGCGACATTGTGGCCCGAGACGAGGTTGAAAGGTGGGGACCCAGCCCAGGCCCTCTGAGAACCTCAGTCTTTTGTTCTGGGAAATGGGAGATAGGGCGGTCCCCTCTCTGGAGCTGCTGTGACAGTGATTCATAATAGTCACTGGCACTTATTAAGCTAGTACTTAAGATAATAACTTGGAAAGCACCCACTATGCGCTTCATGTTCAGTAACTCATTTGTTCTCCACGACAGCCATATGAGGTAAATATCGTTATTGTTCCCATTCTGCTGATGACACAGAAAGGTTGAGCAAGTTGACCAGAGTCACAAAGCCAGTAAGCAGCAGGTCAGGGATTCAAACCTAGGGACTCAGGCTCTGAAGCCTGTACCTTTAATGGCACCATTGCCCTGCCTCTGCTTTGGGTCAGGGCTGGGCCGTGGGTTCAAATCCCACCCCTGCCACAAATGTGCTTAGAGACCTTGGGGAAGTCACTTTGCCCTTCTGATCCTTGTCCTCACCGTCTGTAAAAGGGGAGTAATAATGCCTTTCTTGCAGGGTTGTCAGGTGGATTAAGTGAGAGGATGCATCTAGAGCATTCTACAGTACCTGGCCCCCTGTAAAAAGGCCCAGCAGAGGCACCGAGATTGTCCCTAATCTTCCTGACATCCTTTTGTCAATCAGGAACCCAACTCAGATAGGCTTAAGCAAAAGAGGAATTTATGACGTCTCTCAGTTGGCTGTCCTCTTTGTGGGCTTTGCTTGCAGTTCTCTCATGGGGGCAGAGATAACCCCCTACACAGCAGTGTAAGGCTCATCCACTAGTTTTAGCCCTTCTTCTTAATAATTCCAGCAGAAACCCTGAGATTGAGCCCCACTACCTTGGCTTGCCCATTCCCAAACCAGTTCCTGGCCAGGAAAATGGGTGCTCCAATTAGCCCACCCTGGCTGGTCCCTAAAGGGATATTGGGGGGCTGTTACTAGGATGACAGTTGGCTTCTGGGTACCTGTTTAGCAGACAAAGCTACTGGGGTTCAGAAATATTAAGCAACTTGCCCAAGGTTGCCCACCCACTCGAGGTCCTCAGCAAACAGCTGATGATCAAGGACTTCTTGGGAGTGTGGGAGTTGAGGGTGGGGGTGGGGGTGGGGGGCTGCTGTGATCTCTGACCCCCGCCCCCTACCCTGCCCAGCCTGATGTGTGAGAAGCGGATCTTGGCAGCAGTGACCAGAGCAGGACACCCCTTCCTGGTGAACCTGTTCGGCTGTTTCCAGACGCCAGAGCACGTGTGCTTCGTGATGGAGTACTCGGCGGGTGGGGATCTCATGCTGCACATCCACAGTGACGTGTTCTCGGAGCCGCGCGCCGTGTGAGCTCCCCCGCCCGCGCCTCAACCCCCAACAGGCGGTGGCAGCCCCCTTCGGCCCCCGTTTCTCCCTCCCCCCAAGCCTCCTGGAGTTTTGTGGGGGACTGGGGAGCTTTCGAGGATGTGGGAGCCAGGCTTCCGTGGCCTGCCTTCCTTGCTGGGAGGCCTGGCTCCATCACACCAGTTTCTCTCTGCAGCTTTTATTCAGCCTGTGTGGTGCTGGGGTTGCAGTTTCTCCACGAACACAAGATCGTCTACAGGTATGTGCCCTTGGGTGTATGTGCTCCTGTATGCACGCGCTGCCCACTGGGGGCCCTCAGGCTTCAGGCAGGGCCCAGACCCCCCCCTCATCCCTCTTTACATCCCCCCAACCCATCACAGGGACCTGAAGTTGGACAATTTGCTCCTGGACACCGAGGGCTATGTCAAGATCGCAGACTTTGGCCTCTGCAAGGAGGGTGAGGGGCGGGGCTGGGATTTGAAGGGCTGGCCTCTGGGGATTAGACAGAGTGGGGGAGGGAATGGAGTCCCCAGCCCTACCTGGGTTACCCCCGACCCTGACCCTGGGATGGGGCTGGCTGTCTGGGCCACCCCATGCTGGGCTGGGAGCCCCCCCCCATAACCTCACATGGCCCTACTGCCCCCAGGGATGGGCTTTGGGGACCGGACCAGCACATTCTGTGGGACCCCGGAGTTCCTGGCCCCCGAGGTGCTGACAGACACATCTTACACGCGGGCCGTGGACTGGTGGGGGCTGGGCGTGCTGCTCTATGAGATGCTGGTTGGCGAGGTGAGGCCCCAGACTGCTCTTACCCTGCCTGACCCTGGGATCATGCTGGAAACTGCTTGTGCCTAGGGGTGGGATCAGACGGTGCCTCCATGTGCTGTGTGATGGGGACAGCTGGCTTTGCCTCCCTAGCCTCAATGTTCGCATCTGTAAAATGGGGTACTTACCTTCCCACATCAGCCAGCACCCAGGTGAAGGTGTGCTGGGAGCAGAGGGCTCAGGTGGGGCTGGGAGGGGAGTGGCCAGAGGAGGGGCCTCCTTCATCCTGGCTCTCCCTGTCCCCAGTCCCCATTCCCAGGGGACGACGAGGAGGAGGTGTTTGACAGCATAGTCAATGACGAGGTTCGCTACCCACGGTTCCTGTCAGCTGAAGCCATTGGCATCATGCGCAGGGTGAGGAGCACCCCCTGCTTGGGTCTGGGGAGGGGCTCTGGGGCCAGGAAGGGCAAGACTGACACCTCTCCCCCCCCCCAGCTGCTGCGAAGGAATCCAGAGCGGAGGTTGGGATCCAGCGAGAGGGATGCAGAGGATGTGAAAAAGCAGCCCTTCTATAGGGTGAGGTCACCCCAAGTGCATGGCCAACTCCCCACCAGAGACCTGGTCATCCCCCCCGACCCCCAGGGCCTATGCATTTCTCCCCTACCAAGATCTAGTCACTTCCCCTCCAACATTATCATCTCTATTCCCTCCCCGCTCCTTCACACCCACTGACCCTCCTACCCCCACATCTACTCCAGGCTGGTCTGGTGGGCCCACTGCCATGCGTATGAACCCAGGCTCCCTCTCCCCCACCCCAGGGCTCCCCATACTCACACTGTCATCCTTCCTGGGCCCCCAGTCCCCCACTTGACCCCTCTGTGTTGTGACTCCTACGCTAATCGCCACAGATGCAGGGCTGGACGGGTCACACGGGGTTGGCCCCTCCCGCAGTCTGCACCGCCCCCCATGCTGACCCCTTCCCCTCTCTCCCCCTTCTCCCCTACTTAGACACTGGGCTGGGACACTCTGCTGGCCCGGCGCTTGCCACCTCCCTTCGTGCCCACGCTGTCAGGCCGCACTGATGTCAGCAACTTCGACGAGGAGTTCACAGGGGAGGCCCCCACGCTGAGCCCGCCCCGCGACGCGCGGCCCCTCACGGCCACAGAGCAGGCAGCCTTCCAGGACTTCGACTTCGTGGCCGCGGGCTGCTAGCCCTCTCCCCTGCCCCTGCCCTGACCAGGCTCTCAGTAGTTTTTAAGAAGGCCTTTGCGGTTTGCCCCATCCATGCATCCTGCGGCTCCTCTTGTGTGCAGTGATGGTGATATGGGGGGGTGGGGGTGGGGTTGTGTACTTGGAAGTGGGGAGAGTTGGTGGGGGCAGATCCAGTGGGTGGCCGGGGGCATAAGGAGTGACGGGGAGATGCCCTGGGTTCTAGTATGGGGGTCACTTGATGAGGGTTAAGGGAAGGTGGGGACTCCGGGCTCTTACTAGGGTGGGGAGCGTGGGCGGGCTGAGATGGGACAGGGCTGGGAGTTGTGTTTAGGGACACGAGTTTTGAGGCCCTGCTGGGGTGTGGTTTGGGGGTAGGGCCTGGGGGATGTGTTGGAGGAGCTCAGGGCCACAATGAGAGAATTGTTGCTAGGGTCAGCCCTGGCAGGCGGTAGGAACAAAAAGCGCCTCGGATTCTGGCTCAGCTGCTCTGCTCTCGACACCACTCGGGAGCTGGGGCTGGGGCTGGGGCCGTGGCATTCTGCGCATGCTCCAGCGGCTCCAGCTCCGTGTCTGGCCTCCCCGCGCCTCTGCGTGGAAGGTCCCAGAACTGCACACCCCGTAGGCTCAGGCGGCACCGTTATCGCCCCCGCGCGGCCACAGGCGTGCTGCAGCCCCGACCCCACACATGCCCTGCGCAGGTCCGCAAAATGGCTTTATTCCCTGAAGGCTCGGCGCTGCGGTCCTGGGCCCGGCCCGGGTGGTCTGACTTAGCCGCTGGGACTCCTGGCTCGCCTACAGGTGGCTGAGGCTACTGTGCCTGGAGCTGCGCAGCGAGCTGGCCTCCCAGGCGCTCCTGGTTAGGCGCAGCCCCGCAGGGCTGCCCTTGGCGTCGGCCCTCGGGGGCAGGAGGGGAAGCAGTTGGCGCAGCACCGCCTGGCGCAGCAGGATGTACACCCAGGGGTCCAGGATCTGGTTCCATGAAGCGAGGCGCACAGCCAAAAACAGCGGCCGCTGCAGGGAGCTGGAGCCCCAGCCCCCGACGGCCAGCACCACTAACACCTGCGGGAGAAGCCGGTGTGAGCGGTGGGGCGGGTGTAAAGAGAAGGGGACTGGCCAAGGGTGGGGCTGGGATGGATGCGAGCGTGCCCGGAAGGCAAGGGAGCTGTGAGGAGGAGCAGAGGCTCGGGGCGGGGCGGGGCGGGGGGGGGGAGGACGAACGGGACAGAAGTCTTCGTCAGAAGAACTACGGAAGGAGGGGCGAAGAAGGCGGGGCAGAAGCAAAGGCCTTCCGTGAGTGGGGGCTCCAGCAACAAAGGAGAGAAGTCCCAGGTATCCTGAAGGACTGGGGACCAAAGGGAAGAAGAGAAACGGGGCGGGGTGGTGGTGGAAGGGGCTAGGGAATGAAGCATCCGGGCCTAGAGGAGTGGGGCTGGGGGGAAGGTTGCCTGGGGAGCGTGAACTACAAAGACCCCAGGTAGGAGTAAGAGAAGGGGACGGGGTTGGAGGGGATGGGATGTCAGAGGGAGAGGCCAAAGGGCTGTCTCTCCTGACTGGGGGGGCTTCGAGGGGGTGGGGCCCCGGCTGGGGAAGGGAGGGAGCCAGGTATCTCACGGGGGGAGGGGCCTGGCCCGAGGGGCGTGTGCGCCCCTCACCAGCAGCGGGCTCCAGCAGATGCACGACACCACCATGATGCCCACGAGCTGGCCCACCATCTCCACATCGTGAGCGCGGGCTCTGCGCGCTGAGCCACGGCCCGGGGAGCCGCCGGGGACCGAAGCGACGGACGAGGAGGACGAAGCTGAGGCCGAGCGGGGCGCGCGCGCCCCCCAGCGACGGCGGCCGTCGGGGCCGCTCGCCGAAGGACGCCGTCGGGAGCGGCGGCGCCAGCGGGCGCGCAGCAAGGCCAGGCCGCTGAGCGTGTTGCAGACGAGCGCGGCGAGCAGCGCGGCCAGACCGAGGCCGGCGAAGAGGCCGGCGAGCAGCGCCTGGCGCCAGCCGCCCGCCGGGCCCAGGCCGATGAAGCACCACGTGCCCGGGTACTGCAGCTCGTAGCGGCCCACGCGCGCCAGCGGCAGCAGCGCCACCGCCAAAGGCACGGCGGCCAGCGCGGCCAGCGCCAGGCGCGCGCGGGCCGTCGAGACGCGTGCCGCGTGCAGCAGCGGCCGCGTGACGCCCACGCAGCGCTCCACGGCCATGCCGCAGCCCAGCAGCAGCGGGCACAGGCCGAAGAAGACCATGCAGCCGCCCAGGAAGTGGCAGGCGCCGCCGGCCGGCGGGCGGCCCGCCGCGTACAGGCGCAGCACCAGCGCCCCCGGGATGACGTGGCCCGCCAGGTCAGTGGCCAGAAGGCTGGCGACGAACAGCAGGAAGGTGGCGGCCGAGCGGCGGCGCCGCAGGCGGCCCGCGGCCTGCGCCAGCAGCGCCAGCGCCAGCACGTTGGACACGGAGCCCAGGGTCATGGAGAAGATGGGCAGCGCCGGCGATGCGGCCGCCCGGCCGGGAGGCGGCCCGGCCGACGCGTTGGGAGCCCCGGGCTCCGCGCACGTGGTCGCCTCGCCCGCCAGGCTCAGGTTGAGGGGCCCGCAGAGACTCATGTCAGGTGCTGGGGTTGGGGCTGGGGAGAGGAGAGGAGGGCTCCGTGAGGCCGGCCAGGAGCACACTGCCCACTCTCCCCATGGGACTAGCAGGCAGCCTCACCTCGGATCATCAGGCCCCGTTGGATGCCATGGCATTCTAATGTCGCCCCTGCCCACGGCAACTCCAAATGACCCCTTCCCAACCCCTTTCTCCTCCTCTGCCTCATCAGCCCATCAGCTCCTGCTCCGGGCCTCATTCTTGCCCTCACCACCTTCTCTGTCCACCTTGGTTCCCCCGGGCTCCGGCCTTCCGTGTCTGTCCCCACCTCTGGGCGTCACGGATCTACCTCTGACACCCACCTCTCATTATTGCAGCACAGCGAATTTCTCGCCCCTGGCTCCATCTGACACCCCCTGACCCATTTCTGATCCGCAGGGCCCCACCTGACCTCACTGCTCCATCTCTGACCATCACATGTCACCTTTTCTTCAGTCCCGTGTTTGATGCTCACAGCCCACCTGTGCCACCACGGGCACCTCTCTCTCCACTGCACTGTCCTTCTCCCCACGGCTACATCTGTGTCCCCACCGTCCCTGCCCCCCACACTCCCATCTCTGAGTTCTGTCACTGTCTCACCCTGGCTCTCCCCTGACCACAGCTGCCTTACCATGGATGCCCCCTGGCTCCCATTCCTGCCAGCTCCAGGTCCCTGCCCCAAAGGTCTCAAGGCAGACCCAGCACCACCCATCCCTTGCTAACCTGGAGGTGAGGGCAGAGACGGCAGGACTGCCCGCTGGCCACAGGGGAAAGGCAGATAGACAGTAAGACTGACAGGGACAGACAGATGGGGCCGAGAGTCAAGAACACAGGACAGAGAGACTGAACGAGCCACGGCCCCATCCTTCCAGACGCTCCTCCCCCACCAGAGATCCTCATGCCCCAGTCTCTTCTTACCCACACAGCTTGGGACTCCAGGTCCCCATCGCCTGCTGCTTGGCCCCCGCTGCCTGTTGCACCCGCGCCCGCTCCACCAGAGCTCTCCCGCAGGCCAGGCCGCTCCCTCTCCCTCCCTCCTGGGGCGGCTCCTCAGCTCCCTGCCTCCTCCCGCTGCCCGCTCCGGCCTCCAGGGGCCGCTCCAGCCATCTCGCGCCCAGAGGGGGCCTGGCGTGGCAGAGACCCCTCTGTGCTCCTGGCAATGGGCAGGGGCTACACTGGACCCCAGCTGCCCCACCAGTAAGGGGACTCCCAGGGATTTGGCCTGGTTCCCCATGACCCCCTCCCCCTGGCGGGGCGGGAGTAGCCCTCTTCCCCCGCCCCCCCCAGGCGCGGGCCTTTTCGCCTGCCTCATTAATAAAGTGGATAAAATCTAAACACTGGAAAATGTGAACATCGCCCAGGGCAGGCTGGGGCGGCTGCAGGGGGTGCCACTGCCCCCATGGGGACTGCGAGCTTCGGGGGCTAACCCTGCTTGGGGGCAGCAACACCCTCTTGCCCTGCCAAAGCCTTCATGGATGTTGGGTCAGGGGTGGTGGTGGGCAGTGCCCCTCATGTGGACCAGCTTGGGTCGGGCCCAGCCTGGCCAGGAGACCCGCCCATTATTTACACAGGGGCTTAAAGCTCAGGCCAGGGCTGGCAGCCAGTCATACCCTGGGAGGGGCAGGGGAGGAGGCTGAAGGGGGGCAGGGGAACCAAGAGGTCTGGTGACCAGGGGTCTCTCTCTTGAGACACACAAGTCCCCAGCCACCTGTGGACACACAACTGCAGCCTCACGTCCTGCCCTGAGAAGCAGGGGCACACGCACACAGTCTCACCTTCTAAGACACACACCATCGTGCCGCTTAACACCCTAAGACCAGATGCCGTCAGTCTGTCCCCAGCACAGCAGCAGCCACGCTCCTCAAAGCTTTAGGGTCAGCCTTTATCATACCCCTGGATGCACTGTGACTGTCACCTCCAGGACCCTCAGAGGTGCCCCCATTGTTACTGGCTTTAACTTCTCTCAACACGCCGAAATGCATCCCCCTGAGAAAGCACTGGGAGATCCGGTCTCACCTAGTCCCGAGACACACACATAATCCCTACCTCTGAGACAGCCCACCAGCCACACACCGTAGCACCCACAGACACCCCCTAACAGTCCAAGACAGGCCCCGCGAGTGTACTCCATACACCCAAGGCACAAGGAGTCGCACCTCCTGGACATCTTGAGACCTAGCTGGTCAACACGTAGCCCACAAACAAAACACCCAGAGGCACTCACACTCACAGCCTTGGACACCCCCCGAGCTGCACTTACATGTCCACACGCCACACAGAGGTGCTGCCAGTTACACCCACAAACACCTTGGAACACAAAGACAGTCATTACCTCCTGTTCCCTCAACGGAGTCAAAAACCACCAACACTCTGATAGACACAGTCTTACTGTCTCAGCACTGAGACACACGGCCGCACCCCTTCGCGACCTGAGTGGTTTATCAGCACAGACACTGCAGGCACCTGTGGGTGCCCAGGGATGTTGAGAGGGACCCCAACAACAGCTGTTTCCATCCCACCCCAAGAACACAACCACGGGCTGCGCACCCACCCCACGCCCCGCCAGTGCCCCCAGCTCCCCTCTCCCAGGCAGGCCCAGAGCCCTCCCGTTGAAAGGAGCGATGAAAACGGGGAGCGGGCTGACCTCAGACATTCCTGCAGGGACCTCTGGCCTGGCTCCCCTTGCTTCAATTCCTGCCCTTCCCTCCAGGTCTGGCCAGGGTCCCAGCCCCCCTTCGCTGATCCCCACTCAATCCTTGAGGATAAAGTGGGTTGTCAAAACAAGCACGCTGGGTTTACGTCCAGTGCAAACCACAGTGCGCCATGGACGCCAGCAGACCCCACGCATCCAGAGCCAGCAAGCACGGGGGCCACATCATGACCGCTCCCCTCAGGCTCGGGGGCAGGGCCCCTCCCCACGGCATTTGCCCTGGCAGGCCTCCATCTTGGGCCCCCCCATCCTTTTTTTTTTTTCCTTTAAATTTTTTTTATTGTTATGTTAATCACCATACATGACATCATTAGTTTGTGATGTAGTGTTCCATGACTGGGCCCCCCATCTTTCTTTTCCCAAGCCAGGCTTCCGCATCTCTGGGCCCTGGTGGTGTCCCCTGTGGCCCTGGGCTACAACAGCTTGGCGCCCACTGTTCACATCAGGCTTGAGGTGGCAGGAGGCCTCGTTCGAGAGGGAGCAAGACTTGAACCTCAGTAGGGCCAGGAAGCTCCGGCCTTTGACTGGAAGCCTGGTGGCCCACAGCCAGAGACCTCGTCAGGCGGAACGGGTTGGGGGGGTGGCCCAGCCAGGCTCCTAATTCAATCTGGAGCCCGAGGAGGATGGATTTCAGCTGCTACATTCTTTCCCAGCCTTGGCTCACCCCCTTCTCCCACCCCAAAGCTGAAGCCGCCACACAGGTCCAACAGCAGATAGATTCTTTATGTTCAAGACAGCAAGTTCAGATACAAAAGCCCACCGCCATCCTCCCTCCTGCCCCTTCTGTCTGGGGCTGGGCTGTGGGCGACACAGAGGGCAGGGGAGGGAGGGAGGTTGGGGTTCACAGCAGACTAGTGTTTCAAATGCGGAGGTAACAGACTCCAAGGTGAGGGGGCTCCTCTCTGGGTGGGGCATGGGGGGGAGGGCATTATTGCATTTGCTGAGGGGGGGATGCCCCCCTTCTGCATTCCCTGCAGCAGGAAACTAGGGAGGTCACGACCCCCAAACAGGCCCCAGGGAGATGAGAGACCAGTTTGGCAGCTGATACGGAAAGTGTTGGGGGCGGGGGTGGCCACCCAATCTGGCTGGTCCCTCCCCCCCCCAACCCCCTGCGCCTGACCCGGCTGAGGTAGGTGAGGAACAGGGCAAGGGGGGGACCGGGGACCCCAGCCAGGGTGGGAGCTGGGGAGGGGTGGTACCGATTGGAGTGGGGCGGAGGCCCGGCCCCACCTCCACTCTGCATCATCCTTGGGCTGCTGAGCAAGGTCCAAGCCGGATGCTGGGGTCCAGGCCATGGTGGCCCTCCCACTGGGGGCTCCCACCAAGCAGAGCCAGGTCACGGAGAGGTCTGGAAGGGGGCCTAGAAGCGGCCGACCTTGGCATCCCCAATGGCACCCCAGACGTCAAAGACGAACTCATCAGGGAAGGCAAAGTCACCAAGCCGTTCATCCAGGGCCTCGGCTAGCTCATCTGGGTTCCTTTTGTCCTTTCCAAGCTCCACCATGGTGGCCGCTGGACAAGGGTGGGGGGGTGGGGCGCGGAATGGAAGCACAGACGGCAGAGGTACTCAGGGCAGACCCAGCCCCACAGGACCCAGAAGCCCCTTCCCCAAGGCTCGCACCCATCCGCAGATCCAGGCGTCCCCACTCACCCAGCTCCGTGTCCCTGATGCCCATGTAACTCTCCAGCAGGTCATCCACCTTCTCAATTGCCTTCTCCTCAAAGGCTGAGGGCTGGGGGGGTGGGGGAGGGACAGTAACACCACAATAATGTGAATAGGTTTGTAATTGTACTTCTTAAGCGCGGGATGCTCTTTTCACCACTTTACGTGTACTAACCCACAGCTCATCCTCACCACAACCCTGTGACAGTATTACTATCCCCTTACTTTACAAACAAGGCAACTGAGGCCCGCCTACCCAACAAAGGTCCCAGAGCTGGTACGGGGCGGAGGTAGATTTGAATCTAGTGCCCAGAGCCCCTCAGCTAACAAAGAATGCAGCCACCTACGGATGCCCAGGGAAGGAGGGCTGGGGCCGGGCTAGAACACTCACCACATCCTCTACTGTGGCAGGGCCGCGGGATCTGAGCCGGAGGGTCCCTCGGCCAGTGCCCAGCTGGGGGCCAGAGCCAGGGCGGCCACCCCCTGAGCGTACACCGATCATGTCTGTGGGAGGCAGGGAAGGGGTGAGGGTCTGGGAAGCCCAATTCCAGCATGCCCTGGGCAGGACCCCAGGCAGCCTGGCCTCAGATACCCCCTTCTACCTTCTCTAAGTTTCTGCAGGCTCTGGGGAGTTGGGGCCTGAGGTGATCCCGGGAGGGCAGGACTCCTGACTCCAGCTTGGCATGGATGGGGGAAGGACAGCCAGGGGCCGAGAATGGAAAAGGCTGGAGGCGAGACAGAAGGGGGCCCAGTTCCCAGGGCCTGAGGGACAGGAAGGGGGTGGGGCCTGGGTCTTGAGCTGTTCTCCCCAAGGCCAAGGGGATCCAGCTGCTGGGCCAAAGACCAGCCCTATCTGCCTGGGGAAGTGTTTGAGAGTCCCCCACCCCCACCTCAGGGGCCTCAGGCCCATTCCAGAGAGTTAGTGAAGTCAGACGGAAAAGTGGGGGTGCAGGAACAGGGCAGCCAACCCTGGCTTCTCAGGACTGGAGGGGCTCGCCAGGGTTGGGGGCGCTTGGCTGGGCTAATGGTTCCAGGAAGCTGGGTGTGGGGGCAACTTCCTCCTTGTTCTCACCCTCCTCCCAGGCTGGGTGGAGAGCCAGCACCCCCACCGCAGGGCAAGGCGGGGCCCCCACCTTCTACTGCAGCTGGCTGGCCTTGGGTGCCACCTGCTGGTGTCTCCCTGCCACTGTGGCCTGAACCCAAGCTAACAGCAGTGGTCCAGGAGGCAGGCCCCTCACCAAAGGCCTTGCGGGGCTCTGTGAGCTTCAGCGTGAAGGTGCGGCCTCGGGGCAGCTCCTTGAGCAGACGGGCCACCTCGTAGTGTCGGCAGCCCAGCAGACTCTGCCCGTTGATGGCCTCAATCATGTCACCCACGCTGATGAGCTGGATGTGGTCAATCACGCTTCCCTCCTTAATGCGCTGTGGGGAGAGGAGCTGTCAGCCCCCATGGCTCTGCCCTTGGGTCCCATGGCCCATCTTTACCCTCAGGACTCCGGGTGCCCCATCCACCCCAAGCACCTTGATGAAGGCATAGCCGGCCCCGTTGTCAGTGATGGTGAGCCCCAGCGCCTCCTCTGACTTGAACACCTCTACCTCCTTGCGCTGTCCCTTGATGTGGGCAAAGATGAAGTCCTCCAGCCCGATCTGGCCTCCCAAGAGCTTGTCCATGTCCACTTTGTGGGTGTTGAGGGTACAGAACATCACCTGCATGGGCGGGAGACACTCAACCCTCACCTCCTTCCCTTGCCCTTTGCTAACAACCGCCTGAGGGGGAACGGGGGGGAGCTGGGAAAAGGCTGGGGGTCCCCCCCCCCAGAGTGGCCCCCACTAGGATGCAGCTCTGCTAGGGCTGAGATTTCTGTCCTAGCAAAAGCTCCCTGCGGCCCCCAGGGCACAGAGCCTGGC
Organism: Callorhinus ursinus; assembly: GCF_003265705.2. Lineage (NCBI taxonomy): Eukaryota > Metazoa > Chordata > Mammalia > Carnivora > Otariidae > Callorhinus > Callorhinus ursinus. The sequence goes on from NW_027397144.1 coordinate 3,317,148, forward strand.
ACACAACGGGTGCTCAGTAAGGGCTTGTGGAATGAATGAAGGGGCAGAGAATACCCACCACACACCTTCTGAGACCCCCGCATCTACCTCCTGCTCAATCCTACTGTTGCCCTTTTTGCCTCCCTTCCTTCGGCTCCCATGTCCTCCGGGTAAGGCCTCCCAAGGCATCACAGAGAAATGAATCTCGCATCTGACCTCCAGACCCCGTAATCAGCGGGGGCGCAAGCCTCCCGATGCACGCTGGGAAGGTCACATCCAGCCCTGGCCACCCATTTCTGCAGGCCGCTGGGGCACAGGCCTCCCAATGCCTGAAGGGAGCTCAGCACCCAGGCTTGGCCTGCAGTTCCCCGTAAGTCACTGGGGAGCAGGCCTCGGCATGTGCAGCTCCAGCATCTGAGCCGCTGCTCCCGAGCAGGAGGCATGCCCGGGCCTCAGCCCACCATCAGGGACCCTGGTGCCCGGCTCCCCCATGGGTACCTCAGCAGCTGGCAGCCGGAAGGCCTCGGCGATCTTGCCGTACAGCTCCTTGACATTGGTGAAGCCCTCGATGCGGCCCGTGGGACTGCCGTGGGCCAGCTGGGTGTGGAACACGAGGCGGGGCCGCAGGGCTGGGGGAGGGGGAGGCAGGCCCATTTGGGGCCCCCCTGCCCCACCCCCACCCAGGGGCCCCGGCTCCCCCACGCCCAGCCCCCCACGGCCTGGCTCAGCCTCCTCATTTTCCACCAGAGGCGGCGCCTTTTTCCGCCGCCCCAGTCCCAGCGGCATGAGCAGTGAGAAGCGCGGGCACACTCAGGAGATCTGCAGGGCAGGAAAATGGGCTCAGGGCCTGGGCAGTGGCCTCGGGCCGCCTCTCCCACACTATCAGCACCCTACTGGCCTTATGAGATATTTGGAGAACAGAAAAGCCTCGGTTCGAAACCCGGGCCCAGCACTTACATACCTTGTACAGAAGTAATAATGGTAGCTAATGCCTACTAAGACCCCAAGCAAACTGCGCTGTGACCTTACTTCATCCTCACATCGCATCGGGACGTGGGGACAATATTATGTTATGATTACGCCCATTTAACAGATGAGAAAATGGAGGCTCAAAGTGGTTACATTCCCCTTTATTTTTCTATTGGCACTGACACTCACTAGTGCTGTGCACCAAAAATTTCTGACTCTCCCTTCAAAGCACACAGGCAGGTGACACTTGCTGACCTCCTTGTGACTGGGCAGACATATGACTACTTCTGACCAATGAGTTGTGAGACACATGATGTTTCTGGGCTGAAGCATTTAATCACTGGAGCCAGAGACTCTGGGGGATCTATATCTCCCAGGCAGGCTGCATTTGATAATGAACGGAACCTCCTGCTGAGCTGCAGTGATGTAGCAGGAACAAAAAAAAATAAGCCTTGTGGAGTTCCGCCACTAAGATTTGGGGGGTTGTTTGTTACTGTAGCAAAACCTGTCCTGACTGATCTACTCTTTTTCTTTCCTCTGTTTTCTTTTCTCTACCTCCATTCTGTTTCTTTCTTCCTCCCTCCTTTCAAACAAATATTTTTTGCATACTTACTATATTCCATGCACCACTGTAGATATTGCCTTCAGTAAGATAAGCAAGGCCCCTGACCAGGGCCACCATGCGCAGTTACACAGGTTGTTCACTGTGCAAAAGCACCAGACCAGGGTTGCAAGTGGGACTGAAATTCAGCCTGTGCTCTGCTTGCCGAGCTACAGGCCGAGCTGATGTGTCTGCCGGGAGGAAGGGCTGCCTCCTTCCGGTTCTCTCCCAGGTGCCACATATGTTAGCTGGGGCTCTGTCCAGGCTGTCCAGAGCATATAGTCCAGAGAAGATGCACAGTGAGCAAGCACACGTGTAACAGTCTATTATGATTACTATTTGTGCTATGAAGACAATCAAACAAGACAAGTTCTTCTACAGACAAGGTCAAAGAGGGCCTCTCTGAGCAGGTGAAACTGAACCTGAGACCTGAGTGACAGGAAGAAGTATCCATATGAGGATGTGAGGCAGGAGGGCTCCAGGCAGAGGGAACGGCCAGTACGAAGGCCCTGAAGTGGGGACGTGCTTGGTGTGTTTGAGGAGCAGCAGGGAGGCCTGTGGGGTTGGAACAGAGCGCTAAGGGGGACAGCGGGAGGAGGTGCGGGCAGGGAGGGGATCGGGCAGAGTGAGCAGGGCCTCGGGCGCCCAGGGAGGACTCAGGCCTTTGCTCTGAGTGAGGTGGCGGCCACGGGAGGGTTCTGAGCAGGCGCTCAGGCTCACAGATCAGCAAGAGCCCACTGTAACTGCAGTGCAGCGAGCAATGAGGGACTGAAGAGGGGCGGTACAAGAGGTGACGGGGGTGGGAGGGGTCGACTCTGCGGGCCTTCCAGACTGGGAAAGCGTTCGGACTTCATCTCGAGTCACACGTCCAAAGTCACAGAAGCCGGCTGCACTCTCGGGTCTGTCTGATGCCCATGCAGAGTGGCTCCCTAAGCAACCCCATCTCCCTGGGCCTGGGATGTCTGCTCTGCAAGTGGGGACATTCCACCCACCTGGCCAGGCGAGGCGAGGATCCCATTATGCCAAATTCTGTTTTTTGTGTAAAGGGGACTTCCTGCTCCCTCCTTTAAAACCTCTTCCTCTAGGGGGCCGTCCTGGATTCAGCCAAACCCAGGGCGCTGCACCCACTCTCGTGCCTCCATTTGTTTGCGCCCGCATTCTTTCGTCTGTTCTCCAACACCTCCTCCGGTAGCACCCGCTCCAGCCCCCAGGGTCTCTCACCTACACTAGTGCAGTTGCCTCCTCCCAGTCTGTAGGCTTCTGTCCTCGCCCTCCACGGCCTGTGTCAACACAGCAGCCAGAACGATCCTGTAAAACGTAAGTCATCTCACGCCTGTCCGCTGCTCCGACCCCTCCCAGGGCTCCCACCTCCTTCAGTATATGTGCTGCCGAAGCGAGCACGTTCCCACCTCCTTCAGAGTAAAAGTCAACGTCCTCCCCTCTACCCACAGGCCCCAAAAGATCTGCCCCCATCACCTCCCTCCTCTCCCTTCCTGCCACTCTCCGCCTTGCTCGTTCCTCCCAGGCACACGGGCCTTGTCCCTGCCCCTCTGGCACATCACGGGCAGCCCAGCCTCAGTGCTTCTGCACTTGACTCTGCCCTCTGGCATCCCTGCAACTCATTCGCGCATCTCTTTCAGGTGGCATATATGTTTCATCCACTGTCTTGTTCACTGTTTTCTGAAAGGGCAAGGCATTTCGTCTGCCTTGTTCATCCCTATATTCTCAGGGCAGAGAACAGTGCCTGGTGTGTAGCAGGTGCTCAATAAATATTTGCCGAATGACTGGATGGATGATTGATCCTAATATTCATTGGCCCACCAGCCCCTGTGCTTGGCTCTGGGGAGAGAGAGGGCCAAGGCTGTAGTCCCTGCCCCAAGGGCGACTTGTCTCACCAGCAAAAGCACAAGCCCCACCTCTGTGGCCCTCATCCTTTGCTTCCCAGCATAGTGCTGGGGACAGGGTAGGTGCTCCGTCTACCCACAAAGACACAGAGTATCTCCCTCACCTTTCCCTGTGGTTTTGTTTTCACTCCCTTCATTCCCTTCATAATCAAGGATGCTGAACAACTTTCTTTTTTATTTTTATTTTTGTTAACTGAGGTCTTTTTCTTTTTTTTTTTTTTTAAATTTTATTTATTTATTTGAGAGAGAGAGAATGAGAGACAGAGAGCACGAGAGGGAAGAAGGTCAGAGGGAGAAGCAGACTCCCCGCCGAGCAGGGAGCCCGACGCGGGACTCGATCCCGGGACTCCAGGATCATGACCTGAGCCGAAGGCAGACGCTTAACCAACTGAGCCACCCAGGCACCCCAACTTTCTTTTTTATAGGGTGGGCAGGGAAGGGCAGAGGAAGAGGGAGGGAGAGAATCTTAAGCAGGCTCCACTGCCAGTGCGGAGCCCAATGCGGGGCTTGACTCACGACCCTGAGATCATAACCTGAGCGGAAATCAAGAGTTGGATGCTCAACCGACTGAGCCACCCATGTGCTCCATGCTTAACAACTTTTAAGACATTTATTAACTGCTTGGATCTGTCCCTTTGTGAATTGCCTCTTGAAGTCTTTGCCCATTTTTAAAAACTGTACAGTTTGGGGTGCCTGGGTGGCTCAGATGGTTAGGCGTCTGCCTTCGGCTCAGGTCATGGTCCCAGGGTCCTGGGATCGAGTCCCGCATCGGGCTCCCTGCTCCTTGGGAGCCTGCTTCTCCCTCTGCTTCTCTCTCCCTCTCTCTCTCCCTCTGTCTCTCTCATGAATAAATGAATAAAATCTTAAAAAAAAAAACTGTACAGTTTGTTTTTTATTGTAATGCCCGTCTTTTTTCTTATTGATTTGTGGGAATGCTTTATATATATTCGGGATACTAGTCTTTTATTGGTTACTTCATCTCTCTATTCACAGCACCCATCACAGTAGGCATTTGCTGAATATTTGACAAAAAAACAAATTCTGAATGAATAAACCAATGCTGTCTCCTCAGATTATTTCATCGCACTCAGTGATGCTTAAAAAGAAAAACAAAAACAAAAACAAAAAACAAAAAAAACCTCATTATCACCTCCTCTGGTTCTCCTGCAGCCCCTCATACATCTTAGCGGGATGCTGCGAACATGAGTCTGGAACCTGGCTTCTCTTCTTACTAGCTGTGTGACCTTGGGCAAGTGTCTTAACTTCTCTGAGCTCCAAGGAAATCATATATGTGCCTGGAACAGTTCCTGGCACATGAGAAGCGTTCCATAAATGGTGATTTTTTTTTTTAACTACTATTTCCATCTGTACCACCTTTCAGTCAGTTGACAAGATTCAGATTTCCTCCTTTACCCAGGGCCTCCACATCCTGATCGCCCATTCCCAACCTCCTTACTCTGCCTAGGCTTGCTGCCCTGGTTCAGGCGAGTTTCCACGTCCTCACCTGTGAGGAGGGAATAATGGTAGTGAGGAAAGTAAGTGATTAATGAATTTGCCTTCCAGACTAGAAGAGGCAGGGTGGCCTGGGTTCAAATCCCACCCCTGCCACTTACCAGCTGCGTAGCCGTGGGCAAGTCACTTCATGTGATGGGGCCTCAGTTTTCTCGTCCAAAAAAACAAGCAGAATTCCTGTCTCTCAGGGTGCTTATGGGAATCCAAAGAGATTATGCATACAACCTGATTAGCATTTTGTCTGACATTCGCTATGAGGAAACTGTTACTATTATTGTCATTATTATTATGGCCTCCTCCCCTGCCCCGCCCAGGAACATCCCAGTCCACTCGGCCTGAGGAGGCCTAGTCTAGGCCACCTCCTCCAGGCAGCTTCCCTGGCTTGCCCCAGCCTGTTGGAACCGCCCCTGTGGTCCAGACGGGTCAGGCCCATGAACTTAATTACATGTTGCCCTGGCAGAACTCTTGTCTTTCAGTCTTAGGCTGCTATTTCACCTCATGTCTCTATTTTAAAATGTAAACCAGATCGCGTCATTCCCCGGCTTTGAATCTTACGATTTCCCACCTTACGGAGGAAAAGCTCCACACTCCTTAATATGAGTCACAGACCCCTGCAGAATTGCCACTTGGACTGCAGCTGGTGCCCCAGCCACACTATTCCAAGCGCCGTCTAGCCTCAGAGCTTTTGCCTGGGGTGGGCCCCCTGCCTGATCTTTGCAGGGCTACCTCCTTTTTTCATTTAGATCTTGTCTCCAAAGTCACCTCCTCCAAGCCACCCCCTTACCCACAGATTCTACCATGCCATCCCCTCATATTTTATTCATAGCACTTTTATTCATAGCACATAGCACTTACTACCATCTGCAGATACCTTCTTTATTTACTCGTTAACTTGCTTGTTGCCTGTTTCCCCCCAACTAGAATGGCAGCTCCCACAGAGCAGGGATTTTTGTCTTGTTCACTATTGTGTCCTCTGTGCCAAGAACAGTGCCTGGCACATGACAGGTGCTCAATAAATGTTTGTAGAATGGATGAATGTGCCTTCTGTCCTCATTCTGACTAGTCTCTGAGCCCTCCTATCCTCAGAACATGTGGTGGAGTTGCTAACTGCTACCCCCTCCCCAAGTTCCCAGGCTCCCCTCAAACCTGAACATAGGGATGGAGGAAAAAGAGTGTCAGCCTGGGCGCCAAGCACACTGGCTGGAATCCCAGCATCCCCACCCTCTCTTCCCTGCGAAGGGCCTGAAACTAAACAACCCCACAATCACGCAGAGTCACAGTGGGGGCAGCAGGAAGTGGGGAAGGGGGTTCCTGGGAGCTGACATAAGCTGCGGGAGGGGGGCCACCACACCCAGCCTCCCCTTTCCAGTAGGATATGGCTTCGGAGAGGCGGGCAGGAGGCCTCTGATTCAGTCTTGAAAAACCGGCTCCTGGGTGTTTCCGGGGAGAACGCCTACTGCCCAGGCCTCAGCCCAGGCTTCCCAGAGGGGCCCAGCGGGCAAAGGACCCCCGGGCCCCCTATCTCCCCTGCAGGTGTCACTCTCTACTTAGGTATTCAGTCCCTGTCTTTCCCAGCTCAGGGGAGGCAAGGCAGGGCTGGTGTCTGGTGACCCCTTGGGGGGAAAGCAAAGAGCAGCAGGTGTGGCCCACATGTGTGCATGGTTGGAGGTGGGAGCAGCAGCAGGGCAGCGGAGCCGGTCAGGAACACCTGAGCCACGGAGCCATCGAATCTAGTGGCTGAGACTCCAGTTCTGGACTCTGAAGCACGGGTTCGAGTTCCCGATCTGACACTTACTAGCTGTGTCACCTTGGGCAAGTCACTCCACCTCTCTGGGTCTGTTGCTTCACCTCTAAAAGAAGTAACAGCATCTCCCATAGAGTGTTTAGACTCAGTGATACGCATGGTAAATACCTGACACGGAAGCGTTCAAAAAATGCTAGCCGGGGTGATTTTTTCATTATTATTATCGGGACCTCGGTCCTCTCCAGCTCCCTCTAGGCCCTGGAGGATTGGGACGAGGCCGGCTGCAGGGAGGTGCCCAGGCAGGGCTCAGAAATGCCGACCTCGCGCCCGTGCCCATCGGGACGGGGACTGTCCAGAGGAGCGCAGGGAGCGGGGTGGGCTGTCGACCCCATCCCAGCGGCGGGAGGCGTTTGACCCTGCCCCGGGCGGGGCGATGGGCGCCTCTCTGGGAGGGGGCCTCGGGCATCCTGGAGGCCAACCTAGATGTCCAGCCCTGTCCATGGGGCCGGCCCCACCCCGCTCGATCCGCCGGATCCCCGCTGCTCTGCGACCCCGCAGGTAAGCGCTGGGGTCCCCGGAAGCGGCCGCGCCGCGCCCCGCCCGCGGGGGCACTCACCTGCGCCGCCGCCGCCTCCCCGCGCACGCCCGGCTCGGCCCTCCGCAAACTCCGGCCCGGGCCTCTCCCGCAGCCGCGGCCAGGGAGGGCGGGGCCCGCGCCCGCGCCCCGCCAATCAGGAGCGGCCGTCCGACGTTCGTAGCCAATCCGCGCCGTGCCGCCCTGCCCCGGGTGGGCCCGACGGAAACATTCCAGAGGGATCCCTCCGCCTCGCCCGGCTCTTCCCGACCCCCCCGCACCGCGGCACAGTGGACCTTCCCACCCCGCCTAAAGCCGCGGCAGGCTGTACCACCGCAGGGCGCGGAGGGGGGGGAACCTGAGGCTGGGGCCTCTGCCAATCGCGGGGAAGGAAGGAGACGAGCAACCAATGGGAAGCTGGGCCCCCTGGACCACGTGCTGTTGGCTCAGTGTCGGTCTGGGGTGTCCGGGATAGTAAGGGGCGGGAGGGCTGGTCGTGGGAGTCAGGTGACCGGGGCTAAGTTTCGGGCAGAGGCAAACTCCCCACGTCCGGAAAAGCTGACCCTTTAGGAGACCTGGGAGGGGGCCGAGGGCAGCCCCCAATCCGATCCTCCTCCCGGTCTGCCCCTGCCCCTGCCCCAGCCCGGCCATCCTCGGAGCGGATAAAAAGGATGCATTCATTCCAGGCGGGCGAGCGGGCGGAGGATCGAGATGAATAGGAAGGGTCCCGAGTGTCCCTGCTTCCTGGGGTGTACAATGGACAAGGGCATTTGTTCATTCATTCATTCACTCGTCAAATATTTCATGTGCCCCTGCTCCGTGCCAGGCTCTGTGCTATCTCTACAGATACTTCAACGAGTAAGCTGAATGTGCTTCTGGTAGAGGTAACAGCGCCCGCAAAAGGCCTGGAAGCCGGACTGAGAGATACAGCATATTTTGGGAGAGTGCAATATCCTAGGAGCTAGCAAATCTGTATGAAACGGTGCATGGAAGGGAACGCAAGGGCGAGAGGGACCAGCGAATATTTACTGAGCACATATGTGCTAGGTTTCAAAGGGTACCCAACCAATCCAAGCCTCTGCCCTTTCATGACGCTGTCTCCTCCACCTAACTGCCCCCCCCCCCCCCCGCCCGGGTCCGGAGACTGGCACCGAGCAGGGTCTCAGCGCCCACGTATGAGTGAGAGAGGATAGGTGATCTCACCATCGTCAGGTTTGCCTCCTAACTGGGATTTCTCAGGCAGGAGTAGGTCCAAGAAACAAAGACAGAAACGCGCCTCGTACAGACCAGGACTCTGAGTTCCCAGGACAGGTGAGATTTCCTTCAGCCTCAAAGCCGGCCTCTGGGGCAGTTGGGGTTGGACCAGGAGCTTGCTGTGTCTTCTGGGAATTGTAGTTCTCTAAAGGCTGCGACTCTGCTCAAGCTTCATTGAACGACTGGGTCTCTTCAGTGCCCAGGGTGAGCTGTTGTGCATCCCAGCCCCGTCAGGTCCTCCGGAGGGGCGAAGTGAAAGAGGAGAGCCGGGCCTGGGCTTAGACTCTGAGGGCTGCGAGTCTCGCCCCGCCCAGCTAGCAAACACTGCCACTACCGGGGCAACACGCACCGCTATTGTCCTTCTCTTCCTGTTCTGCGGACCTCTGCCATCCCCACTGAGTGATCAGTTGTGGGACTGGTAACCACTGCCCTGCTTGCGCCTGGCATCTGAGCTGCCCTCTGCACATCCTGAAAAGGACAGTATGTGGGGCCACGGGGACAGCAGACTCCTGAGCAGAATCCACCGGAATCCACCTGTTGACTGATGAGGAGTCCCCGGGGGGGGGGGGGTTGCCCAAGGGCACAGAGCAGGCCACCTCTAACCAATTTTATACTTCAAGAGGCTGGGAGGCCCAGATGCTGAGGAGCTCAGACTTCAGTGCTACCTCTGCCCCCTTTGGAAAAAATAATCTGGAATGACAGCTAATACATGCAGAAGGGAAGATTGAATTAGAAAATCCCCGTTTTGCAGCCAATAGAGAGATAATTAATTCAGGCGAGGCTAATCAGTGGAGGAAGTAGGGGAAGGATACCTTGGAAAAAGTGCCGTGGAGAAACCTGTCACCACTTTAACCAAGTGATCAAAACTAATATCACTAGTTATGGGACAAGTCGAGCTCACATACCCCCTTGCTGTGATGTACTGAGGACACGACATCACCTGCAAAGCACTTGGTCCTGCCCAAAGTGTTTAACCTGGATCTACTCATGAGGGCATAACCAGATATTTCCCAATTAAGGGACTTTCTGCCAACAAACAACCAACCCCAAACCAAAAAACAAAAACCAAAAATGCCTGGACTCTTCAAGTAGATCTATGTCAGGAAAGGAAAAAATCAATCCATTAATTGAATGAATGAATGAATGAATGAATGGAATGCTGGGGAAAAGTTCTAGATGGAAGGAGACAGAGGTGACAACCAAAATCAATGTATGAGCCTTGATTGGATCCTTGATAAAAATTTCAAAAAAAAAGAAATAAAGGAGAACAGCTTTGAACGATTTTCTTGGGATGATCAAGGATATTTGAATGTGGAGTGGATATTAGATAATACATCCATGTTAAATTTCCTGAATGTGAGCATTGTACTGTGGTTAGATAAGAGAATGTTCTTATTTTGAGGAGAAACACACTGAATTATTTAGTGGTAAATTTGTGATGGCTGCAACTGCCAAATGGCTCACAAAAAATATATGTATATATTTTATATACACTATCAAAATATGGTATACATTAATATTAATATAGAGGACGGATGGAGAGAGGGAGTGGGAGAGAGAGATGGTGCATACACGTGAGCACAAATGTGGCAAGGTAGTAACAATTGCCACAGAATCTAGGAGAGTGGTATGTGGGTATTCATTTTACTATTCTTGTGAGTTTTCTATACCTTTGAAAATTTCAAAATAAACATTAGGGGAAAATACCCCCGATTTCCTCCCATCTCTGGTACAACACTGTAGTAGGCTCAGAGTGCCCCTTTTTGTGTGTCTTCTTGAAAATGTGCATTGTCGGGCGCCTGGGTGGCTCAGTTGGTTAAGCGACTGCCTTCGGCTCAGGTCATGATCCTGGAGTCCCGGAATCGAGTCCCACATCGGGCTCCCTGCTCAGCAGGGAGTCTGCTTCTCCCTCTGACCCTCTTCCCTCTCATGCTCTCTATTTCTCATTCTCTCTCTCTCTCAAATAAATAAATAAATAAATCTTTAAAAAAAAAAAAGAAAATGTGCATTGTTTTTTCTTTTAAGATTTTATTTATTTATTTGATACACAGAGAGACACAGCCAGAGAGAGGGAACACAAGCAGGGGGAGTGGGAGAGGGAGAAGCAGGCTCCCCCTGAGCAAGGACCCCAATGCGGGACTCGATCCCGGGACCCTGGGATCATGACCCGAGTGGAAGGCAGACGCTTAATGACTGAGCTACCCAGGAGCCCCTGAAAATGTGTATTGTTTTATGTGGGTGTTCCATTATAGTTGGCTTCTTACTTTTCTTTTCCAGTTAGCACTTTATTGCCTGCTTACTTGTTTGCCTGTTTTGCAGTAGTCCTTAAAGATCCATCCGTGTTGCCCATCTCTTATATCTATTTTCTTCTAATTTCTACTTGGTGCTCCACAGATGTATCCCTCACATCATACAACTGTGTCCCCCATGGATGGACACCAGGCAGCCTCCAGCTCCCCACACTGCAGGCTTGGACATGTCCCCTTAGAGACCTGGTGGGAATCCCCCTTAGGAGAGAGACCTGGATGCAGAGATGCTGGGTCACAGGACACAATCAATTTGCTCTGTGGCCTCCTGGACTCGCTGTCCCCGGTCACGTCTTCTGGCAGTGCAGAGGGGCCCATGGACCCACATCTCCTCCAGCTGTTGGCTTTACCCAGCTTCTAATTTTTGCCACTTGGACTCACTGTCAAGTGACATCAGCATTGCTATCTTTCACATTTCTCTGATTTCTAGTCACTTTGAGCATCTCCTCCTTTGCTTGATGGCCTTCAGTTTCTCCTTTTTTGTAAATTGCCTGTTCATAATCTTTGCTCTGGTTGCACTTGGGTTGCTATCTTTTACTTGTTGATTGCATGTGCGCCTCATGGAGTCGAGATCTGCACTGTCCAGTCTGATCTATCTCCTCGAAATCTCCATATGTGGTTATGAGCACTTGAAATATGGCTAATACAGGGGCACCTGGGTGGCTCAGTCATTAAACGTCTGCCTTTGGCTCAGGTCATGATCCCAGGTCCTGGGATCGAGCCCCGCATCGGGCTCCCTGCTCCGCGGGAAGCCTGCTTCTCCCTCTCCAGCTCCCCCTGCTTGTGTTCACTCTCTCGCTGTGCCTCTCTCTGTCAAATAAATAAATGAAATCTTAAAAAAAAAAAAAGAAATATGGCTAATACAGATTGAGATGTGCCAGGGACGCCTGGGTGGCTCAGTCGGTTAAGCGTCTGCCTTCAGCTAGGGTCATGATCCCAGGGTGCTGGGATCAAGTCCCACATTGGGCTCCTTGCTCAGTGAGGAGCCTGCTTCTCCCTCTGCCTGCTACTCCCCCTGCTTGTGCTCTCTCTCTCTTTCTGGCAAATAAATAAAATCTTAAAAAAAAAAATGAGATGGGCCAGCAGTGGAAAATACACACCAGATTTCTAAGACACAGCACAAAGAAAAGCGGATATAAAATATCACATCTCATTAATTCATTTTTATGCTGACAATATGTTATAATAATAATAATGTGGATATATTGAGTTACATAAAACATATTACCCAAATTCCTCTCACCTGTTTCTTTTGTTATTTTAATGTGGCTGCTAGACGATTTAAAATTACACGTGTGCTTGCATAGTTCTACTGGGTAGCGCTGGGATATTGAGCACTTGGCAGCTTCAGTCATGATAAATAATGTTTAGACAGAGCTTACCACGTGCCAGACACTGTTCTAAGAACTTTACACTTATTAAACTGTTTAAGTCTCCTAACGACCCTGTGAGGTAGGTACAGTATTAGGTGTCGCAAACATATTCTCCAATTCCGCCACATGATGATTAGCTTCATCCATTATAGCCTTCGTTGGGAGAAAATTCCTAACTGCAATATAACAGGACTTATCTGCTTGTGGTTTGCATACGTGAAACTTCATTAAGGAGGCTCTTCTCTTAAATCACAAAGTTATTCTTCCATATTTTCTTCTATTCATTCTACAGTTTTAGTTTTCCCTGTGTCTTTTATTCCATCTCTAGTCCACCTCACGTTGTGGGGTAGGATACAGTCTTCTTTTTCTCCATCACCTGTGCTGCTCACCAGTTGTGTGACCCTGGGCTTCACCCTGTGTGCCTCGATCTCTTCCTCTGTGAAATGGGGATAATAATAGCACACACCTCCTAAAGTTGTTATGATTATGCTAGAATGAAATGAGCTATTCTGTGTCAGATGCCTACAGTGGTACTGGGTAGATTGTAAATGCTCAGTGAACACCAGCTGGTGTTATTGAACAGTGTTGAGGTCAGAGAGATGAATGAACACAGTATGTCATAATAGAAATGGATAGAAACAGATGCTTTTATTAAGCTCTTACTATGTGCCGGGGCCTGTGCTGCCTGCTTTTCGTGAATAATCACACTGGGTATCACCCCCATTCTATAGAGGGGGAGACTGAGGCTCAGAGAGGGGGGGAGCCACTGACTCAAAGTTGAACAGTGACTCATGGGTATGGTGCTTTAGCTTCAACCCCAAGACACGTGACATCCCTCTGGGTTGGTGGGTCGTACTTGCCTCAGCGTGGTGCCTGACAATGAGACATGGGGGACAGGGAGGACCAAGGAGGGACAGTGCTGAGGGACAATACCCTGGCAGAGTGATCTCGGAGTTTAATTGCCTGGCTCTTTGTGGCTTGTGGTTGGACTTCCCCTGTCCGCCTGGCAGGAGTGGTCTCAGCAGGATGGACCTGGAGGGGAAGCAAAGGAGGTAGCCCTTACCGGGCTGGGTCCTACGGCCCCAGGTCCCTCAGACCCAGTGCAGGCACCTGCCTTTTGCTGCTGGATTTTAGAAAGTCATGATAAAACCCAGAAGCACTGCTGTTTTCTGGAGGGCCAATGGGTAGCTCTCTCTCTCTCTCTCTCTTTATTTATTTCTTTTTTAAAAAGATTTTTATTTATTTATTGAGAGAGAGAGAGAGAGAGAATGGTAGAGAGAGAGCATGAGAAGGAGGAAGGTCAGAAGGAGAAGCAGACTCCCTGCTGAGCAGGGAGCCCGATGCAGGACTCGATCCCAGGACTCCAGGATCATGACCTGAGCCAAAGGCAGTTGCTTAACCAGCTGAGCCACCCAGGCACCCATCTCTCTCTCTCTCTCTCTCTTTTTTTTTAAGATTTTATTTATTTGACACAGAGAGACACAGCGAGAGAGGGAACACAAGCGGGGGGAGTGGGAGAGGGAGAAGCAGGCTTCCCGCCGAGCAGGGAGCCCGATGCGGGGCTTGATGTGGGGCTCGATGCGGAGCTCGATGCCAGGACTCCGGGATCATAACCTGAGCCGAAGGCAGACGCTTAACGCCTGAGCCACCCAGGCGCCCCGACAGCTCTCTTTTTGAAATGCATCTCTGGTAATTTCCCACCACCGCCTTGGCCCCCACCTGGTCCAGCCCCATCATCCCCAGCAGTTGACTTCTTGCACAGCTCCCAGGTCTGCAACCCTAATAGCAGCCAGAGGGCGCCTCTGAGCTCCTGAGTCAGGTCCTGCCCCTGTGTTGCTGAAGACCCCCGCCAAGAGCCCATCCGCCCTCAAAACACCCTTTGCTGAAGTAGTCCATCTGGAGACAGGCTTAAGCTATGTTGATGTCCACCAATATCTTCCCAAGGAAAGGTGGGCCCCCACTGAGACAAACCACCCAGGCCTCAGCTCCAACTTCCCGCAAAGGCAAATCAGGCCATGTCCTTCCTGACGCAAACTCTTTCAACAGGCTTCCCTTCCGCCTCAGGCATGTAGGCCTGCCTCAGCAGGGCCCTGGCACCTGGCCTGTTTCACCCCAGCCAGGCCCCACCCTACTCTCTCCTACTGTCTGTTCTAGCCACGAGAACCTAAAATCTCTGTTTTAGTTCAGTCTGCGTTTCCGAGAAGACAATGAGCTTCCTGAGGACCCCCCACATTGCCTTGTCACTGGGTCTCCCAGGGCCTAGCGTTGACCTGGCACTCAGGAACTGTGCCTAATGACTAACCCATGAATCGTGAATTAGGAACAAGCCGGGAAAGAGGGGCTTTCCTGGAGCCAGAGAACCTCCACTTCTACCAGGTGGGCGCTGGAGGAAGTGGGGCACGGGGGATCCTTCCCAGGGGAACCACCAGCAGCCCCCTAGGGCTGGGTTGTCCTCCTCTGCAGGGGCTCTAACATGAATGGTCATAGGATAGATGTTGCCGGTCCTCTTGTCCAAATCAGTTTGTCATTCAATTACTCATTCAACAAACACTCAGAGGGCAGTTCTGGGCCAACCACCGCTCTCAGCGCTGGTGATGCATAGATTACCAGGGCATGGTTGGCGACCTCGAGGAAGCTAGGGTTGTCCTGGAGGGGGACCCTGTGGATCTCTCCTGAGGTTTGTCTCTCCTCCCTTCATGACAAAGGAAGGCGATGTCTGGCTGAATCATCACAGTTTGAGAACTCAGAAGTCAGATGTCCCAGGCAGGCGTGGAATCAGCAGACCAGGAAAGCATTCTCAGGTCTGTGGGAGGGAACATGAGTACATGTACTTTGAGGACTACATTTTAATAGAAAATATAGACATTTGTTGTTTGTGTTGTGCTGTTTTCAGGTGAAAGTTTGGTGCATTGAAATTTGAAGAGACTGATGACGTTATCTCAGGGACTTCAAGTTATATAGTCAAATGACACTCTCCACCCCCCATCCCAGCAAAGGAAAATGAAGACAAAGCAAAAACCCAAATGCTTGCAAGCTCCTACCTCACTCTGAGGAAAAGCTGAAGTTCTCCCAGGGGCCCACCAGGTCCTTCACCATCTGCTTTGTCACTCCCTGCCCTCAGTTCCTCCCACTCACCCCTTGCTCACTCTGCTCCAGCCTCACTGGGCTCCTGGCTGGTCCTCAAACAACTCAGGCACACTCCTGCCTCAGGGCCTTTGCACAGGCTGCTCCCTCTGCCTGGAACACCCTTCCTTCAGTATCCACCCGAAGAAGTTACCTCCTTCAAATCTTCGCTCATATGTCATCTTCTTGGGGAGGCGTTCACTGACCATGCTATTTAAAAAGTGCCCCAAACTTTCTACCCCCAATGTTTTATATTTCTGCATCACCCTCCCCACTGTCTAGTACATTAGATGTTTCATTTATCTTTATTTTCTTTCTCCCCCCAGTCAATCCTTAGCTCTAAAAGAGCAGGAATTTTTGCCAGTTTTGTTTACCACTGTGTCCCCAGCATCAAGCATAGGGCAGGGCACATAGTAGGGAGTCAATAAATGTTGATTCAATGGACAATTACTTATTGTCAGGCGCTATGTTGTATACTTCAATAACTAACTAATAAGAATAATATTTAAGAAGACCTGGGACATGGGGTGCCTGACTGGCTCAGTCAGTAGACTGTCCGACTCTTGATCTCTGGATTGGGAGTTCAAGCCCCACATTGGGCGTAGAGCTTACTTAAAAAAATTTGGGGAACCTGGGTGGCTCGGTTAAGCGTCTGCCTTTGGCTCAGGTCATGATCCCCGGGGTCCTGGGATTGAGCCCCGCATCAGGCTCCCTGATCAGCGGGGACCCTGCTTCTCCCTCTCCTTCTCCCTGCCACTCCACCTGCTTGTGCTCTCTCTCAAATAAATAAAATCTTAAAAAAAAAAAAGACCTGAGAAAAGCTTTCTGCTAAGTGCTTTAGAAATATCTGCTCATGTTAATTGCACACTTGCTCTGGGCCATGCCTGTAACACAGAGGCCTTCTCAGGGGTTAGCTGTCTGAGTTCCAACTTGGGGGCAGTGAGAAGGCTTAGCTGCGGTGATTGTCCTGTTTTACATGGGAGGGACCCGAGGCCGTGAGAGATTCTGTCATTTGCTCAGGGGAATGCAGTGAGCAGAGCTTGAACTCAGCACCTTCTGAGGGGGCACAGAAGCCAAGTTGATCATGTCATGTTCCTTGCTTCCCTGATGCATTACCTTGCCCACCTTTCACTTAGAGCACCATGAAGTCTGCACCTCATTTGTCTCGTTTTTTAAAGGAGGCCACTGAGACTCAAAGTGGTGAAGTCACCTGCCCAAAGACACATGACAGCAAAGTGACACAGCTGGGATTCAAACTGGGGGCTGCTCAGTTCTGGAGCCTGGTGCTCTCCGGCATCTTTCAAGTGAGCTGGTTGTCACGATAGCATAGGAGTGAGCCTGCTTCAGGTATAGCTTCCTCAGGCTGGGTGGGGGCCAGGACAGGAACTGAGTGTCTCAGGGGATCATCTGGGAATTGGGTTCCTGGAGCTCAGCTGAGAGCACTCACCCCCAAAGACCTTGGACTCGCCTCAGCCTTTGGGGTTG
This sequence comes from Callorhinus ursinus, assembly GCF_003265705.2. Lineage (NCBI taxonomy): Eukaryota > Metazoa > Chordata > Mammalia > Carnivora > Otariidae > Callorhinus > Callorhinus ursinus. The sequence goes on from NW_027397144.1 coordinate 3,333,972, forward strand.
CCAGCTGTGGACTAAGAAACCTTCACATGATAACTGACACACAGTGCTTATTCTGTGCCGGGTCCTGGTGTGTGCGTGTGGGTGTGTATCTCCATCTCTGGAAACCCTTACAACCCTAGAAGAGGTACTATTATTATGCCTGTTTTACAGTTGAAGAATTTGAGGCACAGAGAGGCTAAGTCACTTGCCCAAGGTCACACAGCTAGAAGGTGGTTGTCCTGGGATTCAAATCTGGAAGCAAGAACGATGGCTACGGGAGAGGTAGGGGCCACCGAACACTGATCTGGATCTTCACACCCAGGTAAGTAGTCCTGGCAGAATAAAGGTGTACAATAACAGGCATGAAGCAGCTCTTTATTTCCCCCATATGGGAGGGGGCAAAATGCAGAGGGTACAGTACCTACCATTTGTATAAAGAAAGAAAAGTTGATTTGTGCAGCATCTCAGGAAAGGTACGCGAGAAACTGGGGACATTTGCTGGGGGTGGACTTGAACTGCAGGGTGGGGGAGAGGATTTTCACTCTGTCCCCTCCAGAGTTTAGTACTGTGATCACATAGCCAAAAAGACCCTAGAAATTTAGAAATTATGCTTATGCTTATATAAACAGACTCTCAGAGAATGCACCAAAGTCTATTTTCTTCTTTTTTCTAAAGGAAAAGCGCTCTGATGCCATGGCTTGTCCACACTGCAGACAGCTGGAAAGGGACCTGTAGCCCAGAGGATGGAGGGGACTCAATTTCTCTTCACAGGCCAAACGTACATTGAGTTTTGTACTGTTTAAACCACGTTATAATGCGACCCTGCGGGTATGGGGGATTCACGTGAGCGGGTTAAAAAGAGGCAGCTCCACACGTACTGACACGGAAGGGGCTCTGAAATGTGCTGAGAGTCCACATGGGAGAGTAAAGCAAATCCGTCCCAGGAACGCCAAGGACGCGAGGGTGAAGTCTGCCAGCACATACACCAAACACCTCTGGACACACACAGCTCAATCCACCCTGACAAAACAACGGGTCTGGGGGGCAGGCTTTCTGCCCACCCGAGTCCTTTGTCCTCTTCACTATGAACATTTTTCTAAAGAAACCCACTGCCCCACGCACCGCTCTAGGTAGGTTATTTCTAGTTCTCAGAACTGTGTGTACTTACAGGCTTTGTGCACTTCTGTGTCGTGACTTTGATGCAAAGGTCACAGGGACCTGCTACATAAGTAGAGACTGGGGCACAGGGATGGTACTCCTGGGGGTCTGTGACCCTGACTGAGGCCAGGGCCAATTCTGTAGTAAATGTCATCTTGGGTGCCTGAGGCAGGTTCGGTAAACCTCTTTTGGCTCTGATGTGCAGGGTCACCTCCCTACTAGGATGGCATCCTCTGGGCTCACTGCAGCATGTCCTACATCCGGGGACGAAGCCCTCTGGATTTCTGCGTCCAACAGCCGTCACCGGCTGTGTGTGACTGCTGCTGAGCCCTTGCACTGTGACTGGAGCAACTGAGAAGCTGAATTTATTTTATTGAATCTTAAAGCATTTCCATTTAAAGAAGATAGAAAACATTCCCATCACTTGCAGAAACTTCTCTTGGACAACGCAGCTCCTACACCATTTTCGGTGGTTAAATTGTTTCAGTAGGAAGGGAAAGCCACTCCTGGGTTGATTTTAAACAGGCTGTTACTTAAGTTTTTACTTCAAGACATTTTGTGGCAAAGTAGCAATACATTGTTTTAAGCCTATGTAATTACTTACCTTGTAATAAAACCAGTTCCTTAAAAAAGGTCCAAAGGAAAAGCAGCTTCAGTGGCCTGCCAATGAAGCCAGGGCAGGAAATGGGTCCTCTCCAGGGCGGAGTCAGCCCTGGGCTGGAATTCCAGTCTGGTTTGGCCGGGGCCTGCCTGACACCCAGCCTGTTCTAGCAAGAAAGGAGTGGAGGGGGATCATAAGGGCAGACAATGCACCGCCCCTGGGCCCCAGCAACCGGGCCCTGGAAGACCGGGAAGGGAATTAACTCCGGCCCAATCTTCCTAAAACCAGTTCTTAAATCCACAGGGCTCTCTGGGTGCCTGGATCAAGTCCAGATGGGATGACGTTCTCCACTCCGCATGCAGCCCAGGAAGGGAGACTTATTTCTCCCTTGCAGAGGACTCCTGCCTCCGTGCCCGCCCACCCTCCCCTTCCCCGGCCCTTCCCTTCCACCCTGCCTAACTCTGGAGGGACGCCCAGCCCCCACCCCAGCCCATCAGCAAAACCCTCAAACAGAGTCAAAGGACCGCTCCCCTGAGGTTTAGCATCAGTCTTTAATGCTGTCGTGCTGCACATTGACAAGTCACACGCTTTGGTCTCGTGTTGGCAGTGGCAACTTACAATGAGTCTAAAGGTCTGAGCACCAGACTGGCCTGCAGGGAACAGACGCTTGTTCCAACCCGGCCCCCCTCCCCAACTCCCAAGGTTCCTTCTGAATTCCATTGTGGCCCCGTACAGAGAGCAGCAGCTGCCATGGACTGGTTTCCTTTGAGTGCACACCAACATTACACAGAATTATAAAAACATATTTACAGACGTTCCACAGTGCTCCTGTAATCAGAAGCAAAGACCCTTTTATCAAAAGGGATTATATCTAGAGCTGTGCAAAATTCAAAAGGATCAGATCCTTTTGAAAGAGTCCAGAGTCCATTAAATGAAAAATTACCTGGGCCACTTGTAAGCCCCAGGTGTGCCAAAAGATTGCCTTACAGATAAAAGAAAAATAAAGAGTGTGACCCATAAGTGAGTGCACTTGGCCTCAGAGTCAGGGGTTGAGAAGGTCCCCTGCTCTGTCCAGGGCCCCTGACCCTCCAGGGAGAAGTGTCTGTGCAACTCATTCACGTGAGGCTGGCTCCCTTGGTCCTGCTGGAACAAGAGGTATTGCTTGTGGGCGCCGGCCGGGCAGTTTTGCAAAAACAATCTAAGTTGGTTCTCAATTTGAGATGGCACAAGAGAAAAGAGGATTCTTCAGGGGAAGAGCAAGACGTGGGAGACGATTTTACAGAATAAAACACGAACCGATCACACAACAGAAACTGAGGAGTGTACAGGGTCTGGTAACCACGATGGCAGGTTGACACCACCTAACGGCCGCAAGTCAAGGGACTACAGGTGCATCAAGTCCAGCTGTGGGTCTGCCTCTCTCTTGCCCACGGGCAGCGCCTGGAGGAGGGCTACAGGAACCAGTGTGACGGACTGGAATGCTTTCTTCTGCTGTCCCCACCACCTGCCGCCCTATCGCTCGAAAAACCACTTAAGTCTAGTGCACGACTTTGAAAGATTGTAATATATTCTCTGGAAAACATTCAGCAGTACGAAAGCCCTCCCTGGGCCCTCCCGCCCTCTCACGGGTCCACAACTGGTGGAACGGTCCGGAAATCCTTGAGCTCTGGAAAGGTCCCTGATCAGTCCTTGGGAAACACAGGTGACTATATTGGAAGCACTTGCTCAAGTACGGTTTTTGACGTCTGGGGAATCCTTTCAGGGAAGATTACTTCGAACTCAATAATGAGGTCCCCGCGTTTCTCGGGCGTTTTGGGGAGGGGGAGGCCTTCCCCAGGAACTTTTCGCCGCATGCCAGGCCTGATGACATCTTTGAACACAACGGGTATGGTCCTGCCGTCCAGAGTGGGTACGTTCACTGTGCAGCCACACAGAGCCTTAGAGAGCAAAGAGAGAATGTTAGATGGAAGGTAGCTTAGGATGCTCAACTCCTGCCCAGAAGCTTTTTGATGTAGGGGAAGCACCATCAGGCCCCTGTAGCTAAGACCTTGCCCCCAGATCTGGAAAGCTCTGGAAAAACAGAGCCCTGGTCAGTCTTGTTTTTGCTGTATCCTCCCAAGCCTGGCTCCAAAGTGCTCAGACACATCTGTCAACCAAATACCTAACAACTTCAAAAACCAACCATCTCCCTCCACACATACTACTCTACTTATTAGCACCCTACCTCCCGAAGGCTGATCCTGGCTGGGTAAATGACATCAGAACCATCTCTCTTAAAGATATTGTGTGGCTTGTCCTTTAAAACAAAGACAATGTCAGCTGGAATGTTGTTGGAGGTCTGGTCGCCTTCCTTGGGGAAGGTGATTTTCGTCCCTTCTTTCCACCCCCGCTTCACTTCGATGGTCAAGATCTTGTCTTCGTTGCGAATGCTCTTTCCATCGGGGTTCAGCCGCTTATGGGAGATTTTCATCTTCTTGGTACAGCCGCTATAGATCTCTTCAAGCGAGACCCTAAGGTCGTGGGTGACAGGGGGATCTTGCTTCTTTCGGGTGGGCTCTTGGGCTGGACGGGAACGGCCAAACTGCACGTTGGTGAAGCCACCCATGCCCATGGGGAAGCCAGAGAACGCGTCATCAATGTCCATGCCTTCCTCCCCATTCCGCTGCCCAAAAAAGGTGTCAAAGGGATTTCGGCCACCAAAGAACTCTGCAAACATGGCATGAGGGTCTCCATGGAATGTGTAGCTGAAAGAGGTACCGTTAGCACCACCGCCGCTCCCGACACTGTGGCCACCACCCTTTAGACCTGAAAGGCAAAATCAGAAGATATCAGATGGTTGGCGGTGAGCTTCTCTCTTTCCTCTCTCTCGAGCTTTCTAAAATTTTTTTTTTTTAAAGATTTTATTTGCGAGACAGAGAATGAGAACGAGAGAGAGAGAGCGCGAGCGTGCACGCATGAGAGGGGGAGGGGTCAGAGAGAGAAGCAGACTCCCCGCTGAGCGGGGAGCCCAATATGGGACTCAATCCTGGGACTTGAGGATCATGATCTGAGCCAAAGGCAGTCGCTTAACCAACAGGTGCCCCATCGAGGAGCTTTCACTAAGGGAAAAAAAACTTGAGAACCATGAAGGGTGGGGGTGGGAGGAATTTTTTTTTAGCCTGTCAGGAAGAGTAAAAAGAACCCTAAACCAGAGTCGGACTCCCTCCTCCAGGTACTTCAGTGTGCCAGGACAGTGGCAAGGGGCTCAAGCGTTCCCTGTAGAGGCCACGGAATTTCCACTTCTTCTTGACTGACCTATCCTCCCCACAAAGATATGAAAACTTACAAAAAATTCGTTAAGATATCAGATGAAAAAGGCACGTTCCAGGATCAGTGCTCAGTAAGGGTTTACTCTTAGAAATACTCAAGAACTAAGAATGTGTGAGGAGCAGAAACGAAAGCAAAACCATAAACGCAGCTTTTCAAATTCTCACACCATGGCACTAATTGGCACCAACCTTACATAAAAAGCCACTTCATTTCTTAAGACCCAGCCCAGAAACCAGTCTGAGTCATCCACGGGCAAGTGGACAAGACAGCTCCCTTCTCTTGGCTTGAGAGGCCTGCGCCGAGGAGGCCGGGCAGAGGCGGGTCCCACGGCTCCCTGCACCTGGACTGCGCTCGTGCGCTGGCTGCCATCTACGTGCCTGGCACCAGGTTAGGTAAGCACTTTACGGGGATTACCTCACTCCGCCCTCACAGGGGCCCCGGAGCGAGGTTGGCGCTAATCGGCGCGCTCATCCGCAGGCTCGCCGCTCGCAGGTCGAGCCCGACGCGCAGCCAGAAGCCCCACCCTGCGCCCCTGGATGCCAGGTCTGCCACCTCGGCTCAGGTGAGCCCCGGACCGCCGGGGCCGCGGGCCCGGCTCAGCTTCGGTCCCCCCTCCGTCCGCCCCCGCAACCCCGGGACCGCTCGGGGACGTGGGTGGAGGCGCCTAGGGAGGGGCAACCGCAGACATGCTAGAAGCTTCTGGGCAAGCAGCGCGGCCAGGACTCCTCCTCCCATCGGGAGGCCGCCAATCCGAGGGCGGAGGCCCGCGTGGCCGGAGGGCGGGGGCCGCTCGCCCACCGGGCCCGGGGCGTCCCCCGGGGATGCCACAGCCCGGCCCCCGGGCCTCGGTTTCTCCTCCTGTCAAACGGCGGGGGCGCGCCCCCAGCCGCGCGCGCACGCACCTTCTTCCCCGTAGCGGTCAAAGATCTCGCGCTTGCGCGGGTCGCTGAGCACGTCGTAGGCCTCGGCGATCTCCTTGAACTTCTCCTCGGCGCCGGGCTCCTTGTTCTTGTCCGGGTGGTAGCGCAGCGCCTGGCGGCGGTAAGCCCGCTTGATTTCCTCGTCCGACGCGCCGCGGGCCAGGCCCAGCGTCTGGTAATAGTCCTTGCCCATAGCCCCCGCCTGCGGCCCGCCGCCCAGCTGTCGCCGCACCCCGGCTTCGCCGCCGCCCCGTCCCGGACTCTATATACCCGTCCGGCGGAAGCTTCCAGAGCCCGCCAGCCCCCTCCAGAACCTTCCGCCCCGCCCCCCGCGCCGCTCCGACCAATCGCTGCCTCCCTGTCCGCGACGCGCGACGTCCGGGGCAGGGCTGCGCCGCCAACGGCCGCCCGCCCGCGGCCACGCCCCTTCCCGCTCCGCCTTCGGCAACGCCTCCCCGCGGCGCGCGCACCGAGCGACGAAGGCCCCGCCCACCTTACGGGGAGCCAATCACGACCTTCTTTCACTGCCTTCGCGGACCCCGCCGGCCGCGTGTGCTGTCCCCAGCCTGGGTCAATAGGTTACGACACACCGCTCGGGAAGGGGCGGGGCTGAATGCGGCCCCGCCCCTCAAGGCTGCCCCGCCCTTCCCCAGGTGACGGTAGAACCGCTCGCCCGCTTCGCACTGAACCCCCCCCCGCCCCGGGTGACTCTGAGCAAGGTGGCTAACCTTGCCTTACTTGCCCTAGGTACCCCCCTACCCCGACTGCTGTAACAAGGCAATAAAAATAACCACCCGCCCTCTTTTCTTGGCTGTGGGGAGAATGCATTTAGGAGCCCCAGGACTGTCCCTGTCCTCACCTTACAGGTTCCTATAAAGCAAGGTGAGGCCCCGGGACCAAAGCTCACCTCCCTGGAGTGATCTCTCCGGGGAAAAATGTTCCTCATGCCTTTCACTTTACCGTTTTCTCAAGACCACCTGTCAGTGAAATCTGAAATTATCTTGTGCTTTGGTCTTCATGCTAAAACACCTCCCTCCCAGCCTGCAGTTGCCAGTATCTGGCACCCAGTCGCAGTGGACACTTCATAAATATTCCTGCCTGTTTTTAATGCACCTGCTTCATTTTTATCCCCACTACATTTATGATTTGGGGGGACAGGGGTATGTCATACACCTCTGAGGGTCTATGATCCCCTTTGGCTCTGAGAGTCTGGGGTGCCTGTGGTCAAAGGGCTGATGGGGAAAGGAGGCTCAGAAAGGGGTACCCCCTGAGAAGGCCATAGGAAAGAAGGGGTAGGCAGTGGTGGTGGTTGAGGTGGGAGGTTCCTGGAAGACCTGCTTGGGAGGGCAGGGTGGTGTGACACTGGCTCTGGAGCCAGACAGCAGGTTTCATTCCCAGTTTCAGCACTTCCTGGCTGCATGACCTTGGGCTGGTTACTGAACCATCTGGGGCCTCGGTTCCCTCATCTGTACAATGGGGGTAGTAGTTGTACCTGCCTTGTGAGTCAACATTTGTAAAATGCATAGGACAGACCTGGCACAGAGGAAGTACTATCAAAGGGGTGACTAACCATCTTGCTGAATGATGGGCTGCTGAGCCACCCCCTTTCTGGCAGCACCACAGCAAAATGATTCTGGTGACTGCTGCCCTGGTGTAAGCTGAGACTTCTGAGAAAGAAGACCATGGCTTTCCCCTGCTTTCCAGTTGGGGGATGCTTGCCATCCTTGGGCACTCACTGACCCCACCGAGGGTAACCATGTCAGTAAGGACTGGATTAGTGCACACACTGGCCAACCTGGGAGGATGATGGGTCTGGGCTGGACATTCATCAGTATAGTACAGCAGGGGTCCTGAACCATCACTGGGGAGAAATAATTCAAATTTTAAAAAGTTACATAAATAAAAAAATAAGTTACATAAATAAATAGCAGGAGAGTTCTCATCATGAAGGAAAACCCAGCACTTGTGAACTTCCTCATGGTTACATGCTAATATTTTATAGTATAAATTTAATTAATTAATTTATTTTTAAAGATTTTATTTGTTTATTTGACAGAGAGAGAGAGATAGCGAGAGCAGGAACACATGCAGGGGGAGTGGGAGAGGGAGAAGCAGGCCTCCCGCCGAGCAGGGAGCCCGATACGGGGCTCGATCCCAGGACCCTGGGATCATGACCTGAGCCGAAGGCAGACGCTTAATGACTGAGCCACCCAGGTGCCCTATAGTATAAATTTAATTTAGAGTTACAAATGTGAAGACCTCCAAAGGTCTTCACAAGGCTTTGGGTGTCTTTGTATTTGGAGGCAAACTTAGGGCTGGGGACTCCCCCTTCCTTGAGTAAGCCTGAGTCATGTTCAGGAATTTTTGTATGCCCCCCAAAATACACAAAATAACCCCAACACCTCTCCTTTGGATTTTTTGTCCTGGACACTCACTGGACACTTCAAAATGTTACTGGAAAAGTGACCTCTGCAGATCTTGAGCTCTCAACTCAGAGAAGATGAGATGGTTAATTTTATGCATCATTTTGGCTGGGCTGTAGTACCCAGATGTTCAATTAAACACTAATCTAAGTGTTGCTGTGAAAGTATTTTGTAGATGTGGTTAAGTTAATGTCTATAATCAGTTGACTTAAGTACAGGAGATGATCCTGGATAATGGGGATGGGTCTCGTCCAATCAGTGGAAAGGCTTTGAAAGCAAATAATACCGAGGTTTCCCTGAGGAAGAAGTGTCAGCTCCTGGCCAAGAGTCTCTAGCCTGCTGATCTGCCCTGCAGATTTCAGACTTGCCCTGCTAACACCCACAATCATGTAAGCCAATGCCTTGAAATACGTCTTTTAACTCACACACACACACACACACACACACATTCACAAACACATATATCCCAGTTCTGTTTCTTTGGGAGAACCCTGGCTGATATAGGAACAAAGGAGGTGAGTCTGGAGTCAGTCAGCCTCAGCTGAAATCTGGGACCCACTATTTACTTATTTACTGCCTGTGTGATCTTGCACAACTTGCTTGATCTCTTGGAGCATTAGGTGTGTCCTCTATAAAATGGAGATTAGAATAGATCTTAACTCCCAGGGTTGCTATGAGGATGAAATTGAGAGGGGCCAGGAAATGATCATTATAATAACAGCTGACGCTGACATGGCCCTACTATGTGCCAAGCTGGCTCCAAGTGCTCCATATGTATTAATTCATTTAATCTTTGCAGTAATCCTATGGGTTGGCCTAGTGTTACCTGTATTTTGCAGGTGGGAAAACCGAGGTTCTGAGAGGTCATGTGACTTGCCTGAGGTCACCCAGTGAGCAAAATGCTGAAGTGTAAAGTGTTTAGCACACTCAGCGTTTACAGTAAACGCTCAGCTTGCGTACAATGTGATTCAGATGATGATAAAGGCTTCATTTTTAAGAAAATGAGTTTTCAACTCTGCTTCTCTTCATCAAAAAGACCTTCAAAAGCACCACAGCCATATGAACCGACAATCCCACCCCTGGTGGGATACCATGTGAAATAAAAACCTACCACGAGAGACTGTGGACTCTGAGAAACAAACTGAGGGTTCTAGAGGAGAGGGGCGTGCGGGATGGGCTAGCCTGGTGATGGGTATTAAAGAGGGCACGTACTGCGTGGAGCACTGGGTGTTATGCACAAACAATGAATCATGGAACACTACATCCAAAACTAATGATGTCATGTATGGTGATTAACATAACATAAGAAAATAAAATTAAAAAAATAAAGACAGTGACTCTCTCTCAAAAAAAAAAAACCAAAAAACAAAAAAAACCTATGTTCACATAAAAGCCCATGAGCGATGTTTATCAAAGCTTGATTTGCAATTATCAACAGCCATTAAAACCTAAATGTTCTTCGGTGGGAGAATGGATAAACAAACTGTGGTCTAGCCACAGGATGGAATACTATTCAGCCATAAGAAAGGACTGAGCTACAGGTACAGAAAACAATGCAGACGAACCTCAAATGCATTATGTTAGTGAAAGGAGCCAGACTCAAAAGGCTGTCTGAGCCCTACTCTTGCGATTCCATTTTATAAGGCATTCCGGTAAAGGTAAAAGTATTAAGGCAGAAAGCACATCACTGGTTTCCCAGGGCTGGGATGTGCTACAAAGGGAGACAGGGGAATTTGGGGGGATGGTGGAAATGTTCCATATTTGAACTGTGATGTTCGTTACACAACTGTATATATTCAGAGCTGTACACTAAAAGAGGTAAATTTCACTGTATGTAAATTGTAGCTCAATAAAAAGAAAATTCTATGGACTTAAAAACAAATAAAAAAGGTAAGACAGGGAGGGACTTGGGTAGCCTCTCTCTGGGGTTCCTGACACAGTGGAAAGTTGCTAACCAGCCCTGGCTTGTCCACTCTAGGCTTCACCTTCTCTCACACAGCTCCAACCAGCTCCATCACATACCCCAAAACAAGCCAAGCCAGGTTCCCAGAGAAATCAAGATTCTACCTTACCTGCACCTGGGAAATGCAAAAGGAGCTTGTGAGACAGACACACCAGAACTTCAACATTCAAATGACCATGGGTTCCCCCAAATCTGAGATCCAAGGAGCCCCCTGCTTATCCTTTGGCACTGCCACAGCACCAGACCTTTCTGGAATTTCCCCTTTGGAAATTGCCGTAAGGGGCTTATTACAGTTGGCTCAGCAAACTAGTTGTGACTGTTATGAATTAGCCACTGTGCTGGGGGTGCTGAGGACACAAGCAGGGTCTAGCTGTCCCTAACTGACAGGCATAGCGCATTATGTTAGTGAAAGGAGCCAGACTCAAGAATGGTTTCAACAAAGTGGCCAGTCTTCATTCTGAAGGTGGATATTATTTCTGCTGACAGCCTGGTTACTGGAAGCCAGATGAGGCCAATAAGGAGTCCTTGCAGCTGCAATATCCATCAAAAACAAAGAGGAATTGTCCTTTCTAAGCTGGATCCTGCCTTTCTATGAGCTTCTTGTGGGTGAGGAGAGGGTGGATATTATTTGTATGCCCTTGTTGGCGCAGAGCAGAGTAGGTTCACAAAATGATTTGGTGCCTAGTGAGTGAATGTGGGGCTCAGGAAAACAGTCTTGAAGGGTAAATTCCAGAGTATTCTGAGTCTGTAGGAATGTATGGGGACTCTGCCCAAAAAGACATCTGTTTGGACCCCACACACCTTACCTAGCTGGGATGCAGCAATACAGAAGACACACCAACCTAGCCCACATTAGAGAAGCCGGAAATTGGCAGGGCAAAGTAGCAAAACTTGGATGGACTTTAGGGGTTCAACTGTGCCCCTCGGCACTTCACAATTAGATGTCTCAAGTAAGTCAACTTGGTAAGATTTTAACTTTTGGTTTCTAAGTGATTACTCCTCCTGTCCCCCTCAATGAGGGCAGGGAGTGAAGCCTGTCAGGACACAAAGGATCTCAAGCCCTATAACTGCCAACAGAAAAAAGATCTGTGTTTTTGAAAGCACAATTATAAAACGCTTTTATGTTTTCATCTCTTTTGCCCAGATAGGCCTGGTGAAAAAGATAGTGACTTTCTGAAGACCACAGCCACAGGTCCCCAAAAGCTGTAGCTTTAGAAGTTCCCAGAACTGAACCTGGATGACTAAGTGCTAAGCACTGACTCACCTTGCCCCACCCTGCTCCCCTGTGAATCAGTGATTTACCTTTGAGGACTTCTCACCATGTCTCTGATGTCAGGCCTCTAAGTTCCAGAGGGTTCCACAGTTGATGAAGGCTCAGGGGCAGGGTCTGGAATGAGGAGAAAGGAGAGAAGGTGAGGGAGTGTGCCAGGTGCAACATGTCCTGAAATCTTGAGTGTGTGCAGGAGGCAGTGTGTGTGTGTGTGTGTGTGTGTGTGTGTGTGTGTGTGTGTTGGCATCCAACTTTCCCAGTCCGCTCATGACAAATAATCAAAGGAGCAAAAGCATGACATGACCCCAGACCAGCAGTGTCCAATAGAGCCAGTGTGAGGCACAACTGCCAACCACAAATGCAAGCCAGTTCTGATTTGAATGGTTTTTTTTTTTTTTTAAGATTTTATTTATTTGAGAGACAGAGGGAGAGAGCACAGAGGAGAGGGAGAAGCAGATGGGGCTCCATTCCAGGATCCCAAGATCATGACCTGAGCTCAAGGAAGATGCTTAACCGACTGAGCCACCCAGGCAACCTGATTTTAAATGTTCTAATAGGCATTTAAAAAAGTTAAAAGAAACAAGGGAACTTAATTGTAATAATAATATGTGTTAATCCAATATATCCAAGATATTATCATTTCAACTTATAATTAACATAAAAGGTTATTAATCAGATTTTTTTTTTACAGTCTCCTTTTCAGACTAAGTCTTTGAAATCGGTGGGTGTTTTACATTTACAGCACATCTCAATTTGCACCAGCCACATTTCAAGGGCTCACTAGCCACCTGTGGCCAGTGGTGAGCACACTAGACAGCACAGGTAGACCAATGTCCGCCCCCGGCCTACGGGGCGGGGCTTGCACCCCCCAGAATGGGGCGAGGACTCAGGTTGTAAACTGGGGGATTCCCCGAGGGCTTTTCGTCATTTCCCCTTTCTTTCCCTCCCATTCATGACAGATGAGGGTCCCCGCGCCGGAAGGCCTCTCCATCCAGGCTTCCCAGCACACGCCCCCAGCACCTAGCCCTTTCAGGTTGCTCCCCATTACCCAGGGGGCTGCCCACCTGGGAATTCACACAGTCGCGCCGCCCGCCAGGCGGATGCTGCCCTTCCTGTCACTCAACTTTTTGCTCCCGCCCCCAGCTGTAAGGTAACCGTCGCTTCCCTTGGTTTCCACAGTGACGCCACCAAGGGGCGGGGAAGGGGCGCGCGGCTCCGAGGCCTCATTTTGATTGGTGGGTGGCCAAGCACCTTTCTGCGAGTCCCGTCTGGCCTGCGCTCCTCCCCCTCAGTGTGTTCCGCAAGCTGATTGGCCAGCCTCATGGCGAGAGCGGCTAGTCTTTGCTTAAGACCAGCCTCGCGGGGCGGGGTCGGAGGTGAGCCCCCCGCGCGCTGATTGGCTGTAGGGGCGCGCGCGGCAGGGAGGGGCGGGGCCGACGCGGAACCGAGGTTAGTCTCGCGCGGCCGTCGCCAGCGCGTGAGGGATTCTGTTCCTGGTCGCGCGCAGGTAGACAGCAGCGGCAGGAGGCCCAGTAGGGGCCGTTTGAGGGAACCATGAAGCACTATGAGGTAAGGAACGAGAAAACCCGCACTGAGCGGCCGCCGCAGACTCATTCGTTTTTCTTCTTCGCGGGACCACGGGACCCACCTTCCTGCTCCTGTGCCCCAAAGGGCGACCGGGACGCGCAGGCGCAGTGGGCGCGTGTTGTGCCCCGCGGCCACTCGTAAATTGCAATGCGCATGTGCAAAGGGGTATTTATAATTCTGCAACCCAGGCTGTTTTGGGGTTGCCTTTTCTTGGGGTCTCTGCAGGGTCTGGGAAGTTGGTAGGTTCCTTGCAGCTCCCCCAGCGGGCTGGGACAGACTTGGCGGGGGAAGAACAAAGATACGAGACGTTTGCTCCCGATTCGTGGGTGTCTTGTACAAGCTTGCACCATGCCGCCTCCTCAGGCTTAGGAAGGGGCTTTGCAAGCAGCCTTCTTGCGCATGACCTTTGGACCCCTTCCCTCGACCGGGACGTCCCCGAGCTTAGGCGGTGAGGGAGGTGCAGTTCCAGGGCTGGCTCCCGCCGAGCAACAAAGCTGATCTTGCTCTTTGATAATCTAAGAGATCATCTCAGTCAACTAACTCCTCCGTGTCACCAGGGAGAAATCTCATGGGCACAGCCATTCGAAGCCCAGGTCTTCTGACTCCTAGGGCTTCTTTTCCCCTTAAAACGAAGTCTTCTGATGCGCCTAGCGGAAAGCTGATAATATAATAATAATTTAATTATTTGGTCATTACTGACTTTTAAGTAACATTAAGTAATAAACTTATTATTTAAACGCATAATAATTTAGCATGTGATTATTCTTGTGCCGTGAGATTCTGCTACTTTATTTTGTTGTCCTCATAGGCGTCTGAGATCGGAGGCTATTATTCCCATTTTTATAGATGAAGAAATAGTCTCAGAGATGTCAAATGACTTGCCCAAAGGCCTCCAGATGATAAATGTAGAACAGAGAGAGGAACTCAGGACTCCAGAGTCTTAGTTGCCAGCTCCTAGGCCATGCTGGTCCCCAAGTGAAAACTAGCAGATAGAGATACTTTTTTTCTCTCCTCAATTTAAGAAACTGGCAAAATACACATAACATAAAATTTACCATCTAACCATTGTAAGTGTAAGGGTCCAGTTCAGTGGCATTAAGTACATTCACATTGTGCAACCATCACCACCATCCACCTCCAGAACTCTTTCCTTTTGATTTTGCAAAACTGAAACTTTGTACCAATTAAAACAGTAACTCCCTATTCCCCATTCTGCTCGGCCTCTTGCAACACCATACTGCTTTCTTTTTCTTTCTCTTTTTTTTTTAAAGATTTTTTTAATTTACTTATTTGAGACAGAGAGAATGAGAGAGAGAGAGAGAGAGAGAGAGCACATGAGAGGGGGGAGGGTCAGAGGGAGAAGCAGACTCCCTGCTGAGCAGGGAGCCTGATGCGGGACTCGATCCAGGGACTCCTGGCTCATGACCTGAGCCGAAGGCAGTCGCTTAATTCCACACTCAGCGTGGAGCCCAATGCAGGGCTTGAACTCATGACCCTGAGATCAAGACCTGAGCTGAGATCAAGAGTTGGACCCTTAACCGACTGAGCCACCCAGGCTCCCACACCACACTGCCTTCTATCTCTATGAAGTTGACCACATTAGGTACCTCACATATAAGTGAGATTCCTTGTTTTTGTTTACAAGTTGAATAGCACTACCTGTGTTTGTCTCTTTTATAATTATTATTTTTGGTAATTTACCCAGAATCTTCGAAACCTTTACCCCAGAAGTCCTCACTCATTTTTGACATAGTACCAAGGGTGAGGAGATAGGATCCAATCTCTGACGCCCCATTCAACTCTATGATTATAGAATAAAGTTCTTTTTTTTTTAAGATTTTATTTATTTAATATATAGAGAGAGAGACAGCGAGAGAGGGAACACAAGCAGGGGGAGTGGGAGAGGGAGAAGCAGGCTTCCCGCCGAGCAGGGAGCCCGATGCAGGGCTCGATCCCAGGACCCCAGGATCATGACCTGAGCTGAAGGCAGTCGCTTAACCAACTGAGCCACCCACACGCCCCTATAGAATAAAGTTCTAATCTAGTTTTCCCTCTCAAACCCTGTTACAATCCTGGGGAAAAAGCCACAGTTCAAAAGATGCAGGATGGAAGATCCTTGTGGCATCTTGCAAAATGTAGTTTTAGCCATCTTACTTAGTAGTCAGATAAAGTAGGCCTCTGAGGACCCTTGACATGAGCACTTTTCTTCCAGAAGCTGGGCACAGCGTGAGGCCCATGGTTTGGACTGGAGAATATGTTCTATGTTACTGAATTCTCTTCCCTCCCAGAAGGAAGGGGGAGCTTCAAACCCACTATTCAGAGTGACCTGGGAGGGGCACCTGGGTGGTTCACTCGGTTGGGTGTCTGAATCTTGGTTTTGGCTTGGGTCGTGATCTCGGGGTCCTGGGATAGGCCCCCCGCATCTGGCTCCGTGCTCAGCGTGGAGTCTGCTCGTCCCTCTCCCTCTGCTCCACCCCCGCCGTGAGCATGCACGCGTGTTCCCTCATCTCTCTCATAAATAAATAAATGGGTAAAATCTTAAAAAAAAAAAAAAGAAAATGTATTAAACAAACAAAAACCCCGAAGTGACCTTGGAGAAAAAAAAATTAGGTATTGTGTCCTCTATTATTCTTTTCTATATTCTAATATTATTCTTTTTAAAAAAATTTTTTTATTATGTTAATCACCATACATTACATCTTTAGTTCTTGATGTAGTGTTCCATGATTCATTGTTTGTGCATAACACCCAGTGGTCCATGCAGAATGTGCCCTCTTTAATACCCATCACCGGGCTAACCCATCCCCCCACCCCCTCCCCTCTAGAACCCTCAGTTTGTTTCTCAGAGTCCATCATCTCTCATGGTTCGTCTCCCCCTCCGACTTACTCCCCTTCATTCTTCCCCTCCTGCTATCTTCTTTTTCTTTTTTCTTAACATATGTTGCATCTAATATTATTCTAATCTCTATTTGCCAAGTACTGTCTGAGGTGATAGCTACAGTTTCTGTGTGGGAGGAGCCCTTGTCTTGTGGCCCGCTTTCACAGCAAGCCGATTAGTTTTACTTCACGTGTTTGTTGCAGATCTATAAAAATAGCAGGGATGCTTTCACTCACATTTAACAAAGTTTGAGTAAAGCTTTCAATGATCTACGTCAAAGAATATATTTCTCTTCAGGACTAAGTCCATCCTTCCACCCCATGTGACCCCCTGTCCACTGAGGGGATGGCCTTCCTCCAGAGACCTCTGTGGCTCCGAGAGAGACCTCGAGATTATGAAGTGCAGTTTACAAAGGATAGAAGTGATGCTCGGAAAGGTGTGAAATGCGCCGAGTGTCATGCAGTGAGTTAATGAGGGCTGCTGTCTGATGTTATGGCAGGTTGGGTTCCAGCTGGAGGGGGGATTTGTTGCTGTTTCAATAAGAGTTTACTGTCACTGTCAATTTCCCCTCTTTGATCCAGCAGGAAAAAGTATCCCTTCAGGCCTGAGACGAAGCAGATAGAACAGGTCACCCTTTGGCCCTGGCTGAAGTCGTCTCCTTGGAAGGCCAGAGCAGACCTTGAGATTGTCTTGGGCTCAGAGCAGGGTTGATAAGAGAACTGCTTATCCTGCTTACCCCAGGCTACAGGATGTATTTTTTTGTTGTTGTTGCTGTTTTTGCCATTGCAGGTGAGAGGTCAAAGTAATGATTCCAGTGGTAACTGGAAAAACAGCTGCTGCATCTTGTAAACGAGCCTGTTAATTCCCACGATCGGTGCCTCTCAGTCTTTTTGAGCCCAGATCACTGCCCACTTCCTTTAGCTGGGTCCCTGGAGATGAGGAAGCCTCATCCTCTCGGGGTCCCCGCTGCCCTCATTTAGGATCTTCCACCCCCACAAAAAGGGTAGTTCTATCGGTGCTTATTTTGCAGATATCCTAGACCAACATAGTACCTTGTCTGAGGCAAGTTTTGCTTCAGCTTCCTCCACAGGAATAAGTGTGTGAACGCTCTGGAAGTAGAGTTCTGGTCTAGGGGCAATTGTTTAGAGCCAGAAAACTGGGCAGGAAGGCAAAAATTAAGGAGAAAGGAGACCGACCTGTCATTGTGTCATAGGTGTGTGGGCTTTGGACAGGCTTGGGGTGGAATCCTAACTCTGCCACTTAGTAAATAATTGTGTGACCAGGACAGCTTGAGCCTTTCTGTGGCTGCTCCCTGGGGGCAAGTGAACCTATTTAGTTGGGAAAGCAAAGGCCAGTATTAAAGAACATTACAAAATTGCTGGAAATATATCATGAAAAGATATGCATAAAAGCCGAGGTGCTACATGTAGCTCTGGTTCATTTATTTTTACTGTTGTGCACAATTCCAGTATATGAAAGAAAATCTAGTTTGATTACCCAGTCCTTTAATAAATCTCCAGACATCCTGTTGAGTGGAAAAAAGCGGGGTGCAAAAGATTCTATACATTTAAAAAAGTACCAGATGAGATTTATATGTACTGCTCATGGATATGTGTATAATAAAAGGATAAATTGCGATTAGAGGTCAGAAATGTGTGGGAATTACACAGGGGAACCATTGCTTGGGGAAAGAGGGCGTGGAGAGAGAGGGGGTGGGGAGGGCCTCAGCTATGTCCGTTTTATTGAAAAAAAAAAGGAATCTAATGTAAGTATCTGTTAAATCTGGGAGGTGGGATCTTGGGTGTCTGCTATTTTTTGTACTTTTTTTCTTGTGAATTCTTGTGTCCTTTTGGAACAGTGAGGGGTAATTAGGGTTTTTCTGGCTATTGAGCCTCTGTTTTAATATGTGGGTCTCTTTGAACTTTTGTACTTTAAATTTGGTGCCTGTTTGCAGAAAGGTGTGTTCTGACAAGGGCACCACTCGGTCTCTTCACTCTCACACCCCTCTGCATGCTGCAGCGAAAGAACAGGCCTTCCAAAAATGCCTTTGGGATTGATTTTACATTTGCAGATAGGCTGGGATGCTGGTTGCGATCCCCTCTTCTTGGGCTGGATAATCCTGCTGGATTAATAGCAGGGACAGGTTTGCATTTATTGTGTCCATCCAAAAACCTGAGAGGTGGGTACTCTTTGTCCCCCCATTTGTGGATAAGGGACCCGAGGCTCAGAAAAGTAGGGGAACTTGCCCAAGATCACGTGGTAGAGACGGGATCCAGACCCAGGTCTGTCTGATTCCTCATCCATAGAAGAGGAATCGGGTGGGCACAAGTGTTACTTCCACTTTACACATGAAGAAACTGAGGCTAAGAGAAACAAACTAAGTTGC
The DNA here is from genome assembly GCF_003265705.2 of Callorhinus ursinus. NCBI lineage: Eukaryota > Metazoa > Chordata > Mammalia > Carnivora > Otariidae > Callorhinus > Callorhinus ursinus. The sequence continues at coordinate 3,352,446 of NW_027397144.1, forward strand.
AGAAGGTCACAGAGTCAGGAAGCAGTGTAGCTGGGCTTCAGCCTGGGTTTGCCTGTTTCGTTTCTGTCCCTGCTGATGCTTCCAGAGGCTGTTGGTGGCAGGGCTGGGCTGTTCCATTGTTCTAAGAACAGAACATCCCTGGAGGGAGGATGGGAGAGGCTCTGTGGGTCAGTGTGGACTGCTGGCAGAGGGTCTCCCCTGGCCCTAAAATTGGATGGACTTGCCTCCAGGAATTCTGGAGGTGAGAGCCCAATTGGGACTGGCAAGCCAGGAAAGCAGGTGGGGTTTAAAGACCTTCCCTGTGTTGGTGTGCCTCAGGCCAAGAGCCTGGGGTTGGGAGGGGTGGGGAGGGCGGGGCTTAGGTAGGGAGGTGGGACTGAGGTGGGGAGGTGAGTGGGAGGATCTGAGTGGTGGAAGAGGTGGGCGTGGATGAGCTCGGGGGTGGGACTCCCCTGAGCCACGCAGAACCTCTTGAATAGCTGGTTCCTGAGGGGAGGTAAGTGGAGAGTTGACAGCCCTGAGTGGGGACTGTGCTAGGAATCCCTGCACTTTCACTGGCAGGTTTGGCCAGAGACTTTGGGCTGGTTGGTTGAGTTCAGCCTCCGTCTTGACACCTTGCAGACCTTGCCAGTGGCAGCTGAGGATGTTTTAATACCCGGGGACAGCCAGAGCATCATCATCATCATCATCATCATCAAGCCACTACTGATGTAATACTTACTCTTAGTGCTTTTTATCCGTTGACTCACTATATCCTCATAATAAGTCTATGGGTAGGGACTATTCTTATCTGTGTTTGACAGATGGGGAAACTGGGCCACAAAAAAGTGAAGTGATGCGCCCTTGGTCCCACAGTGAGTGGCAGAGCCAGGGTTCTGCTAGACCAAAGTGGGCTTCACACTGTGGGTGGGCCCAGGTGCTTGTGCACTCAGGGAAGAATGAAGTATGTGGTCGTGAAGGACATGATCTTTGGTGGCCACAGTGTCTGCCCTTGGGACAGGCACTTTACCTGCTTGAGCTTCAGTGTTCTCACCTAAGAAGCCAGAATAAGGACACCTGTCTCGGAGGGCCACTGGGGCATGTAAAGTGCCCAGCACACTTGGTGGCCCGCAGTCAAGATACAGAGCATTAGGTGGTTAAGGACAAATCATTGGACAGATGGTTGGTTAGTCAAGTTATCTGAGATGCTTTCTGCACGTGACCTCTTCTGAATGATTTCAAACTTGCCTGTGAACAAGGCCATGAGGCTTGATTCATTGAACATGCTGCTGGGGATGGGTTCATGCTAAATAATATGCCCAGAAGATGGAGGAAGAAGCCCGTGATCAGTCTTGGTACGCTGTCACACACATTGCAAGTCACATTTTGGGACAATCTACTCTTTCTCTATGGGAAGATCCCTGGCGAAGTGCAAGCACAGTCAGAACCCACTTTTTGCCTTATTGTGACGAAGAGCCATCCCAAGAAGTGGGTGCTTCAGGTGGGCCTGGTCATCTGATGTTAGTCGTACCCTACTCACTCGAGGCAGGCACTTTGCTTCTTGCCCCTCCCGGCCATGTTCCCCACCCCGCAGCAGCCAAAGGGGCTTCTCCCATGTAAGTGGGAAGATCTTAGCCCTTGTGGCTCAAAACCATCCCTTAGGGACTTGTCCTCTGTCCTCTGCTGTCCTCATTCATCACGACACTTCTGGTTTTCATCTCAAACACCCGCAGCCACATTCCTACCCTGAGCACATGCCAGTTCCTCAGCCAGAAATGCTCTTCCTCTGTTTTTGCCTGGTCCCTTCTTACTCTTGAGAGCTCAGCTTCAAAGTCATGCAGAGAGGCCTTCCTGGACCATCCTACCTGGAGTATGACCCCTGACCCCTCCCCCCAGCACCCCGTGCCTCTCCCTCTGGCCCATTTCATTTGGGGACTTCACGGTCAGACTGTGAGCTCCGTGAGGGCAGGGACTCCTTGTGTCTCATTCCTGCAGCTTCCCCAGCATCTGGCCAGTGCCTCCTTGTTGAATGAATGATTGGATGAATGAGTGCATCTTCTCCCTGTGGTCAGGCTCCCGGAGAGCAGAAGGGTGAGTGTGGGGCCGCTGCTGGGACCTGGCTGAGGACTGTGTCTCATGTGTTGGGCTGAGCCAGTCCTTAGTGATCCTGATCGAGGGAAGCTGGTTTCTTGGTGGCCCATTGGCCACGAGCCCCAGGTCCAGCCCAGCCACGGTCAGCCTGTTCTTCATCATCCTTTTTTTTTTTTTTTAAAGATTTTATTTATTTATTTGAGAGAGAGAATGAGAGATAGCATGAGAGGGAAGAGGGTCAGAGGGAGAAGCAGACTCCCCGCTGAGCAGGGAGCCCGATGCGGGACTTGATCCCGGGACTCCAGCATCATGACCCGAGCCGAAGGCAGTGGCCTAACCACCTGAGCCCCCCAGGCGCCCGCTCCTCCTCACACTTGGCCCTGCGGCAGGCTGCCAGCACTGCACCTGCCAGTGGCCTGCCCCTGGCCGCACGGGATGCCGGCCGGTTGTCCTGGTCTGAGGGTTCTCCTGCTTGGGGCTCCACTTACCTGTTTCCATCTGTCATTTACTCATTAGTTCATTTGTTCCAGTGTATTTCTCTGTACCTGTCCTGCACCAGGAATACTGGCTGAACTAACCACAGTCTCTGCCCTCAAGATCTTTTCATCTAAGCTGAGGCCTGAAGGAGAAGGTTTTTAGGGTGGGGATGTGGGGCCGCAGGTGCCGAGGCCTGGAGGCCAGACTTTGTGGTTGTCCCCTGTCAAGTGGTGAGGCCAACTGGGCAGAGACCTGTGGACTTTATCCTGAGAACTGTGGACTTTATGAAGTCCCTTTTCTGTTGATTTTGCCTGAGTTAAAATTTTCAGAGGGTGGTTTATTTTTAAGTCCTTGAGGGGGCCCTTGTGTTAGGTGTTTGTTACATAAATGCACAGAGTAGTTGTTCCTTATTACTGACTAGTGGGTGGTGGATGGTGTTTGGGGCTCCCCCCTCCCCTGCGCCTTCCAGTCCTGTGGTTAGTTAGAGATGGGCCACGAGCCTTTCCCAGCCCTCTGAGGGATAAAAGGGCCTCTCAGTAGGTCACGGTGACTGGCAGGCTGGCACAGCCCTGTCCCTGCTCGAACCAGGCTCTTATGTAAGCAGCGTCCCCAGGCCATTCAGTGGGCCCTGTAGACTGCAGGGCTTGTGTCATTGGGTCCTTCCGAACTCTGTTTTTCCTTTCTAAAGGGACCAGGGAGCACTGGCTGCGGCCATGCCTGTTTTGTGGCGGGGCCCATGGGAACGGTGCCTGTCCTCGGGGTGAGGGCGTATAGGCCAAGTTTGGGGGAGGGCGGTTTAACACTGGCACTGGAGCGTCATGGAGCATCAGGAAGCCGGTCGGAGCTTGAGGGGCTCACAGAGCTGGAGCCTCCATTCTTCTTGGGAGCAGCTGTTTCCCAGGACTCCTCAGGAGTCTGACTCCGGTGGGGGTGGGGTGGGGTGGGGGGAACATATCTCTTGGTGGGGAGTGAGGGTAGTATCAGAATTCTTGGGGAGATATGTGTAGTCTGAAACAGTAGGTCGTTGAATATTATTCACTGCAGAGACTAAAGTCTAACAAAATCTCCTGGCTGGGGATGGGGATCCACCCACCATCTACTCCAGGACAGGGCTGTGTTGAGCCACGCCACACCCCTGTCCTAAATACCAGTGTTTCAGGAGAGGTGGCTCTGCCCTTCCCATCTGGGAATCTCGTCATTCAGGGCTCAGCTTGAATGTCACCTCCTCTGAGAGGATCCCCCTGACCCATCCAGGCCACACTCACCACCCTGGCGCCTCTCCTGTTTTAGTTCTCTGCACGTAGCACGTAGCACTTACTGACAGTTTGTGTATGTGAGCCCCTTGCTGTCTGTAAGCCCAGGCCCCTGCCGGGGGCTTCAGTGCATACCTTGGAACAAGTGATGATGTGCATATCTGTTAGAGCCCCTGGCCTCCAGAGCAAGGCACAGGGCAGGCTCAGGCAGTTAGCCACATCACTGATGCACTGCCCCACCCCCACCCCACCCCCACAGGCACCACAGTCCGATGATGAGGAAGGACTCTTGCATGCTTGGGTGCACGCTGCTCCTCGGGACTGACAGTTCTGACTCTGAGCATGTGTGGCTAGCTTCACTGTGTCAGCGTGGCTCCTGTCCTTGGGTCATGAAGCTGGTCACTGCTCATCTTTTGGCACTTTGGAGTTTGCCCCCCTTTTCCCCCCACTTTTGGCCCAGAGTTACCTGAACTCTGAGTTTTCATGTAAGGATAAGGTTGGGATCCCATGCATAGTGCTAAGCCATGGATCAAGAGACCCAAAGAATGTTTCCTGCCAGGCCCTTCCAGGCACAGTCTGAGGAGTGGGCCTCGGGGCTGCACTCTCTGCCACGTTCTGGCTCAGCTGGGGTGTCAGTGGATGGCGCACGGAAGTGCAGTCATTGCCAGTCTCCCTGGCTGGGCCCTGGAACATGCACCCTGGAGAGAGAAGGCACGGGGAAGGACGTGCATACAGAACTCCTGGGTTCATTCTCCCTTCATTTTACTCTCCACCTGAGTGGTGAGTGGAGCCAACAGAGGCCTGTGGGGCTCAGGGTGCTGCTCACAGGTAATGCTGCAGGTTGGAAGACAGCCAAGAGCATCTTCCTGGACCCCTCTCTTAACTGCGGGAGCCAGACTTTTCCTCTTAATTCACCATTCCCTTTAAAGATGCAGGTAGGCATGTTAAACATTCCAGAAACCCTGCACTTCTTTGCTGAAATCCTCTTAACTTGTTACTGCTCTCCCCCGTCCATCCCAGGATGCACAGTTTTCCCCCTTGGTGTTTTCATGTTCTTTAAGTTGGGCTTCATCTTATACATATACACATACACATCTCATATTTATATAGGTAGTCTGTCCCCCTCCCCCCCCCCCCCCCTTGACGACTTGGTTTAAATCAGTGGTGTCTCAGGATCCAGGAATTAGAGTGTCTTTTTCCCCACTTGGCACCTCTGTGCCCTAGTCTAGGCTCCACTGAGATCTCTGGCCTGGGTTATTTCTGAGACTCACTGCTGTGTCTGCTTCCACACTTGCCTTGGCAGCGAGAGGGATCTTTCTCAAAACCAGAGCAGGTTGTGGCGCTCCATTAGCTTCCTGAAGTGCTTGTCTCTCCAGCCTTCTCCTCAGCTGCTCACCCTCAAGTCCATTCTGCTCCAGCCTCTGCATGTTCCATAGCCCTGCCAAACTCTGTGCTGCCTTAGGGCCTTTGCACTTCCCACAGGGAGCCTCTTGCTGGTCCTCCCTTTGGCTTCATTCTGGCTGTGGCTCAGATTACGCTTCCTTGGAGAGGCTTTCCCTGACCACCTCCTGCGGCACTCTGGGCCCCCTGCCCTGCTTTCTTTTCTTCACAGCACCTGGTATATCCTGACCTCGGGTTAGGCACATGATTTGTGCCTGTTCCCCTGAGCAGGTCCAGTGGGGGAGCATGGCCTCTCAGCTGTGCCCACCATTCTATCCCAGCACCTGGAACGCTGCCCAGCACACTGCTGTCACACATAGATCTTTCCATTCATCAAGCCCAGCACCTAGCACGGGTCCAGCACATCAAGGGGCTCAGTAAGCATTTCCGGAGAGAATGAATGGGAACTTCTCAGCAGAAAAGGCTTGTGGAGCTTCCAGAGACACCACCCCTGCCCCTAACCTCTGCCTTATGTGCTTTCTCAGAGCTGGAGTGCTCTGTGGGGCTGTTAATGGGCATTTCTGACTTAATATCCAAACCTGAGCCCCAGATTTCCCCTCAAACCTGCATTTCCCCACTCCAGTTAACGGCACTTCCAGCCTTCCGACCACTCCACTCCTAGGCTGTTTGACTCTGCTTGTTCTCTCTCATCCCTGGCATCCCAAAGTCCGCAAATCCTATAGCTCAGCCATCAGAGGACTTCTGGAATGCAGCCACTTCTCATCAGCCCACCCCCTGCCATCATCAGGCCCAGGCCCGGGGTCGGCAAGCTTTATCTGTGAAGGGTCAGATGGTAAATATTTTGGACTTTGCAGGCCATACAGCCCCTGTGACATCTTCTCAACTCAACCATTGTGAGAAAAGCAGCCGTAGATGATACATTAAGCAACGAGTGTGGCCATGTTCGATACAACTTTGTGGGTACTAAAGTTTGAGTTTCATGTAATTTCCACATGTCATGAAATAGGCTTCTTCTGATTTTTCCAACCATTTAAAAATGTGAAGACCTCTTAGCTTGTACAGAAACGGATGGTGGATCAGAGAATTGGCCTGTGGGCCATAGTTTGCCGACCCCTTGGTTTAAGGCATCTTTTATTTTGACAGAATTCTTATTGGGCTCCCTGCTTCCACTCCATTCCCCTATAGTCCAGAAGGATTCTTTAAGTCAGGTTGTATTCCTGTTCTGCCCAGAGCCCTCCAGGGTTCCCACCTCACTTGGAATAGAAGCCAGAGTCTTAACGTGGCCTCTGAGACCCTGCACAACCTGTCACCTGCCCCCAGGCTCCTTCTTGCTCACTCCCTCCAGCCACACAGGCCTCTGCACTGTTGCTTGAACACACCAAGAATGCTGTACCTCAGGGCCTTTGTACAGGCCCTTTCTCTGCCTGGATGCCCTCCTCAGATTTCTCAGTAGCTCTTTCCTCCACTGCATTCAGGGCTTGTCTCAACATCTCCTCAGGAGGCCTTTCTTGACCACTTGCTATAAAGCCACACATTCCCCCGTCCCCTTCCACTGCCTGTACCCTTTTCCCGCTCTGCTTTCCCTGTGGCACATGGCATATTCTAATGTTATGTGTAGCTTTATTACACATTATACACCCCCCGCTAAAATGTCACCTGCATATAGGCAAGGATTTCAGTCTCTTTCCACAACTGAATCCCCAGAGCCTTTAACAGTGCCTGGCATGTAGTGGGTGTTCAGCCAGTATTTATGCAGTGAATGAATGAGCCTCAGTTTCCCCAAAAGGGGATTAATAGTAAAAGAGATAATTTGTGTTGAGAATGTGTCTGGCACATGGTGAGCATGCGGCAGGCATTAGCTGTTGGCTGTGTGTATAAGGCTGGCCACGGGGATCCCAGAGCGGGCTGTTCTGGAAGAGCTTCCGGGGTGGACTAACCTGCCTGCCACACTGGGCCAGAAGTGCTGGATGCAGGTTGGGGGTCAGCCTAGATGAACTCCTCCTGCTGCTCCCATCAACCTGTGTTTGCAGGGCTCAGTGTCTCCTGCCTCTTCCAGCTTCTTGGCCTGGGATGCTGAGACCAGACATGGTCACCAACCTCGACCTGGCCAGGTGGTGCAGGGTTACAGACCTGGGCCATCCCCTGAGTGTCTGGGGCCAGGGACAGCCCTGGAAGAAGAGCAGTCAGTTCGAAGGAGCAAAAACAGATGGGGTCCTGCCCCTGGAGCTTGTAGCCAGGTGTCGTTGGGCTGGCGACTTGTGCTCCTGAGCCTCTTCCTCCCTGTCTGTGAAATGGGGTAACAGTGCCAGTCTAACACGGTCAATGTGAGCTGGTGGTGGCTGGGTGCTCGGCGTTCACAGCCCCCAGGGGGCAGGGCAAGGAAGGGGTGGGGAGCCACTACAGGAAATGGCTGAGGTCCCATTGGGAGGGCCTGGGCCGGCTGAGTCCCTCAGGGGAATGATGTTGGGCTTCTTCCAGAGGGCAGGGCCCACTTGAGGAAGGTAGCTGTGCTTGAGGTGGCTGTCCCCATCTGTCACCTGGGAGCTTTTGAGGCTGTGGGCACTGGCTTCCCCTTCAGAGACCCTGGGCCCACTCCTAGGTTGCCCAGGCCAGGGCCCCTCAGCTGAGTCGCACGAGCCGGCAGGGTTCTGGACCACAGGGCAGAACTTCTGCCACATGTGCCACGAGAATCATCTCTGTGATGTCCTCTTTCTTACATTCCCATTGACCAGCTGGAGAAGCTAAGGCTCAGGCAGGGGAGGCTGGTCTGACCCCGGCCTCAGCAGCACTAGTCTTGCTCAGTGTTGGGAACTGCTCCCGCCGGGGCACTGCTTTTCCACCCATGATGGCCTCAGCCCACGATAGGAGAACGTGCAGGAAGCGTTAAGATAGCTGCTGAGCCTGCCTGGGACCCTCTGTGGTGTCAGGAGGTGACAGGCCTTTCACCCTTGGTACCCTGAGTGTGCTGGGGCCACGGGAGGCTGAGGCCTGGGGAGGAGCAGCCTCGGCCCTTGGGCTCCCCTGCAGGGCACTCCTTGTGGAAGTGACGTGTTCTGCAGAGTCTGGACCTTCCAAGACTAGTGTGCTGGAGTTGGCGTGTCAGCAGGGAGGGGCGTGCCTTCCAGATAATCAGATCCAGGGGCCCCTCCCTCCCTTCCCCCCTCCCCCCCCGCCCCCGTTAGCATTTAAGCCTGCTCTTTAGAGTGACGGTGGTATTGCATCATGGTGGTGAGGGGGTGGGGGGGCTTTGGGCCCAAGCAGGCAGGTTGGCACTGGCTCTGGCACTTCCTGGCTATGTGCCTTGGGTGAGGGCTCCCTTGTTTTTGAGTGGCCTATCTGGGGTCCCAGTCCTTAGCTTACAGACCCAGGTGAGGCTAGGTGGGTTATGCAGGTGAAGGTCTTAGCACAGTCCTTGGCACAAGGTGGGCATCTGATAGATATTACTCGCAGAGGCACTTGCAAATGGCACAGGCCCCAGCAGCTCTGTTCTCGGTGGGACAGCGCTCCCTGGAGGCCGGGGAGATGCAGCCTCTGCCGGCTCAGGGAGGTGCGTGGGCTGTGGGTGCCAGTGAGCCGCTGGCCAACAGGCCTGAGATCCAGAGTCCCTGCCATGTTGGTTCAGTGTCCCCTTCAGGTGCGGCTTTGTGTGTTTGCAATGACCAACCCGGGGTCACACAAGCACCCAGAGAATGTTCTCCAGGGTGCTGCTGGGCTGCATGGGGCTCCGCCAGCTTCTCTTGGCCCCGATCCCAGAGCCTAGGGACGTTGGCATTCACACACTGACTCCTCTTGTCTGGCCAGTGGGGGTGGGAGGTGGAAACTGGCTGGTTGAGGGCCGGAGGGTGGGTGGTCAGTGTCTCCCGGCCTTTCCCAGCCATGGTGATGTTCTGTCCCCACTGTGGCACATCGGGGAGGCTGGGGCAACTGCCCCCGGGCATCTCAGGAAACGGGGTCACGAGCTGAGGCCACTGGGTAAGGTGGTATTTCTGGCGGAGCAGGTGTGGCCTGTGCTGGTTTCTTGGCAGCTGAGCCCAAGGTCTTCGCAGCCACCCTGGCATGAGCAGTGTGACTTCGATACTTCTGGAAAGTGGAAGGGAAGAGGAGCTGCAAGTGCTGAGTTGCTGAGTCCAGGCAAATGTGCCTAAGCCTCTGCATCTGTGAAGTGGGTGAGCCGGTTGGGTGCTCCGCTGCTCAAGGCCAGGCCTCCACCCTCTGGGTGCCACAGCCCTTGGACCCTGAGTGGGGGCCTGTGGGGGCCACGAGTGCCTGGGCCAGTCAGCTGAAGACCTGTCAGGGCCTTAGCGTCTTTGCCTAGAGTCCTAGGTTGCACGGAGCAGGGCTCGCACCCACAGCGGGCCTCTTGTGCCCCAGGCCCAGGAGAAGATGTTACCCACCAGGGCGCACAGTCCCTCACGGCCCCGGCTGCCCCACACAACGTGGCCCAGTTGCAGGGCCCTTTCCGGGCAGGCAGACCTCTGGGGTATGCTGCCTCGCACCATCTCTGCTGGGGCCTCTGCAGAGCGTGCGCTGGCTGGGGGTGCGGCCCCAGAGGCCTGTGTGTGGTGGGGGCTGGCCTTTCTTGAATACACAGGAGTGTGCACTGGGCTCAGGTGTTTACTGCGGCGTGACCTGGTTGTGCCCTCACCCTTTGGAACTCGGCTTCCTCATCTGAGAATGGAGCTAACAGCCCTGCTCCCTCAGCTGCTATGCAGTTGGAAGGGGAGCATGAGGAGAGGGGTCTGGGAGGCTGCTGCAGCTCCAGGCCTGCTGTTCTCAGTGCACACCCATTGGGCAGGGCCCGTCTTAGGGTGCACAAAAGTTTCAGGTGTGTAAGTGGGAGCTGATGAGGGCGATCTGGAAGCCAAGCTGACTCTCAGGCCTGTGCCTGCCTTTGTCCCAAGGGGCCCTGGGATGTGCACTCTGCCCTGAGGCCACTGAGTCTTGTTCACAGATGGGAGGGGTCTGGCTGTGTTGGTAAAGATGGGGACACTGAGGCTTGAGAGGGGCTCGGGCTCCTGGCCTGGAGGCCTTGTGGGCACTGGTACCTGGGCCCTGGGTGCCATGGCTGCCCTGCAGCTCCTGTAGGAGCAGCACTTACAACCTGGGCTTAGGTGGTGCCTACTCCTCCTGCTGCTTCTCCCTCCTGGGGCTCAGGTCAGAAACTTCAGACTCCCCCCCCCCCCCCCCCCACTTTTCACTCCTCCATGGACACCTCCCTGCTCCCGACCCCACTGTTGCCTCTGCCCTGGTCTCACCATTCCCCAGGGGTGCCTGTGAGCACCCGGTCCCCTCCCTCCTCTACTCACAAACCCTCCCTGGCCCTCACCCCACTCAGGGTAAAACCCAGAGCCCTCCCTGTGGCCCACAAGGCCCTGCATGACCTGCGCCATCCCTTCGTGGCTTCATGTCCTGCTCTCCCTTGCTTACTCTGTTCAGGCCACTTGGGCCTTCGGGCTCCTCAGCTGTGCTAAGCACAGTCCAGCCACAGGGCCTTTGTACTTGGCGTTCCCTCTGCCTGGTGTGCATGCTTTGTTCCCTCACGTCCCACTTGCCTTTGCTCAGATGCCCTTTCCTCAGGGAAGCCTTCCCTGACCACTCTGTGGAAGATGGTCTCGGCTCCCCGCCTCCATTCTGTTTTTCTCCACAACTGTTGGTGACAAAACATGTCGCTGTTGTCTGCCCCCCTCCCCCACAGCGCACACAGGCTGGGGTGCCATCCTGTGAAGGCAGGGGCTTGGTTTTGTTCACCGCAGTGCCGGAGTCGTGGGAGGAAGGGAGGCAGGAATGGATGAAGGAAGGAATGAATGGATGTGGGGCATTGGCTCCCGAGGCCTCTTGGCTGGTAGGTGGCAGAGCCCGAACTGGTGCTCACTGTCTTGGTCCCACCTGGTCCCATCCCGCCCTGGAGTTGCCGGCTTGACGGTTGACAAGGCTGTCTTCCCGCAGGTGGGGGTGGAGTCCACGGCCACAAGGGGGCGGTGGAGAGCAGGGCCGCCGCCACAGCCCAGCCGGGGGCTGTGGGAGGGACAGCGCTGCAGCCCTGCCCCTCTCACCCACACGTGTCTTGCTATTGTTAGGGTTCGGGCGCACTGTCACCAGCTGGATGGAGCATCATCACTCCACCCCTCTGACCTTGGAGTCCTGTGGTTGGGCCCCTTCATGGCCATGGTCAGGATCTGGGGAGAAAGGGCCTGGCACCCTGCATATCTGCCAGTATTGGTCTAGTAGTATTTATTCTTTACTGGATCATATTTAGGCTGGGCATGTTTATGTACTTTTTTTTTTGGTTGTGATTACCCCTGTAAATCTTAACAGTAATCCTGTGAGATGGCAGGTGGGGGCAGCCCATTTTATAGATGAGAAAATGGAGGCTCAGAGAGGTTGAGTAACTTGTCCAGGGCCACACAGCCAGGAAATAGGTGAGTCTTTTTGACCTCAGAGCCTGGGGAATGTGCACATGGCCAAGAAGGCCCTTGAGCTTTCCTTGTGAGGAGGCCACTGGGCCTGTGGTAGTGCCTCTAAGGGCCCAGGCCCTGTAGAGCCTGTCACCATGGAGCCCCTTCTGTGTTGGGATTGCGGGTGAAGAAAGACAGCAGGCTTCCCCAGGAGCTGGAGCTGGCTTGGTCATTGACCCTTTCCCTTGGTGAGTAGTGGCCCAGAGCCTGGGAGGAGGGTCCAGCTGTCAGAATACTGGGTCCGCCAGGGTCACTGGAGCCAGGTGGGCATGTCGGTGGGCCTCAGAGAGGCTTCTCTGGAGCTAGGTCCCGGCTCAGGATAGGGAGAGCTCCAGGCAGCAGTTTCCACCCTGCCGCTCTGGGGTTTGGCAAGGTGGGCACGGCCCCCTGGCGTGTGGTGAAGGAGGAGCAGGGACGGGCCTTGGCTCAGAGGGTAGTGGGGAGGGAGCGTTAGGTCCTGGTGTGTGTGACCTTGGGCAAACCCAGTGGCCTCACGCAGGTGTTTACTGAGCCCAGCTCCTTGCTGGGCTGTTCTGGGTGCTGGTAAATGGTTGAGAACAGAACAGTCCTTGCCCTCAGGAGCTGGTATGTGGGAGTTGCTATTTTGAGTCAGGAAGGGCCTCACTTGAGAATTTGTCAGAAGGCCTAAGGACGTGAGGGAAGGAGCCCTGCAGGGTCTGGGGGTGAGCGATCCAGGCTGTGGGAATAGCATGTGCAAAGGCCCTGAGCCTCTCCTGTAGTTGCATAACTGCTCTGCTTTTCCACTGCTCTGTGTTTCTCATCTGCTAGATGGGGTTCATCCCTGGAGCCTTGCTCTGGGCACCGGCACTGGCTCAGAACGGTGCTCAGAAAATGTCACCCCCGTTTCTACCAGTGCTATGTTGATCTGCAGCATCTTTTATTTCCATGAAGACAGGGAAGGCCATGGGCCCTGCTGCTCAGCAGTGGCTCTGGGTGCTCCCCTCCAGGCCGGGGAAAGTTGCAGCCTGGTCCCCACCCCTCTTCAGCGTGGGCTGCGGCCCCACCCTTTGTCCTGCCCCCTCCCCCCACCCCCATGCCCTGACCTCGTGGCATGCCACGAGTTGCTGTTGGCTGGACCCTGGAATCTCAGGCGCCCGGGTGAGAATTTGTCCCAGGCTAGTGGAGCTGTCATCGCAGGGCCACACTCTTGGGTCCCAGGCCAGCGCGTCTGCCCTGCCCTTGTCCTCTGTGTCCATTGTGCCCGAGGCTGCGGTGCCACACCCCCTGCTCGTGGGCAGTGCTGGGACCTCAGGCTCCGGTGGCCCTCCTCACCCATCCATCGAATATAACACTCCTCCCAGCCCTTCCCCTGCCTCCAGCTCCCTTAGGAGGGCTGGCCTCTCCTCCTTTCCCCTGCTTGTCTTCTCCCGAGGGGTGAGGTCTGGGCCTGCTGCCTACCCAGGAACCCTGCCTAAGGGCTGTGCGCGGCAGCTGCCTGCACCCCCTGACCTGGTCTAGGCCTGCCCTGGGTCCCCACCCCAGGCTGGCATCAGGCTTAGCAGGCGAGAGTGTGTGTGTGTGTGTGTGTGTGTGTGTGAGTGAGAGAGAGAGAGAAGGAGGAAGGGAGGGAGAGGGAGGGAGGGGGAAGCACAGGGTGTGGGAGGCATGCTCAGCGCAGAGCAGGGGGTGGGGTGGCAGGGGGTGGGGAGGGGTGCGGTGCGAGGGTAAGCTCTGGGACTGGAGCCAGGGAAGCACAAGACCAGGTCCCCATGTTTAGGCCTCAGTTGTAAGGGGGCCGGTGGGTGTGAGGAACCCTTGCTGCTCCCTGCCCTGGGACCTGTTTTTTTGATGGGTAGTTGGGGCCTGCTTGTTAGCCCCCCCTAAAGATAATTGATTGAGGCGAAATTCACATAAAATTAACCATTTAAAAATGAATGGTTTAGCGGCATCAAATACATTCATACTGTCGTCTGCCCCCCTGCAGCCACCACCTCGATTTAGTTCCAGAATGTTTCCATCATCCCTAAAAGATACCAGGTTCCCGTTAGGCAACGTTCCTCACTCCCCCCCCTTCCCAGCCCCTGGCAACACAGTTACCTGTCTCCTTGCATCTGCCAATTCTGGACATTTTACACAAATATATGACTCTTTGTCTGCCTTCTTTTCCTTAGCATAACTTTTTTTCTTCTTTTTGCCACTTAGCATAACTTTTATTTCACTTTTTATTTTGAAATAATTATAGACGTACGGGGAATTGCAGAAATCATACAGAGAGGTCCTGTGTCCCACATCCCCCTCACCCCTCAGGGCCTTTCAGGCCTCTTTCTGGGTGAGGGCTGCTGGGTCCTGGGATTTGGGGGCAGGAAAGTGGCCCTGAGCTGAGGCAACCCCCACCCCAGTGGGTTGGGCCCCTGGGTGCTGCCGCAAGGGCCAGGCTTACCTCTGGGAGGGCGCAGGCTCCTGTCCTCCGGCCTGGGACTGGACCGGGCGCGTCCATGGCTGCGGCTGCTGGGCGTGTGTCCCCCTCCCGGCCACCCCTCCCGCCACCCAGCTTCCTCTCCCAGCAGCCAGTCGGGGCCCCCGACTCTCCTTGGGACCCTGGTCTGGTGCCCAGGTTGGGGGAGAGGGGTAGGATTTCAGCCCTCCCCCAGCAGCTGGCCAGGAGGGAGAGGGGCTGGTTGTATTTTAAGCTATTGAGTGGTTCAGCAGGAACTCGGAGGCCTCCTCTCCCAGGAGGCTCAGTGCTGCCTTCCTGCCCCACACAGGCTCCAAAGGCATGTGGGCACTGCCCCCCTGGGACCCAGGAACTATTAATATACTGTAGCCATGGGGCAGGCCCTATGCCTGCCCACGGCTCTGCTATTCTAGCCCTTTCTGGCACATTCTGCATGTGCCCCTTCCCTCTCCCACAAGTCCCCTCGGTGGGGCCTGGCACTCGGGGCAGTAGGACTGGTTTCCTTTTTCTGGCCCTTCTGTTTGGCTTTGTTATCCGTGTGGCTCAGAGGGGCTCCGTAACGTGCCCCCCAAGGCCACATAGCTGGGCAGAGCCTGCAGTCGGCAGCACGCACACTCCATCCGGTGCAGCATCAATAGGTGGCATAGGCCAGGGCTGGGTTTTGGGCCCTCTCCCGTCCATGGTGTGGGGCGGGCATAGTGTACATGGGCCAACAGGCTCACATGCTGCCTGCCACCAGGGGGGCCGGGATCTGCACCCAGGCCTGTGCCCTTCCCACCGGGTCTCCTTGTGCCCAGCCTCATGGCCCCAGGTTTTGGGGCACTGTCAGGCACCGTGCTGATGCTTCACTCGCATTGTCTCATGACCCTTATAGCCCCTGGAGCTACACGCCTACCAACCTGCCCCCCAGCTGAGGCTCAGAGAGGAGTGAGGGGCTGGTCACCCAGGGACTGAATGGCAGGGCCAGACTCAGTCCCGTCTGCTGCCCACTGCGCACCTGTCACTGGGGGATGTATGAGGGGAGCCCTTTCCTTCTGGGGGTGCTGGCTGCGGTGGGCCCCTCTGCCTGCGCTGTGGGTGGGTGGCTGTACCCTCAGAGAGCCCTGGCTGGGGCCCTGCCCTGGGTTTCTGGTCCTGCTCCTTTCCCCATGCTGCCTCTGACCGAGGCTCTACCAGGGCTGGGAAGGATTCTCAGCACCTGCTGGCCAGTGGCTGACTTGAGGTCAGACCCAGCCCTGCCTGCCATGGCCCCATGTCTAAGAGCATCTGTGCCAAGCCCCCCAGGGGAGCACTTGGGCCTTTTGGGATCAGCTGGCCCCTGCTGGGCCTCCCTCTAGCTCCAGCAGTTCCTGTGTTCCCTGCTCCTCCTGGTGCCTTCTCAGACCTGCTTGGGATGGGTGGGCCAGATCCCCGAGGGCTCTCTCCCCCGCCAGCTCTGCCCCACTGCTCTGCTACTGTCTGGCCACTGTCCGGAGGCTCAAGCAGAGCAGTGGGGTGGGGGGTGGCCAGGCTGTGTGCTCTGGGCTTTGCGGGGGTCAGGGCCTAGGCAAAGGTGCTATGTTGGGCTGATGCCGTGGGAAGACTGCCCCAAAGGTGGCCTTGAACAAGGCCTGGGTGGACCTAGTGAGAAATGAGTGGAGAGGGAGGTCAGGGAGGCAGGGACCAAGGGTCATCAGTCCAGGCTGGGGATGCTAGCTGGAAACTTACTGGTTTCCTGACCCTTTCCACACTTAGAGAGAGGCTCTCTGCACCAATAACTCCGGAATCTGTCACCTCCCTGGGAACATAAATGCACAAGGAAAATAATCCGCAGCGTCTCTTACAGCTCAGAAGGGGAAATGGATGATCTAGCTCTCGGATTCTCAAAATAGCTGGGATTTCTCCAAGCCCAGTGAACTCTGCGGGCCGGAGCTGGGCGCCGGGGCTTGGGCTGCCCGCGGGCCGCTCACCCTCCTCCCGTGGCTGACCCTGCCTTACACTGGGCCCGGGCGCCTCCATGCCTGCCTCAGGGGGTCTCCCTGCCCCCTGGGCTGTTTGGGGGCTGTGTCCACTCGAAAGCCTCACTTTCAGGGGGACCCAGCCCCCGGGGGTTGCCCCCAGGAGGTGTGTGGCACGGCTCCTGGGGGGCTCAGTCTGGAGCAGTTTTATATTTAGCTGGGCATGGCTGCGGGGCACTCGGGTTACATCTGCACAGAAGGCAGCCGTGCCAGGGCAGGCACGGGCTCCTTTCCAGCACCGCAGCAGAATTTGATCACGCCGGCCCGGCCCAGGGCTGCTTCGCCTGGGGAGGTCCGTGGTGGGGGCTGACGGCCGGCAGCTGGGGCTGCTGGCTGCAGCGGGCAGAACAGGGCGGCATGGACCTGAACATGAGCATGGTGGCCCGGGAGGCCAGCCAGGGCCCCGGCCCCAGCCTCGGCCTCAATGGCCTTCCTGGGATCGCACCCGCCAAAGCGACCAAAAAACCTAAAAAGGCTGTTCTCTTCTTCGAGGTGGAGATCCTGGATGCGAAGACGCGCGAGAAGCTCTGCTTCCTGGACAAGGTAGAACCCTGGCGCCCGCTGTACTGGGCCAAGGGCATGGGGCCCGGGTCCCTGTTCCTTCCTGGGGCTTCTGGTTCTGAGGAGATGGGAGCTGTCCAGCTGGACCCTTTGTGTCCCTCCATCCTGTGTCCTGACTCCCCACCTACCCCTCAGCGTACGAGGAATACTTTCCCCAGGCCTGTTGCTGCCAGCTTGGGGTGGAGTGGGCACTGCTGGCCCTTGGGTGTGGCCAGGAGCTGGCCCCCCTGGTGGGAGGAGGGGAAGCAGCCTCCGTGGACCCTGCAGGGCTTTGGGGCCTGGGAAGAAGGTGGGAGTCTGAGACCTGCCCCCTGCCAAGGCCCGGCATAGGGGAAGGGGCTCCTGTCCCAGGGAGTTCTGGCCCCGAGAGGGCCGTCACTGTGAGGGGAGCTGCGGGTGGGGTGAGGAGGAGCGGCAGAGAAGCAGGCCCAGCTTCCTATGCTCAAACCGTCTCCCAGCAGGCCACGGGTGTCCTGGCTACCTTTGGTAAAACCGGGCCCTCAGGCCTGCGGCTCTCCCCACTGTGGCGGGGCCCTTGCTGCTCCTTTCGGCCATGTACGCGGGAGCCTGAACTCCAGCCTTCCCCTTCCCATAGCAGCTGCCCCGTCCCCCAGTCCATCCCCCCTTACCAGGAGGGGTCCTCAATCATGCCCGACCCTGCCCTGATTTCTTTGCGGCTTGCGCTTCCCCCAGGTGGAGCCCCATGCCACCATTGCCGAGATCAAGAACCTCTTCACCAAGACCCGTAAGTCCAGGGCCCATTCGCGCTGCCGTCCGTGACCCCTCTGGGCAGGGGCCTCTGGGTGGGACCTGGTCCTGCACTCCTCTCCCCCCAGGTCCTGCAGAGGTGCCCCCAGAGTGGCCCAGGCTTCGCTTGGCTTGCCTGGGGCAGGTGTCCCTGCGTGGCCATTGGCAGGAACACCCTTGCCGGGCTTTCGGAAGGACAACATCCTGCCTCTGCGTGGGCTGTTCCCGGCTGTGTCCTGGAGGCACGGGCCTCAGAGGCCTCGCCTCGTCCCGGGGGGCTCTGCTATGCTGTGTGCTGTGACACCCTGCTCTCCCCACAGATCCGCAGTGGTACCCTGCCCGCCAGTCCCTCCGCCTGGACCCCAGTGAGTACAGCTGTCTGCTTGGCCACCCTTAGGCTCCTGGGTGGCGGTGGGCAAAGGTCTGGGCAGCCCTGAGCCCCAGCCTGTCTCTGCAGAGGGCAAGTCCCTGAAGGATGAGGATGTTCTGCAGAAGCTGCCCGTGGGCACCACGGCCACACTCTACTTCCGGGACCTGGGGGCCCAGATCAGCTGGGTGACGGTGAGTCCCAGCCCTAGCCGTGGCCTCCTTTCCCATCAGCCGCATTGGGGTGACTCACCTGCTCCCCATACCCCTAGGTCTTCCTGACTGAGTACGCAGGGCCCCTCTTCATTTACCTGCTCTTCTACTTCCGGGTGCCCTTCATCTATGGCCACAAATACGACTTCACGTCCAGCCGGCACACGGTGGTACAGTGAGTGGGGCCAGGTGGAAGGGGGCGATGCGGGGAGTTGGGGGGGAAGGCCTGCTGGACCCGCCCCAGCTGAGCCGGCTCCCCCTCCCAGCCTTGCCTGCATCTGCCACTCATTCCACTACGTCAAGCGTCTGCTGGAGACGCTCTTCGTGCACCGCTTCTCCCACGGCACCATGCCCTTGCGCAACATCTTCAAGGTGAGTGCCCGGGGTTCTCCCAGCCCCATCCACCGGGATACTCCCTGTTCCCTGTGCATCCCCAGTCCCACCCTCTGCGGGGTCAGGCCTCATCCGAGCCCTGCTTGCTTTCAGAACTGCACCTACTACTGGGGCTTCGCTGCCTGGATGGCCTATTACATCAACCACCCTCTCTACACGCCCCCCAGTAAGTGGCCTTGGACCTGCCCCGCCCCACCCTGTGAGCCTCCCACCCCTCCGGGCTCTCCCCTCATAGGCCTCCCCTCTCTGCTTCCTCTTCAGCCTACGGAGCTCAGCAGGTTAAACTGGCACTCGCCATCTTCGTGGTAAGCAGGCTGGGAGGAGGGGAATGGGGCGGGGAGTCGGGGCGGGGGTGCGCTCTGGGCTGACCCTGCTGCTCTGACAGATCTGCCAGCTTGGCAACTTCTCCATCCACATGGCCCTGCGGGACCTGCGGCCAGCTGGTGAGTGGCCTGCTCCAGGCAAGGGGTGGTGGGGGGCAGGCTGGGCAGGCTGGGCTAGGGGGTCTCACTTGTCCCCCCGGCCTACCTGCCAGGGTCCAAGACCAGGAAGATCCCATACCCCACCAAGAACCCCTTCACCTGGCTCTTCTTGCTGGTGTCCTGCCCCAACTATACCTACGAGGTGAGGGTCTACTCTGCTCCCTTCTCTCCCTCCAGGGGCTGGGGTCCCACATGCCAGCCCCTATTAGGGGTGCCTGGCTCAGCAGTGGGAGTATTTGGAGATGGAAGGGCTGGCCTTACTGGGAGTTGGGAGGTGGGTGAGGCCAGGCTTGCAGCTCGAGGGGGCTGGGGGGCAGCCACATGATGCCCGCCCCCCCGTTCACTCAAGGCCTCTCTGGCACTGGAGTTTGGTTCCCACTCCCTTGCCCTGAAAGGGTTGGGGGACTAGTTGGCCCTGGGGGGTGGCGAGGCCTCTGGAGAACAGCCTGCACTGCCCACCCTCACCCCCGACCGCTCTTCCCCACAGGTGGGGTCCTGGATTGGCTTTGCCATCATGACACAGTGTCTCCCAGGTGAGCCCGCTGTCCCTCCCTCTGTGGGGCCCAGCCCACTTGGGCTGTGCAGCTCCTCCCTGACACCCCTGCTCTACCCCACAGTGGCCCTTTTCTCCCTGGTGGGCTTCACTCAGATGACCATCTGGGCCAAGGGCAAGCACCGCAGCTACCTGAAGGAGTTCCGAGACTACCCACCCCTGCGCATGCCCATCATCCCCTTCCTGCTCTGAGCTGCTGCCCGCCTCCCAGGGTCCGCCAAGCCAGGCTCTCATCCCTCTGCGCCAACGTCATTCTGGGGGAGGAGCGGGGACTACCATTCTCCAGCACTTGGAATAAAACCTGCTTGTCCCTGCCAAACTCGAACTCAGGCTTTCTTTGGGGGTTGGGGGGGAAGGTTTGGGGACCAGCACACCACAGAGAGAGGCACGGTTCCGGCTGAGGGGCCTGGAGGCTTTTATTTCTCAACTGGTCCACAGGGTGGGGGCGGATCCACTACAGGGCGACCTCGGGGGCCACCTCGCCGGGCCCCTGGCCTCTGGCCACATCCGCCTCCCTCTGCTCCCGCCGCTTCTTCCGCTGGAGCAGCCGACGTTCCCGCTCAAACTCCTTCATGCGCATCACGTAGCTGTGGGCAGAGCACGGGAACAGGCGTCAGGCTCCGTGGCCAGGCCCTCCCAAGCCCCAGGGAGCCGAAGGTACAGGAGTGGGTGCCCCACAGCTCTCTGGGAAGCCTCTGACTGGGAAAGACCTGTGTGCCTGGCTCAAGTGTGGGGTGTGCCTGAGCCGGTGCTAGCTGGCTGACCCCAGTGAGCCCGGGGCAGAAGCCGGGCCTGGCCATTCCTCCAGGGGGCCTCCACGCCGCCTGGCCCACCCCGCGGGCTCCCTGAGACTCCTCTTTCAAGCAAGCTGGGGCCTGGCTGACCATCCCTCGTCTCCGGGGCAGTGTCCTGCCGGGCGCCAGGCCAGGGCTGGGGGCGCGGGGGCGGGTCTGGGGCTCACTCGAGGTGCTCGCAGTACTCCCAGTCGTGCTGCTCGTGCTTGCAGCCCAGGAAGTTGGGGAAGCTGTCGCGCTTGCACTTGAGCAGCCGGATGAGGTAGTGGGCGCAGTAGTCTCGCTGCTGCAGCACCAGCTGTGCGTCGTTCATCTGCTGCTGTGTGGCCACCATCTCTGCGAGGGGTGGGGGGCTTGTTAGGGTCTGACTGCCAGAGACCTGTCCCCCACCCTCACACCTGATTCCCGGGAGCCACGGTTCAGGGGCGTACCCATTGGGATGTGGCACCTGGCTTACGGCCACCTTCTGGCAGTGTCTTTTTCTAAGCTGCACAAAGACCACACTCCGGACACGGAGGCCCAGGCAGGGGAAGGGTCCCCCTCGCCCCATCACCGCAGGGTGCCTCCCCTTCCCTGGGTCTCCCTCCCCCAGGCTCACTCTCCAGACAGCCCCACCCTGCAGAGCCCACACGCAGAAACCACTTTCTCCCAGTGCGTCCCCCTGCTGGCCACAACCCAGTGTCGGGCGCGCTGCCCAGGGCACCTGGATCCCAGCTCTGCCCTGCCGGCCACCTCCACTTCCTTTGCTAAGAAGCGGAGTGATGGTCCCCAGCTCCAGAGTCAACAGTGAGCATCGCCTGGGTGAATACGTGTGAAGCGCTTGGGCCCGTGCCTCAGAGAGAGCTGAACTGGCTCCTGGTCCTGGTGCCATGCCTGCCTGGCACACTGGTGAAATCACCCTTATGAGGCTGACTGGGGCTGTTAGGAACTGGACACCTACCCCAGCCTGCACCCACCTGCTCTCGGCCCAGCAAGGGCGCCCAAGACCCAGCCATCACGCAGCCGCAGCCCCCACTCCCCTCGACATCTTGATCCCAGTTCCTTCCCATCAGCACCAAAAGGTGTCCGCAGTGATCTCGCACCTTCCCCTGGCTGGCTTCCCTCCCCTCTGCTTCCCAGTCCCGTTTCTCTGTCTCCAGCCCCCACTCTCCACCCCAGCACTGCCCACACATGGCTCTCACCAGGGCCTCCCCAGACGCCAGGACTCCATGCTTCCTCACCTTCCTGCCTGCTTCTTTCTCAAATGTTCTTTTTCCCACAGCTCCCTGGGGACCACTCTCTGGCCACCCAAACATTAAATGGTGGCTTCCAGTGGTTCTTGCTAGGAGCTCTCTGCTCACTCTCATCCGTGGCTTTGATCGCCACCCCACAGGTGGATGAGCCCCAACTTGGTTCCCCCCCGCCACCCTCACTTCATCTGAGCCCCAGGCCGGGGTATCCACCTGCAGCCCCCTGCTGGCTTCCACGGCAGTACTGCGCAACCAGCACCAGGGGCCCTGGCATGAGCCAGGATTTACACAGCACCTACTGTGTGCTAGGTGTTGGAGATACAGCAGGGAACACGCCATCAGACAAAGGTGCCTGCCCTTGAAGGCAGACACAACAAACAGGTGGAACTAGGTTATCACAGAATGTCTGGCAATGATCAGTATTAGGGAGAAAAGTAAAGCAAGGGAGAGAGAGGCAGTGCTGGGGCGTGGGTCACAGCCTTAGATGCAGGCGTCCCTCAGAAAGGCATCTGAAGGTGGGGGAGTGAGTCACACCTGGGGGGGAAGAGCATTCCCAATGGTGGGACAGCAGGTGCAAAGGCCTTCAGGTGAGAAGAGAGGTTCAGGATGCCCCAGGGATCTCGGCCCAAGCACGTGGGTGAGCTTGGTGGGGATGTCAGGAACTCTGTTTTGGACCCGCTGAGGGGGAGATGCCCACGAGTCTGGAGTGGAGGGTCCAGGCCCAGCTGGAGATAAAAAACTTGGGAGCATGATAAGACACTTGAAACCAGGGGACTAGCAGTGACCCCCAGGGATGGGTGGGAGTGGAGACAGAAGGCCCAAGCAAGGCACCTCAACATTTACAAGACAGGAAAGTGGGGAGGAATCATGAGGGTGCATCAGTGAGGTGGGTGGGTGTGCGGGGGCCTGGGCACCAGGTTTCCAGGAAGTGGGAGCGATCAACTTCGAAGCCAACTGCAGCAGGTTAGTGAGAACTGAGAACTGACAAGGGGGTTGAGGGATATAGACAGAGTGGGGGTGGGCGGGAAGCTGGACAGGAGCCCCTTCTGTGAAGTGGTGGGGAGACAGCTGGAGGGGATTTTGAAACAGTAGAAATAACTGTGTTTGCATGTTGATGGGAAAACCAATGTTGTGCAAGGAGAAGGGCTGGGGCAGCCAATAGGCGAGGGGATGTGACAGGTGGCACAAAAGGGTTCTTCTGGAGCCGGAGCTTGGCTAGAGCAGGAGCAGACTGTCCGGGGTAACAGGAGAGAAGGCCATGTCGCAAGGATGCAGGAAGCCCAGCTGAGCGCTTTTGGTTGCTTCTATTTTCTTAATAAGGGTGTAAGTGACTGGCTGGAGGGAGGTGCTGCAGTCTGAGGGAGAAGGTGTGGGACTGTCTAGGAAGGCACGAGAGCGAGCCAAGTGCCAGGGAAGGTAGCAGGAAAACCAGCAGCATGAAGGGTCAGCGAGGGGAGTCATGGGGAGAGCAGTCAGCCAGGTTGGGTGTTCTCCTGTGATGTTCGGCTGCACAGGGATAGATGCCAAGGAGAGCCCAGTTTGAGCCCAGTTTTGGTTTAGCCCAGCTAGCAAGAGGAGCAGAGACCTGGGTGAAGGTAAGGATTCACATAAGGAGGTGGGGGACTGATGGGACGCAGGTTCACGTGGGGCTGAAGGACCATCAGGATTTGGGACACTGGAGCGGAGTCCACCTCCTAACGTTCTCTCTGCACACCACCCGCTTAGAGGTCTCCCAGTCGCTGCCCACCCAGCAGCCAGCACCTTCTCACTAGGCAACTCTGGCCACGTCTCTCTGCTTGGAAGCACTGACTTTCCCCTCTTCTTGTATCTTATCTGGCCAACTCCTACTACCCCTCTCAGATCTTGCTTACAGCCACCGCCTCCTGGAAGCCTGCCTTGACACCCCCAGGTGCCGCCCCCGAGATATGCCTGGTTCCGCTGTCTTTCCCACGGGGCTGGAATTCCCTTTAGCCAGTGCCTGCTGAATGCGCGGTGCCCAACTGAGACTTGGCCAGGCTGGCTCTCGATACGCCTGTGATATTACTACATAAAAAGAGCAAGGAGCAGGACAGCATGTGCGACGTGAGGGGGCCCCTCCTGTTTTGTTTACACCCCAAACAGCAGTGCTATCTGGACAGAGAAACAACGGACACGTCCCTTCCGTGATAAACCCCGCGCTGGCTCCCCACTGCCTCCAGGACCAAGCCCGGCTCCGACCGCCTCTCAGCCCCTGACTGCCACTCTTGCCCCTGGGCTTTCTGTTCCAACTGTGACTTCTGCCTGGAATGCCTCCACACTCAGCCAGGCTCACGCGTGTCCTCTGGACTCTTCCAGGCCGGGGTCAAGGCTGAGCGCAGATACAGCGCTGGGAGCCCGCGCCCAACCCTGGGGACCCCGGGATTCAGGGGTGCCAGCGTCCGCGTCCCACGCCCGCGGGCCGCGCGTGCGCACTGGGCCTCACCGCGCTCCTTGCGCCCCGGGAAGCCGTAGTCGGGGGGGAAGGTGGGCATCCGCTGGGGGTCGGGCTCCCCCGATGGATCGCTCACATAGCGCCGGGCAAGATGCGCCCCCATGGCTGCAGTCGCCGCAGACTCCCGCAGCAGCAGCTCGGGTCACCTCGCTCCCACCCGGAAGCACTCCCCCTTCGCCAGCCACGGCTTCCGGGTCACGCAGGCTGCTGCCGGGATCAGGGAGATGAACGACTCTGGCGCCACCTGGCGGTCAGGAGGGAGACCGCATAGGTGCCGGGGTCCCCTCTCCGGATCAGGTGGACCCCAGAAAGGGATCTCCCTGCTTCTGGAAATAGTCTGGGCGGGGGATGGGGACAAGATCGGCCAGGGGCCTTTTCCCACCCTCCCTGGACACAAATGAAAATTATTATTATTATTATTTTTAAAAAAGATTTTATTTGACAGAGAGAGAGAACGAAGAGAGGGAACACAAGCAGGGGCAGAGGGAGAGGGAGAAGCGACTTCCCGCTGAGCAGGGAGCCCAAAGCGGGGCTGGATCTCAGGACCCTGGGATCATGACCCGAGCCAAAGACAGACACCTAACGACTGAGCCACCCAGGTGCCCCGAAAATTATTTTTCATAGCTTATTTCCAAAAAACCGTTTTTCTTTTAAAACATTTGAATTTCAACTAATGAATCAAACACTACGTCAAAAACTAATGATATACTATATGTTGGCTAATTGAACATAATAAAAAAAATAAGACATTCAAATTTGTTTTTTAAGAAAAAAAACCCCTGCACAGTACTGATGATATAATTAGTGAACATCAAAAGTTTAAATGCAATTATTCAAAATAAATATTTTAATTGATCAAATTTTATTTAAATAATCAAAGTTATAAATAAAACTAAAGCTGAAAATTTTATTTTATTTTTATTTTTAATTTATTTTATTTTTAAAGATTTTATTTATTTATTTGTCAGAGAGAGAGCACAAGCAGGGAGAGCAGCAGGTGGGAGAAGCAAGCTCCCTGCTGAGCAAGGAGCCCCATGTGGGACTCGATCCCAGGACCCTGGGATCATGACCTGAGCCAAAGGCAGACACTTAACGTACTGAGCCACCCAGGCGTCCCTTATTTTATTTTTAAAGATTTTATTTATTTATCTCAGAGAGAGAGAGAGAGAGAGAGAGAGAGAGGAGCACAAGCAGGGCGAGGGGCAGAGGGAGAGGGAGAAGCCGACTCCCCGCCAAGGAGGGAGCCTTACTGGGGCTGGATCCCAGGAATCCTGGATCGTGACCTGAGCTGGAGGCAGATGCTCAACCTACTGAGCCACCCAGGCTACACTAAAGCTGAAATTTTAAATCCTTTTGAGTACTTTTGTAAAAATAAAATAAAAGGCAATTCTACTATCCCTCTAATTGCCACTGTAAAGAACTGGTATTACATTTCACACTTGTTAGGGCTTACCTATATGCAAATTTAAGAGTATAGTACATTGTTTAGTACTGCCAGATACTTCTTGGCCTCAATATTCAACTGTAACAAATGGTGTGCTAATTTGTTACTCTCTGGAAATCTGCATGGGAACACAAAGAGAAGCCGTTCAATGGGTGCTTGGCCAATGGGTGCTTGGCGCAGTTGGGTGCACCTGTCAGAAAGGAAATTAGATCATGTCATACCTTGGCTAACCGCCCCCCTGGATCCCCATTTCGTATGGAATAAAAACTGGACCCAGCCTGAAAGCCCCTGGATCCCCATTTCATATGGAATAAAAACTGGACCCAGCCTGCATTTCTAACAAGTTTCCAGGTGATGGTCATCTTGCTGGTCTGGGGACCACCCTTGGGAGAATTGCTGAGCTAGATTTTCATGTGCTGACACTGAGAAGTGGCCACAAGATATTATTAAACGGAAAAAACACACTGTAGAGAATGGACCAATGGTGAATGAGACTTTCTTTCCAGGGCTTACTTGGAACCTGACCCCAGACCATGACATAGATTTGTGATTCTTGTGCTCTTTCTAACTCCAGGGGGCAGCATTCACATTGTAGTCTTTCTGAATGGCACTCCTGGAATTGTGCAGTGCATGATCTGCACAGCTGTACCAGGCAGCCCTGCCTTGTTCTGGATGTCTCTCCTCCCCCTCCCTTTCTCTGTGCTTCATCTGCTTACCCAGAGGTCAGAGCTGGGAAGAGACCCAGGGAGGCAAATTATGATCCCAGCTCACTGTCTCTGCATGACTCTGGGAAGCGACTTCCCCAAATCAGAAACTCAATTTACTCATCTGTAAAATGGGATCAGTAATACTAGTGCCATCTAATCTGAGATCCCTTTGGCTCATCTTGTTTACTGTTGGTCTCTCCTCTTGAATGTCAGCTCCACGGAGCAGGGAATTTTGTCTTCTTCACTGCCGTATTCCTGCAGCTAGAAAGGAAATGGCACACAGTAAGTGCTTTGTAAGCACTTATCGAGTCAACGAATGAATAAATGGAGGGGTTTGGAGGAGTCATTTAGGTGGTTGCATGAAAAGCGCTCACTGCCTGGCATGTAGTCGGCACCCAATACATGCCTGTTATTCTTACTCTTGTCCAGGTTTCACTCTCTAACTAGAAGATACGAGGCTGAATAAGGAAGCCTCATTTAAAATGGAGTGAGGTGGCCAGCAGGGGGAGCTCTCATGCCTTACCATCCTCGGTCAATTGCAGACCATAAGGGAAAAGAGATACTTTGCATTCTGGGCTTTACCACCCCAGCAGGAGCGCGAAAGATTTTCTCCTTGGAGGCAACAGCCCAGACAGGGAGACACAGTCACAACTCAGCCACTGAGAAGCCACTACTACTTGGAACTCCCACTTCATTCCAGTGGACTTATTTTTTTAAATTTCTTCTTCCTTTTTTTAAATTAACATATAATGTATTATTTGTTTCAGGGGTACAGGTCTGTGATTCACCAGTCTTACACAACACACAGCACTCACCACAACAATACCCTCCCCAGTGTCCATCACCAGCCGCCGCATCCCCCCAACCCCCTCCCCTCCAGCAACCCTCAGTTTGTTTCCTGAGATTAAGAGTCTCTTTCGGTTTGTCTCCCTCTCAGGCTTCGTCTTGTTTCATTTTTTTTAAAAAAATTTTTTATTGTTATGTTAATCACCATACATCATTTGTTTTTGATGTACTGTTCCATGATTCATTGTTTGTGCATAACACCCAGTGCTCCACGCAGAACGTGCCCTCTTTAGTACCCATCACCAGGCTAACCCATCCCCCCACCTCCTCCCCTCTAGAACCCTCAGTTTGTTTTTTGGAGTCCATCGTCTCTCACGGTTCGTCTCCGCCTCCGACTTACTCCCCTTCATTCTTCCCCTCCTGCTATCTTCTTCTTTTTTTTTCTTAACATATATTGCATTATTTGTTTCAGAAGTACTGATCTGTGATTCAACAGTCTTGCACAATTCACAGCGTTCACCATAGCACATACCCTCCCCAATGTCTGTCACCCAGCCACCCATCCCTCCCACCCCCCACCACTCCAGCAACCCTCAGTTTGTTTCCCGAGGTTAAAAATTCCTCATATCAGCGAGGTCATATGATACATGTCTTTCTCTGATTGACTTATTTCACTCAGCATAACACCCTCCAGTTCCATCCACGTTGTTGCAAATGGCAAGATCTCATTCCTTTTGATGGCTGCATAATATTCCATTGTGTATATATACCACTTCTTCTTTATCCACTCATCTGTCGATGGACATCTTGGCTCTTTCCACAGTTTGGCTATTGTGGACATTGCTGCTATAAACATTGGGGTGCACATACCCCTTCGGATCCCTACATTTGTATCTTTGGGGTAAATACCCAGTAGTGCAATTGCTGGATCGAATGGTAGCTCTATTTTCAACTGTTTGAGGAACCTCCATACGGTTTTCCAGAGGGGTTGCACCAGCTTGCATTCCCACCAACAGTGTAGAAGGGTTCCCCTTTCTCCACATCCCCGCCAACATCTGTCGTTTCCTGACTTCTTAATTCTAGCCATTCTGACGGGTGTGAGGTGGTATCTCATTGAGGTTTGATTTGGATTTCCCTGATGCCGAGCGATTTGAGCACTTTTTCATGTGCCTGTTGGCCATTTGGATGTCTTCTTTGGAAAAATGTCTGTTCATGTCTTCTGCCCATTTCTTGATTGGATTATTTGTTCTTTGGGTGTTGAGTTTGATAAGTTCTTTATAGATTTTGGATACTAGGCCTTTATCTGATATGTCATTTGCAAATCTTTTCTCCCATTCTGTCGGTTGTCTTTTGGTTTTGTGGACTGTTTCTTTTGCTGTGCAAAAGGTTTTTATCTTGATGAAATCCCAAGAGTTCATTTTTGCCCTGGCTTCCCTTGCCTTTGGTGATGTTTCTAGGAAGAAGTTGCTGCGGCTGAGGTCGAAGAGCTTGCTACCTGTGTTCTCCTTTAGGATTTTGATGGACTCTTGTCTCACGTTTAGGTCTTTCAACCATTTGGAGTCTATTTTTGTGTGTGGTGTAAGGAAATGGTCCAGTTTCATTCTTCTGCATGTGGCTGTCCAATTTTCCCAACACCATTTGTTGGAGAGACTGTCTTTATTCCACTGGACATTCTTTCCTGCTTTGTCAAAGATTAGTTGACCATAGAGTGGAGGGTCCATTTCTGGGCTCTCTATTCTGTTCCATTGATCTATGTATCTGTTTTTGTGCCAGTACCATACTGTCTTGATGACGACAGCTTTGTAATAGAGCTTGAAGTCTGGAATTGTGATGCCGCCAGCTTTGCTTTTCTTTTTCAACATTCCTCTGGCTATTCGGGGTCTCTTCTGGTTCCATACAAATTTTAGGATTATTTGTTCCATTTCTTTGAAAAAAGTGGATGGTATTTTGATGGGGATTGCATTGAATGTGTAGATTGCTCTAGGTAGCACTGACATCTTCACAATGTTTGTTCTTCCAATCCATGAGCATGGAACGTTTTTCCATTTCTTTGTGTCTTCTTCAATTTCTTTCCTGAGTATTTTATAGTTTTCTGAGTACAGATCCTTTGCCTCTTTGGTTAAATTTATTCCTAGGTACCTTATGGTTTTGGGTGCAATTGTAAATGGGATCGACTCCTTGATTTGTCTCTCTTCTGTCTTGTTG
>NW_027397144.1:3386464-3452188 GCF_003265705.2 Callorhinus ursinus
GACTTGGTTAGATTTTAGTTCTTTTATTTCTCCAGAAAGGGTTTCTCTAATAACTTCCATGCTTTTTTCAAGCCCAGCTAGTATCTTTAAAGTCATGATTCTGAACTCTAGGTCCGACATCGTACTAATGTCAGTATTGAGTAGGTCCCTGGCAGACGGTACTACCTCTTGTTCTTTTTGCTGAGGTGATTTTTTTCATCTTGTCATTTTGTCCAGAGGAGAACAGACAAATGAGAGAACAAAATGATAACAGGTTAACAATGTCCCCAGCAAATATACTCTATACAAATCAGAAAAGACCTGAAACCAGGGGAAAAGAAAGGGAAAGAAAGAAAAAAGAAAGAGAAAAAAAAGAAAAAGAAAAAGATAAAAACAAACAAAAACAGAACAAAATAAAACAAAAAACAGAATATGATCAAATATGATCAGGCTGGGGCGCCTGGGTGGCTTAGTTGGTTAAAGCGACTGCCTTCGGCTCAGGTCATGATCCTGGAGTCCCGGGATCGAGTCCCGCATCGGGGTCCCTGCTTGGCAGGGAGTCTGCTTCTCCCTCTGACCCTCTTCCCTCTCGTGCTTTCTATCTCTCATTCTCTCTCTCTCTCAAATAAATAAATAAAATCTTTAAAAAAAAATATGATCAGGCTAGTGCATAGATCAGTGCCACACACTAGATTTTGGGTGTATTTTGGTCTGTTAGAAGAAAGTGCCTCCTAAAATTTTAAAGGAAGAAAGACATATATGTACAAAATAAGGGTTCATACAAAGGGATGGAAGATGACTGTAAAGATGAAACTTATAAAAGGTTTTATGAACGGAATTGATAAGAAGTTGTTTGAAAGAAGAAAGAAGAAGATTTAAAAAAAAAGAAAAAAGAAAAAAAAAAGGGAGCGACTGTGATCAGGCAGGAGACTAGAACAAAGCCATACACTAGTGATTTAGGGTATATTTTGATCTGTTGGAAGAAACTGTATATCAAAATTTTAAAGAGAGAAGAACTTATATATATATGCCAAAAATAAGGCTACTATGAAGGGATAAAATATGACTCTAAAAAGGAAAAATAAAAAATGTTTTTTTAAAAGGGATTGATAAGATGTTGGTTGAAAAAGGGAAAAAAAAATTCAAAAAAACCCCAACAAAAAACAGTTAAAAAAATTAACTTTGAAAAACTAATGAATCATGGTAAAAAAGCCATGAATTCTATGTGCAGTATTCCCCTAGCGCTGGAGTTCTCCCGTTCTCCTTGATCGGTAAACTTGGTCTTGGCTTGCGGGCTGTTCTTGCTGATCTTCTGGGGGAGGGGCCTGTTGCCGTGGTTCCCAAATGTCTTTTGCTGGAGGCAGAATTGCCCCGCCCTTGTCAGTCAAAGAAGCTGCTTGGGTTTGCTTTCAGGAGCTTTTGTTCCCTGCAAGCTCTCGGTACAGCTTTGGAGGACCAGGGTGAAAATGGTGGCCTCCCACTCTCTGCCCAGAGGAGCCAAGAACTCGGGGCCCCGCTCCTCAGTGCGCCCCCAGAGAAAAGCAGTCAATCACTCCCATCTCCCCGGTCTCCGGCCGCACTCCGCGCTCACCCAGCCTGTGACCGAGCGTTTCTACCTCTGGCACCGGACCCCGTGTGGAGTCTCCAAAACCCAGCAGATCCCTGCGGTGCACTCCTGTGCCGCTCCTCCCAGGGGAGGAAGGGGAGTCTCCTCAGCTCTGCCGCTTGTTGGGTCCCTGCTGGAGGAGCAGTGGCCCGACTGGGCTGCGGATCACAGTCTATGGCCACCCCGAGCTGAGAGCCCGCGCCTCGGCTCCGTCTCTGCAGCCGGCTTCCCCGCTCCGATACCTGGGAGCTCTGCCGCACTCAGGCTCCCCCGGTCTTTCTGTGACCCCAAGGGTCCTGAGACCACACTGTCCCACGAGGGTTCCACCCCCCGCTTAGCCACTGCAGCGACGTCCCTCCGCAGAGCCGACTTCTAAAAGGTCCGACTCTGTGCTCCGCGGCTCTAGCACTTGCCAGAAGCGGCCGACGGAGGCCCCTCCCCCGCCGTCTATCCTCCCGAGTATCGCCTCGGATTCACTTCTCCGCACGTCCTACCTTCTAGTAAGTGGTCGCTTCTCTGTTCAGAGAGTTGTTGCTACTCTCTTCTTCGATCTCCTGTTGAGTTCGTAGGTGTTCAGAATGGTTTGATCCCTATTCAGCTGAATTCCCGAGACCAGTCGAAATCCAGGTCTCCTACTCCTCCGCCATCTTGCTCCGCCCCTCTTGTTTCATTTTTCCCCCTCTTTCCCTATGATCCTCTGCCTTGTTTCTTAAATTCTGCATATCAGTGAGATCAGATGATAATTGTCTTTCTCTGATTGACTTATTTCGCTTAGCATAATACCCTCTAGTTCCATCCACGTCATTGCAAATGGCAAGATTTCATTTTTTGATGGCTGAGTAATATTCCATTGTGTATATATACCACATCTTCTTTATCCATTCATCTGTCAATGGACATCTGGGCTCTTTCCATAGTTTGGCTATTGTGGACATTGCTGCTATAAACATTGGGGTGCAGCTGCCCCTCCAGTGGACTTTTTGTTTATAACAGCCCCTCCTAACTCCCTCTTTCCTTCATAAAGAAGTGGTTTTCAACTTGGTTCTCTGGACTTGCCTAGAGCCTTGCCACAGCCTGCAAGTCCCTGATTGCAATTCTCTGCTATTCCCAAAAACACTCATGTTGCTGGTAAAATAACTGGCTGTTTTATTTTTCAGGTTAACAGAGGGCAACCAAGACAGCAAGAGACTCCTGGGCCCAGTCATTTCAGTAGAAGCTGAAGGGCTCCAAGCCATGGGTGATTCTGGGTGGGTGGGGGGATGTGGCCCATTTTGTCCCGAGGTCCCTGGACTCCATTGCCTCAGTCTGGCCTGTCCATACTCAGAGTTGGGACCTGGAGGAGATGATATTAGGGTGAGGGTGGTTTCAGGCAGCCTGTGCCGGGGTGGAGGAAGGGGTTGGGCCTTGGGTCACCTGTGCCACTCAACCTTCCTGTTTTTTCCTCTACCAGTCTTTTGACAAGGAGACTTTCCGGTGTCCCCTGCCCACACCCCCCCACGTACCCTGGTTCACTGCTCACAACTTCCCCACCCCGCCTCCTCTTTCCCTCGTCATCCTCTCTGGTCCCATCTGGCCTGCCCCCAGGCAGGGGCTGTGTTAACATTCTGTGAGCAGAACAGTCTCAGAGGCCCAAGTGGGCCCCGGGGGCGGAGAAGGAAATTCTGGGTGGCATCTGTGCTTGCCACGGTCTGCTGGATGGGAGATTGGAAGCTCTGGGTAATTCAGTTCAGGGGGAGGAGAAAAACAAGGTCAGCGAGGCCTAGAAAGCCCCTGGGGAAGGCCTTAATCTGCCTATGGGGCAGACAGGACGGTGCCTCTAATCTAGCCCGGGAGCTGTCCGGGAAAGGCAGCTGCCTACATTGAGGTTGGCTGGTTGGTGTTGGAGGGATAAGTGAGCTTGGAGGAGCTTCGTCTTGTGGGTGGCCTTAGTCAGGGCTTGGCAGGCTGGACAGTCACTCATTCATTTCACAAACACCCATTGGACACCTACTGTGTGCCAGGCAGTGGAGCTGAGCTGCTAATGGGGGGAAGACAGGCAATGGACAAGATAAAGAAGTGAGATATATGGAATGTCAGATGGTGATAGCTATTAAGGAGAATTATAATGAATGGAGTGTATGGGCCGGTTGTTTTAGAAAGTCTCATGTAGAAGGGGACACTTCCTGTTTTTCAAACACACCAGGAACTTGCTGTCCTCAGGGCCTTTGCGTAGCACAGAATGGCCTTCCTCCAGATATCCACATATTATCCATGGCCTTCCTCCACCTCCTTCAGTCTATTTCTTTCTTTCTTTCTTCCTTCCTTCCTTTCTTTCTTTCTTTCTTCTTTCTTTCTTTCTTTCTTTCTTTCTTTCTCTTTCTTTCTTTCTTTCTTTCTTTCTTTCTTTCTTTCTTTCTTTCTTTCTTTCTTTCTTTCTTTCTTTCTTTCTTTCTTCCTCTCTTCTTTCTTTCTTCCTTTCTTCTTTCTTTCTTCCTTTCTTTCTTTCTTTCTTCTTTTTTTTAAGGTTTTATTTATTTATTTGAGAGAGAAAAGGAACGTGAGAGAGACAGAGAGAAAGAGAGAGAGAACATGAGCAAGGGGGAGGGACAGAGGGAGAAGCAGGCTCCCCACTGTGAGCAGGGAGCCCAACACAGGGCTCCATCCCAGGACCCTGGGATCATGACCTGAGCCGAAGGCAGATGCTTAACAGACTGAACCACCCAGGCGCTCCCCATCTATTTCAATTCTCAGGCTTTTTCCGATCACCTTTTTCTTCTTTTTTTAAAAATTGAGATGTAAATGACATACGACATTATATTAGTTTCAGGTGCACAACATAATGATTCCACACATGTCTATATTGCAAAATGATCACCACAATAAGTGCAGAGTTACAATTTTTTTTTTTTTGTGGTGAGAATTTTTAAGATCTAGTCTATGAACACAGAATGATTTCAGGACAAGAGTTGGGCATACATTCTGTAATGCATGTAGGGAAATGTTTATAGATATATGTAAAAAGATGGCTCTGGAAGTGTTAACTGTTCAGGGAGAACTGAAGGAGCATCACATCAGCCAAAGCATGTGCTGACCATTTTGTAATTTTGTAATTCATGGAGAGGTGTAGTTAATGACACATGGGAAAAGACATGTTTTTATGAGTGTTCCTTATTTGGCTAGTTGTGAATTGTGTTACTGAATGGATGTGTAGGCAATTCTGTAATGCATGTAGAGAATTGTCTAGAAACACATGTAAAAACAGATGTTCCCAAGAGTGTTATTTGAAAACAACAACAAAAGGACTCTTAGCAACTTTCAAATATACTCGATCACTTGCTTAAACATAAGCACTTAGTGTCCTATGTTGCCTCCTTAGCACGACTTTGGCTGCACCCCACATATTTCGATATGTAACGCTTTCACTTTCATTCAATTAAAAAAACATATTTCTTTAGAGAGAGCGAGTACACACGAGCGGGGGGCAAAGGCAGAGGGCGAAGGAGACAGAGAATATTTTTTTTAAAGATTTTATTTATTTGAGACAGAGAGAGAGAGGCAGAGAGCACAAGAGGGAGAGAGGGAGAGGGAGAGGGAGAAGCAGGCTACCCACTGAGCAGGGAGCCCGATGTGGAGCTCGATCCCAGGACCCTGAGATCATGACCCGTGCTGAAGGCAGATACTTAACAAACTGAGCCACCCAGGCGCCCCGGAGAGAGAGAATCTTAAGCAGGCTCCATGCTCAGCATGGAACCCGACATGAGGCTGGATCTCACAACACTGAGATCATGACCTTAGCTGAAATCAAGAGTCAGAGGCTCAACCAACTGAACCACCCAGCTGCCCCCAATTAAAAATATTTTTAATTTTTGACTTCCTCTTTGACCTGTGGGTGTGACTTAATTTCCAAATACCTGTGGATTTTCCAGATATCATTCTGTGATTTCTAATTTAATTCGGTTCTAGTCTGAAAACATGCTTGGTAAGATTTCCATTCTGCGATCTTCCTTTTTATTGCAAGGGATTTTTTGTTGTTGTTGTTGTTGTTGTTCAGCACTATATCCCTGGTACCTGGAACATAGCTTAACACATAGTAGGTTGTCAATACATATCTATTGAATGGATGAATGAACAACTGAATCTCCACTCCCCATTGGACATATCAGAAGACCTTTCCTCAGAGATGTTCTACTCCCCTTAGGTCACACAGCAAGAATGGGGTGTAGATGGGGTCAGCCTGGGCTCATGGCCTTATGTTATATCTAGCTGATGGGACTGGATTGCTCTACTAGTTCCTGAGCACCTACTGTGTGGCAGGTCCCAAAGGATGGCGTTGGCTGTGGCCAGTACCCCCTCACAGTGAGACCATCCAGCCATCACTGCACTTCCTTGCCCTAGGTCCACTCACCTCAAGGGGCGCCCTTGATGGGCAGAGATGCTATCAGTCCACTTGGCTGGTGTAACCCCACCTCCGTCCTCTCCCTCCCCTCTGACCCCACTTATCCATCTGGAGCCTGATGGTCCTGTGTGTGCTCAGCAGACAGGCTCCTTCTTTCTCAGAGGTCTCCATTTCTCCATCTGTAGAATGGGAATGGCTGCATGTACACCTCAGGCAGGATGGGGAGGTTCTGCACATTAATTACATCATGCAGTGTTAACAGGGGAAAGCCCAGCCCCTGGGGTGAGCTTTCTCTGGAGAGGGAAGCTGGTCTGTTGCCCCCCCCACCTCATCTAGGGCTGGGTCACACTCCTTCCTCATGTGCTGGTGAAGATTTTCCGCTTCTGGAGACTGTGGGTTGCTTATATTGATCTGTGAGGCAAGAAATTCTATTTTAAGCTGCTCTTGTTCTGAACTTCTGTTACAGTAGCCCAGCCTAATACTCTAACTTGTGTACAGTCTTGATGGGATTTCCTTGTTGCTCAGGCCAATTTGAGTTGCGATTCCTTTTGTTTTTAGCGGAAAGACCCTTAGAGGGGGAATTGGGGTCTTGCCCCTTGCAGTATGGTTACCATCACAGATCTCTACAAATTCAGTGGCTATACAACAGTAACGGACTCTTTGATAGTTCTCCCGAGGTCAGAAGTTCAAATTGCTTGATGGGGTTGAAATGTGCCAGCAAGACCACGTTCCCTCAGAGGATCTAGTGGGAGAATCTCTTTTCTTGTCTTTTCAAGCTTCTAGAGCTGCATTCCTTGGTTCGTGGCCCCTTCCTTCATCTTCAAAGCCACCAGGATGGTATAAAACTTCAGAAAAAGGAGAGAGAAGCTTGAGACACAGACACACACACAGGGATAGGTGGGGTGACCATGCAGGCAGACATTGGAGGGACGTGGCCCCAGCCAGGAAACGCCAAGAGCTCTGGAAGCTGGAAGAGGCAAGAAAGCATTCTCCCCTAGAGCTTCTGGAAAGAGCATGGCTGTGCCAACACCTTGATTTCAGACTTCTTTCCCCTCCCCCTAAGATAAATTAGATATTACATGTTATTTAAAATGTACAAACTGATGATCTGATATACATGTACATTATGAAATATTCACCACAACCGGGCCAATCAACATATCTATCACCTGATAGTTACCACTT
Organism: Callorhinus ursinus; assembly: GCF_003265705.2. Lineage (NCBI taxonomy): Eukaryota > Metazoa > Chordata > Mammalia > Carnivora > Otariidae > Callorhinus > Callorhinus ursinus. Next base: position 3,393,610 of record NW_027397144.1, read on the forward strand.
TCCTTTTTTCTTTCTTGCTTTCTTTATGTGTGTGTGTGTGTGTGTGTGTGTGTGTGTGTGAAGACTCAAGATCTACCCTGACAACAAATTTCAAGTACACAGTACAATACTCTTAACTATAGTCACATTGTTGTACACCGATCCTCCAGAACTTATTCCTCTTACAGAACTGAAACTTTGTGCCCCTTAACCAACATCTACCCAATTTTCTCCTCCCCCAGCCCTGGGCGACTACCTGTCTGCTTCTATGGGTCCCACTATATGGAGGGCAAGGTCATAAGTAGGCAGACCAGGCAGAGGCTCTTACTGTAATCCAAGTGAAAGCTGCTGATGGTCAGACTGGGAGGCGAGCCCGGCTCAGACACTGGGTATATCGCGAAGGTAGAGCCAACCAGAATTTCTAACAGATTTGTCAGATTTCCAATATCTAGGCTATCGAACAAACCACCTCAAACTTAGTGGCAAAAAAAAAAAAATCACTTCAGCAGCTCACAGATTCTATGGGACAGCTGGTTTCCACTCCACAATGTTCTGGAGCTTCAGATTGGAAGACTTAGCAGGCTGGAGGTGACTCTACTGTCCTGGGGTCAGGAAACATCAGGAGTACCTTCACTCATATGCCTGGGACCTGGGCTGGGATACTTGAAATCTGGCCTCAGCTGGGACTGTTGAGTGGGTCACCTCCGTGTGGCTTGGGCTTCCTCACAACATGGCGGCTGGGAGCATGTGTTCTGACAGAGCCAGATGGAGGCTGCCTCACTTCCACCACATTCTGTTGGTTATAAGGGAATCACTAACACCATCCCAGATTCAAGGGGAGGAGAACTGGACTCTACTTCTTCTAATTAAAAAAAAAAATTTTTTTTTTAAGTAGGCTCTACACCCAACATGGAGCCCAATGTGGGGCCTGAACTCACAACCCTGAGATCGTAGACCTGAGCTGAGATTGAGTCAGATGCTCAACTGACTGAGCCACCCAGGCAGCCCCTGGACTCTACTTCTTGATGGAGTGGCAAGGTCACATTGCATAAGAACATGTAGCACAAAGAGATACCGTTGCAGCCATCTTTTGAAAATTCAATTTGCCAGAGTCATGGAATGAAAGAAGAGAGGAGTGATGGATGATTCTAAGATTGTAGGCTCCAAAGGCAGATGGCGGTCCTCTGGAGAAGCACAGGCAGGCTGCCTTCATGGGCAGAGTTCCCCAAATGGCTCCAGACTGGTTATTCTACCGCCTTCACTTGGCTCACAGGGAACTCCCACATCCGTGCTAAACCAAAAAATGCAGCCACTCCTCCTTGCAGCCCTTTCCCCCAAGTCCATGCTTTTGCTTCTGCTGTTTGAGTTATGAGTCAAAACCTCACCCCTTGCTTTACCCATGGGGTGAACAGACTTCTGTCTTTAATTTTCACTTTTTAAATAACTTCCAGTTAGTGTCAAGCTCAGGGTGAAAAACCTTCCTTTGCAAGTTCTGTGTATATGACGGTGGTGACCAGCGTCCTTACATCCTGTTGTTCACACCCTCGTGTTGTCGCTTCCCATCATGACTCTGAGCTGGTCCGTGTGAAAAAAATGGCAGAGACCATAGTTTGTGATTTGTGTGGCTAAATCATAAAAGGGGTCAATGGCTTCCACTGTGGCCTCTGCCACACTGGGGGGATGCTCAATCAGCCCTTTTTAGAGAGTGCTTCATCTTGGAAGCAGATCCTCCAGCCTCAGCACAGCCGCCAGAGACCACAGCCCCAGGGAGCCTCTTTACTTGTCTGATAAGTGGGTATAAAAGAGAGGTCCCGAGGCAGAACCACCCAGACAAGCTGCTCTTGAACTCTGAGCCACAGAAACTGCGAGATGGTAAGTGCTTGCTGTCATTACGCAGTCAGAGATAACTGGGCCAGTGACCTAGCACCTCACTGTGGAATGCAGGAGTACTTAGCACTTAGCATTTTAACATTTTGTTGCAAATGTCACTTCCAGGGTGCCTTCCCTCTTTATCACTCTACATTAGCCCCTATCCTATCCCCTTACTCTATTTAATTTTAGTTTTAAATAATGCTTAGTGACTACTGGAAATAAAATAAAAAACCAAACCATATTGTTTATTTCTATGTTTATGCTAGTTCAGTGTCTGTCTTGTCTTGATGGAAAGTTCCTTGAAGGAAGGAGTTTATCCATCTTTTCCACCCAGGGCCTCGCACTGGAATGCAGGGGTTGCTGTCTTTGTCACTCCTGTGCGTGAATCCAAACTGGGAGAAAGGTGTGTGTGTGTGTGTGTGTGTGTGTGAATGTCTGTGTGTATATGTGGTTTGGGTGGTTCCCCTTAAGGTGGATTTGCATGTACTTGACTTTTGATGAAAAAGGGAACTGAGAGAAGCCCCAGGCACCTGAGCAGGAGGTATAGGAGGCAGAAGCTGTCCAGCTCTGACTCTGCCCTCAGGCTCCTGGGTGAGCTGCAACCATGTACATGTATACCAACTCTGGGTGCCAGGACCTGCCAGGTATGGCCCTGGCCAGGCTTGAGCTGGGGGCCAGGGATGGTCGGGACCCAGATTACAGTATTCCCCACCCTGCGGCTGGAAACTAGGGCCTGAGGGACAGAGGAGGGAATGGGCTGGGCTCTCACTTGCCTTTCCTCTGGAAGGGACCAGAGGGGAGGAGGAGGAGGAGGAAGATGGTGATGATTATGAGAACATGGCGCCACCTTACAAGGATCTTCCTCCCAAGCCAGGTAAGAGGACTTCTCAGAGGCCAGGTGAAGGAATGTGTGTTCTGTAACCTGGGGAAAGCAGGGTCCCCAGGGGACATTAGCTGGGCATTATAGACACCCAGTCAGCCTCCTGCGTACCCAGCTCGTGCCAGGCACCATGTTGGCAGGAGTATGTGTCTGTGTCTCCACCCTGCCCTTGAGGCTCTCTCTGTCTGATGGGAGAGGCAGTTCTGGGCACAGCCTCAGGTGAGCAGGTCTGAGAAGGGAAGGACCAAGAGAATGGGGAAATCTCAAGGGGAATTGAGCGGTGAGAGATTGGGGTCAGAGGAGAGGATATTGGAGTGGGACTTAAAGGATGAGTTGGAGTTTGTTAGGAAGAGAAGCCCAGTAGAGAACTGGTGGATGCAAAGGTCCTGGGACACGAAAGCTGGTGTTTCATAAAACTGTGAGTGGACCAGTGGCTCCCCAACTTCCTCGCATTCACACTCTGGGCCCAGATCGACCTTGAGACTTGGGTGCTCCATGCCAGGCCCAGGACTCAACAAGAGTCTGTTAAGTGTGTATAAAAGTGAAGGCTTTAAAAAAAAAAAGTGAAGACTTTGAGGTTTCCCTGAGCCAACTCCCACTAGGGCCGCTGAGGGTTGACTGTGCTGTGTTGCTGTCCTTGGACAGTGGCCATTCCATGAGGGGTGGGGTGCTGAATCCACCACTATTTAATCTGGAGTGAGACCAACCTGGGAGGTCCCTGGGCACCGTGGAGCCCAGAATGAAGTAGGAGGTGAATTAGGCTCAGCTGTTTGTCTGTCTCTCAGCTCCCACTTGGTCCCATCCAGTTCTCAAACCCACCACCAAGATGGACTCCTCCATCTGATCATCAATGCTATCCCTTCCCCAAAGTTAGCCCCCTCCCCATCTCCGATTTCAGCCCAATCTTCACCCCCATCTTTATTTCCAAATCCAAAGTCATCACCCGACTTCAACACAACTAAAACCTAACTGTGACTTCCTCCTCCTACTCCAGTGCAGCTCCAGTCCCAATCTTTATCTCTACCACATCCTGAATCACAACCCTAATGCCATGTCCCCCACTGTCCCCAACCCATCTTCAATTCCATCCTCATCCCAACCACAGCTTGACTGCAACCCTAGCCCAAACTCACCTGTGTCTTTAACTGAGGGTGAACAGTTGTCCCAGTTTGCTCAGGACTGAGTGATTTCCTGGGATGTGGGACTTCCAGTTTTAAAACTGGACAAGTCCTGGGTGATCCAGGATGGTTGGTCACTCTATCCTAACCCTCATCGTCTACCCCCATCCTTACCCCCAATTAACCCCATCCCTACCCCCAATTACATTCTTATGCTCAACCTTATCCCTAGCCCTCCATTTTAGTCCCAGTCCTGGTTCCATCACTGCCTCCAGTCTGTTTCTGACCCTCATACCAGCTCTAATTCTGAACTTCTCTTCTACAGACTCAATGGCTCCACCAAGGCCTCCGAGGGCAGGTGAGCTGGGGCTGGGGGTACAGGAGACCCAGTGCTGGTTTTGTCCTGCTCTGGGCCCGAGCAACCATTCCTCCCCCTCCCCCCCAGGAAAGAAAATGGAGAACCCCCCACTTCCCTGCAAGTCCCCAAAGATCAAAGGTGAGAATCTAGGGCTGGGGCCTTTTGGTTTACCTGGATGAAGCCCTGGTCTGCATAACTATTGTCTTTCTGACCCCTTCTAGGCCTGGACCTCACCCCTGTCCCCCGCACGTCTCCTCAACTGGGTGAGCAGCCGGAAGACCCTTTAAGAAGTCTGGGAGGGGACACCTGGAAGTCTTCCCTCCGTTCCTCAATTCTGACCAGAGAACAAATCAGATGGGTTGGGGGAGGTGTTGATCTTGGAAGACAGAGTCTTTCAACAACTTTTTTCCCCCAAAAAACTTTTGAATAAACTTTTCTCTCCCTTTCTCCCAGGTGTCAACCTGGAGCATCCTCCGTTCCAGTCATCCCTAGCTGGTAAGTCCTCATGCCCTACAGGTGGGCCCCTATCTTCCCTCTCATGATTGCAAGTATGCTTGAGTCAGACCTATGGCCCCAGAGGGAGACCCTGGGGCAGAGAAAAGTGTCCTTTCAGAAGCTCTTCCTCTCTGAGTCTAGACCAGACCCTGAGGGACCCAGGGTGTCTGCCTGGTACTCTTCAGGCCCCAACTCCTACTTGCATAAGGTACGGGAAACATTCTCTGCCCCTGATGCAAAAGCCCTTAAGCATCCTAGAATGGGGAGCAGCTTGGGCAGGGGATGCTGGAGAATACAAGATAATGCATTATAAATGTTAGGAGCAGTGCTGGGTCCAAGTCACACATGACGTCTCCAAGCCTTCAGGTTACTTATTTGCAAATTGGGAATAATAGTTACATCTATGTCATAAGGATGAGGATCCAATAAGATAATAAGGATGTGACATGATACTTGGCACATAGTAAGTTCTCTTCAGCATTCTAGGTTAGGTTGTAGTTGTGTTAGGTTACAGTGATGGTGTTGGATTTGGAAGTGGAGATGGGGATGGAGGTGTGGCTTCATTTGGAGATGGGGAGGGGGCTACATCTGGGGAAGGGGTGGCCCTGGAGCACAGTAAGTGCTCTTCTGGGCTTCATCAGGGTTCTTTTCCCCTGACCCTCTCTTGCTGACCCCATCTGGTGATACAGTCATGACCACAGATCTCTGTCCCTCTGCTTTTGGAGAGAGGCTCAAGTGTCTCTTCCTCACTCTCTGAAGCACCAATATTGGTCTCTCTGTCCCTGTCCTCATCCCCCAGTAACTCCAGTGACCCACCTCAGTCAGAAGTCCAGGTGTCCTGGGTGCTACCAGGAGGAGAGACTGGTGGTGTACCTGTGCCTGCTGGTGGTGGTGTCACTGCTCCTGGGCTGCACTGGTCTGGCTGTGACCCTGATTAAGTGTGAGTAAGAAGAGGATGGGGCATGGGGAGAAACTGAACATTGGGCATGGAAGGACTTGGGCTCAAGATGGATTCTTCCTCATAGACCAGGAGATGGTGGAAGAGCTGAAGATATTAACCTTTCAGCAGATGGCGTGGCAAGCAAATGGTGAGTGCTTTCAATTGTCCCTTCATGCCATCCATAGTGACACCCAATGTGACCCCTCAAACCCAACTCCAAGACCACTTCCAATCCCATCTTTGCCAAGCCTTGTGCTAGGTATTGGGGCACGGGTAGGAGAGTGAATACATCAGGCACAGTTCCTGTTCCTGTGGAGTGTGTGTGTGTGTGTGTGTGTGTGTGTGTGTGTGTGTGTTTGTGTGCATGTGTGTCTAGACTTCCACTGTTCAATATGGTGGCCATGAATCACTGGCTATTGAGCACTTGCAGTGTGGTTGTTCCAAACTGAGATGTGCTGTAATTGTGAAATATACACCAATGTCAAAGACTTGCTACAGAAAAAGAGTGTAAAATATCTCAACAATATTAATAATAATAATCTTTAATATTGATTACTCATTGAAATTGTACTTTGGATATATTGGGGTAAGTAAAGTAAATTAATTTTGCCTGCTTCTTTTGACTCTTAAAAATATGGCCATTAAAACATTTAAATTTATGTATGTGGTTTATATTTTATTTCTGTTGGACAGCACAGGCAGGTATTGAGAGCCATTTACCAAATTATCACTCAAATGAGCATACAATTCCAAATCTCAATGAATAGTCAGTCCAAAGGAAGATCATTCTATGAAAAAAAATCTAATTAGGGATCTTGACCTTATCTTTCCCTAGGGAAAGAGTGCTACAGTTTATTGAGGGAAGAGAAAAAATTAATCACATGAGAGGTTGAGGGTTTTAGGTATATGCAAAGGCCCTGTGTTTAGGAGGCAACATCATAAATACAAGGGAGGAGGATGGTGCAGTTGGACAGGTGAGAGGTAATGGTGACTTGGATGAGAGTTGTGGCCATGAGGATGAACAGAAGTGGGTAGAGCAGAAAGGTTTAGGAGGTAAAAGTGACTGGACCTAGAGATGGACTGGGAATGGCAGTGAGTAAGAGGGAAGGGTGTCAAGCTGGAAGAAGGCACATTTGTGTGGGACCAGTGGGAATACACACATTAGTTGTAGCAAAGTCTTCTGGGCTGGTACAGCCTTCATCATGTTTGTTGAAGTCTGAAAATAGTTCCATTATATGTGCATGCCTTCTCTGCACATCTCAGATCAGGCCACTGTTCTGCTCAAAACCCACTGATGGTTTCTCACTGCCTAGAGTCCAACACAAAACTCTTTTTTTTAAAAATTAAATTAAATTTTATTATGTTGTTAGTCACCATACAGTACATCATTAGTTTTTGATGTAGTGTTCCATGAGTCACTGTTTTCATATAACACCCAGTGCTCCATGCAGTACGTGCCCTCCTTAATACCCAGCACCAGGCTAACCCATCCCCCCACCCCCCTTCCCTCTAAAACCCTTAGTTTGTTTCTCAGAGTCCATAGTCTCTCATGGCTCATCTCCCCCTCCGATTTCCCCCCTTCATTTTCTCCTTCCTTCTCCTAATGTCCTCCCTGCTATTCCTTATGTTCCACAAATAAGTGAAACCATAGGATAATTGACTTTCTCTGCTTGACTTATTTCACTTAGCATAATCTCCTCCAGTCCCATCCATGTTGATGTAAAAGGTGGGTATTCATCCTTTCTGATGGCTGAGTAATACTCCACTGTATTTATGGACCACAACTTCTTTATCCATTCATCTGTTGAAGGGCATCTCAGCTCTTTCCACAGTTTGGCTATTGCAGACATTGCTGCTATGAACATTGGGGTGCATATGGCCCTTCTTTTCACTACATCTGTGTCTCTGGGGTAAATACCCAGAAGTGCAATTGCTGGGTCATAGGGTAGTTCTGTTTTTAATTTTATGAGGAACCTCCACACTGTTTTCCGAAGTGGCTGTACCAACTTGCATTCCCACCAACAGTGTAAGAGGGTTCCCCTTTCTCCACAACATCTCAACATTTCCAACACGAAACTCTTGGCTTGGCATTCAAGGACCTGGACATCAGATCTCATCCTACTTTGAGCTTTAGCTCCTGTGAGGTTTGCCTTGACCTCTACCACTGCAGCCTTCCCCAACACACTTGCCTCTCTAGCTTGGCTTCCAAGGTGGCCCCTGCCCTTGGAGGCTCCCTCTCCCTCTCACAGATACTGAGTTACCATCTTCCTCCAGATAGTCCCCCATCTCCACTCTTCCCCAAGGCTCAGAGATCAGTTCCTCCTCTTAGCCACTCTAGGACTCTCTCTAGGAACTGCACATATCATTTTGAGTTCTAGCAGCACTCACTAGAAAGAGGGTGCAGTAGGGGGTACAGATTTGCTTCTGTCTTATGTGTTTGCAGTCAGTGGTGGGTGGGTGGGTAGATGGGGGTTTGGGTTTCTAACCTTCCAGCCCATCTCTACTGACAGTGACTGGCACGGCAGGGATAGCTGGCCTGAAGAAGGACATTGACCACATAAGAACTTACACCAACCAGTCCCTAGTAGAACTTCGGGGCTTATTAGGTGAGTGGGACTTGGGGAACTGCCCTGAGATGGGGGGCATGACAGAGCTGGCACATTGCACAAATCCATGGGGGGCAATTCTCACTGCAGTCTGCCTGAATGGTGCCCCCTGGAATTGAGCTGTGCACAGCCTGCACAACTGTATATGGCATACCATGTACATGACCCTGTCTCTGGGGCCATTCTGACAGCATCTTATTCTGTCCCCAGACTGTACCAAGGTCACCTGCCCGGAGGGTTGGCTACTCTTTGAGGGAAAGTGTTACTACTTCTCCCCAACCACCAAGTCATGGGATGAAGCCCGGAAGTTCTGCCAGGAGAATTACTCTCACTTGGTCATCATCAGTAGCTTTGCTGAACAGGTGATCTGTCCCTTCCAAGCCCTTGAGAATCAGTGGGAATCACATATCCTTCCCTGGTCTGGATGGAGAGAAATTGGAATTGCCTTTGAGCCACTAAGACTTTTAATAGCAAGGTTGAGAGGACATACTATACTTAAGTTTAAATCCTGATTGTTTCTTATCCTGAGTATCAGTTTTTTCTCTAACCTGGAGATATAATAATGGCTATCTCTTAGCACTTTCTATTCTCCAGGCTGTATTCCAAACGTCTTATATCTTACATTAACATAATCCTCACAACAACCCTGTTACTTAGTGTGTGAGTCAGGAGAGGTTATGTTCTGCTGAAATAACAGACAGCCCCTGTAACCCAATGGTGAAAGTTAAGGGGCAACTCTGAAAGCTTCCACTTACTTGTACTCACAAAGCAAGTCACATAGGTCCTCCTATGCTTTTAGGTGGTAGGGAAATAGTTCCACCTGTGGAGGAGAATTGGCATTTTGTAAGCAACTGCAATGATTTGATGCTACCACGGTTAGATAGCAAAACCATTTGTACACAGTACATTCTATTTGTACTTCACAGATGAAGAAACTGAGGCACAGTACATTTAAGAAACTTGCCTGTGGTCACTTACAGCTAGCGAGTGTCGGAGCTGGGATTTGAGCCCAGATGTTTGCATGGTTTATCTTTCACTATCTTTTCACTTTAATTTATCTGTGTCATTATTTTCAAGTGGATTTCTTGGAGACAGCATATAGATGAGTCTTGTTTTGTAAATTCAATCTGACAATTTCTGGCTCTTAATTGGTGTTTTTAGATCACTTATATTTGATGTAATTAAATTGATAGCTGAATGGAGTTTGTACTTGCAGAACTTTGTGGCCAAGGCTCATGGCTCTCCACGGGTGTACTGGCTGGGGCTGAATGACAGGGAACATGAAGGGGACTGGAAGTGGCTGGATGGGTCACCTGTCACTCTGAGGCAAGTATCGAGGGCTCTTTGGGTCTCTGCTCCCTGTGGGTCTTTGTGCAGTCCGAGCCAGAAGATTCTCTAGAATCCCAGACCAGGCCAGATAGAGGAGGCTCAAGGGTGCTTTTTTCCAGTAGGGCTTCTGGTCCCTGTATCTTTAAAACTTTCCTCCATTGCAACATCTCCTCCTTTTAGCACAACTGCTCAAATACATCAGGTCCCCAGGTCAATGGCTGGGGGGAAAAAAAGAAAGAAAGTGTGGCTACAACGCAGGAGGAAGAGGAAGCTTTTGATTTGCCAAGAGGATGAACCGGATCTCTGTGTCTCTGTCTCTCTGTCTCTGACTCTCTGCACTTTACATATATTAACCCATTTGTTTAATCTTTTTAATAATCCTATAAGGAAAGTACTATTATCATCTCCATTTTATTTTATTCTATTTTTTGTCATCTCCATTTTAAAGATGAGGAGACTGAGGCACAGGGAGGTTAACCAACCTGCCTCGGGTCAGAGAGCTAGCAGGTGGTAGTGCCAACCAACCTAACTTTAAAGTCTATACTTTTGAGCGCCTGTGTGGCTCAGTCAGTTAAGCATGTGCCTTCTGCTCAGGTCATGATCCCAGGGTCCTGGGATCGAGTCCTGTGTTGGGCTCTCAGCTCAGCAGGGAGTCTGCCTCTCCTTCTCACTCTTCCTCTGTGCTCTCTCTCTCAAGTAAATTAAAAAAAATCTTAAAAAATAAAGTCTATACTCTTAGCCCTTATACTTTACTTTCTCAAGGAGTGCATGTATTTATATTTGGGTAAATGTTAACAAATTGCCCCCCATAGTGGTTATACCAATTTATTCTTTCACTGGCTTGGCTATTTTTCTTCATCAAAAGTTCATCTAACTTTTGTAATTTTTGATGGCTTAATTGTAAGTGAAAATGAAATCACAATATAATATTAATTTGCATTTCTCTTATAATGACTGAGATTGGGTATCTTCTCATATGTTTAATAGCCACAGGTATTAACTTTTCTGTGAAGTGTTTGTTCATATCACTGGTATATATTTATATTGAGATTTTCTTCTTTTTTATTTTTAAAAAAAGGTTTCATTTATTTATTTGACAGAGAGAGACACAGCGAGAGAGGGAGCACAAACAGGGGGAGTGGGAGAAAGAGAAGCAGGCTTCCCGCGGAGCAGGGAGCCCAATGCAGGGCTCGATCCCAGGACTCTGTGATCGTGACCTGAGCGGAAAGCAGATGCTTAACAACTGAGCCACCCAGGCACCCCATTTCTATTTCTTTTTTTAAAGATTGTATTTATTTATTTATTTGACAGAGAGAGCACAAACAGGGGAAGCAGCAGAGGGAGAGCGAGAGCAGAGAGCTTGATATGGGGCTCCCTGGGATCATGACCTGAGCCTAAGGCAGACGCTTAACTGACTGAACCACCTAGGCATCCCTTCTTATTTATTTTTAAGAGCTCTTTATATATTAGAGATATTAGTGTCCTGACAGGGGATCTCATTTTTTAAAATTTTTTATTGTTATGTTAATCACCATACATTACATCATTAGTTTTTGATGTAGGGTTCCATGATTCATTGTTTGTGCATAATACCCAGTGCTCCACGCTGAATGTGCCCTGTTTAATACCCATCACCAGGCTAGGGATCTCATTTTTTATTAAAGATTCCTGGAAGAATGGGGCACCTGGGTGGTGCAGTTGGTTAAATGACTCTTGATTTCAGCTCAGGTTATGATCTCAAGGTTGTGAGATCCAGCCCCCTGTTGGTTCCACGCTCAGCGTGAAGTCGGCTTGAGATTGTCTCTCCCTCTCCCTCTGCCCCTCCCGCTCATGATCTCTCTCTCCCTCTGAAATAAATAAATAAATAAATAAATAAATAAATAAATAAATAAATCTTAAAAATAAAAAAAAGATTCCTGGAAGAAGGCACAGCTCTGTGAATAGAGAAGGCGTGGCTTAGTGTGGTGCTCAGCTCAGACCCCTTCATGGGGTTGGTGCAGCCCTCCTCCAGTAGGGGGCACTGACTGCTAAAGGCTCACGGTTATGCTTTCTCTGGAGAGTTGTCCTCAGCTCAGTGGAGACCTGCTCAGCTCGAAGGTTAGTCCACTCCCAGTGGGGTCAGCCCATAGCCAATGAGTGGCTGAGAGAAGACTGGATCCCTTGTCACAAGTCGAGATAACTCTGTGGTGTTATTCATACTCCACAGCTCCCTGTCGCATCAGGCTGAGGCTAGACCAGACTGAACCCACATCTCTGCTCAACTCCTCCCCCTGCCCCAACCTGCTTCTCCCACTCCTTCTCTCCTGAGAGCATCTCTTAATAAATTCCACGCACCTGAATTGCCAAATCAGGCTCTGCTTTAAGGGAATGTGATCCAAGACACTCTAATACCTGGAAGGTTGGGAGGATTGCAGGGGCGAAGGAAGGGTTCTTTGTAAGAGGAGTCAGAAACGGACCAGATTTAGGAGCAGGAGACTGTCCTGGCGAACGGGGAGGTGGGGCTGAGTTAAGGCAGACAAGCTGGGGTGAAGGGGATAATGTGGCAGCTTCAGGTAATTCTGAAAAGCTGAAGAAATGATTAGGATGGAAGAGCCTTGAACCACGAAGGCCTTGCCTTCTCTCCCCCCTCCATATTCTTTCTTTAATTAAAAGACTTTATTTTTTACAGAAAATTTGAGCAGCAGGTACAGAGAAATGTTTCATATACTCCTTCTTTCCTGCACATCGGGTTTCCTCTATTATTAACCTGTTGCATTCTGTGTGGCACATTTGTTACAAGTGATGAACCAATATAGATACATTATTATGAACTAAAGTCCATAGTTTACATTAGGGTTCACTCCAAGTGCTGTGCATTCTATGAGTTTTGTCAAATGTATGATGTCATGTATCCACTGTCACAGTATCGCATATAATGTTCTGAAAACCCCTGAGCTCCACCTATTCATCCCTCCCCATGCCCACTTTTCCTCCCTCCAGCTTTTGGGACCCAGAGGAACCCAACAACATCTATGATGAGGACTGTGCCAGCATGAACAAAGGTGGCACCTGGAATGACCTCTCTTGTGACAAGACTACATATTGGATCTGTGAGAGGAAATGTTCCTGTTGAAACTTACAGTTGAGGGTGGGTGTGGGTCCATACCCAGTGCTCCTTGGCTCTTGGGATGAGAAACTTCTGCCCTTCCACGGAAGACTCTGCCTCTCCATGAGCTGACATGGATATACCTAAGATGGAACCAGGAGCTTGGATGTTGCAAGTCCCCTTGGGTGCAATGAGAGCATTTCTAGGGTGAGGATTTGAGGGCTTGGTTTTTTTTTTTTTTTAAGATTTTATTTATTTATTTGGGAGAGAGAGTGAGCGAGGGAGAGTGCACACAAGCAGGGGCAGAGGCAGAGGGAGAAGCAGACTCCCCTGCTGAGCGGGGAGCCCGATGCGGGGCTCAATCCCAGGATCCGGAGATCATGACCTGAGCTGAAAGCAGACGCTTAACCGACTGAGCCACCCAGGAGCCCCGTGGACTTGTTCAGTCGGATGGTGTCTTTGTCTGTTCAGGCTGTTATACCAGAAAACTGTAAACTGAGTGGCTTATAAACAACAGAGGTTTATTTATTGAAATTCTGGAAGCTGGAAAGTCCAAGATCAAGGCATAATGTCTAACAAGGGCCCACTTTCTGATTCACAGATGGCCATCTTCTTGCTGTGTTCTCCCATGCTGGAAAGAGTGAGAGCTCTCTAGGGTCCCTGTTATAAGGACACAAGAGTTCTACCCTCATGACCTAATCACCTCCCAAAGGCCCATCACATTGTGGGTTAGGATTTAACAAATGACTTGGGTGAGGGCCCATAATTCAGTCTGTAGCAGGTGATTCACTGGAGATGTGGTTCATTTCTGAGCGGACCTTCTTGGGCTATTAGCTCTTGCAATATTAGAACTCAGGATGTCAGTTCGCAGTGTGGTCCTTGACCACTGTCTTGGTTTGCTGGGGCTGCCATAATAAAACACCATAGACTGGCTTAAATGAGAGAAATTTATTGTCTCACTGTTCTGGAGGCTGATGTCTGAGATCAAGGTGTCGAAATGGTTGGTTTCTGGGGAGACATCTCTGACTTCTAGATGACCCCCTTCTCCCTGTGTCTTCACATGGACTTCCCCTTGTGTGTATCTGTGTCCTAATCTCTTCTTTTTATAAAGACACAGACCATATTGGATTAGGGCCCATTGTAATGACTTCATTTTCATTAATTACCTCTTCAAAGACCCTACCTCAAAATACAGTCACATTCTGACATACTGGGGGTTAGGACTTCAACACGAATTTTGGGGGAGATGCAATTCAGCCTTTAATACCCACTAACTGACTGATGTTCCTCCAGTGATTATGACAATGAAAAGCACCCCCTAGGGGGCTGGTACTACCCTGCAACTGAACACAACACAACACGGCAATCCCTTTGGACAATCCCTGAATTGTATCCAAAGGTAGGTAGACATTCTCCAAACTGATCAATTTATTGATCAACAACTACCCTTGATGAGTAGCAGAATCCTTGCATTGACTGAGAGCAGGTGATTTTTAAAAAATTTTTTTATTGTTATGTTAATCACCATATATTACATAATTTGTTTTGGTGTACTGTTCCATGATTCATTGTTTGTTCATAACACCCAGTGCTCCACGCAGAATGTGCCCTCCTCAATACCCATCACCAGGCTAACCCATCCCCCCGCCCTCCTCCCCTCCAGAAACCTCAGTTTGTTTTTCAGAGTCCATCATCTCTCCTGGTTTGTCTCCCCCTCTGACTTACTCCCCTTCATTCTTCCTCTCCTGCTATCTTCTTCTTTTTCTTTTTTCTTAAAATATGTTGCGTTATTTGTTTCAGAAGTACAGATCTGTGATTCAACAGTCTTACACAATTCACAGCGCTCACCGTAGCACATATCTTCCCCAATGTCCATCACCCAGCCACCCCCATCCCTCCCACCCCCGACCACTCCAGCAACCCTCAGTTTGTTCCTGAGATTAAGAATTCCTCATATCAGTGAGGTCATATGATACATGTCTTTCTCTGATTGACTTATTTCACTCAGCATAACACCCTCCAGTTCCATCCATGTCGTTGCAAGAGAGCAGGTGATTATGGCAAGGAGGCTCCAAGCAGAGGGGCAGTGGGGGAGGTTAGCATTCACTTCATTTCCTGTTCCCATCTCTACTTGTCTCCTCCCACCACCACACCTGCCCCAACTCACCACTACTGGAACCAGCCCACCATGTAGCCTATAGACTGCAGAGTGGGTGGGCATCCTGTTCTAAGCCCTCTACCCAGGGATCATTGGTCCAAGTGACTGTTTATCTGGGTCAGGGGAAGTTTCTGCATCTCAGAAGAGGAAACTTTAGCTTCCCCCAGTGTGTTAAAAAATGGGGAAATGGAGCTGTGGTCACGTCTTTGAGTCACGCTGGGGGCGTTCCACAGTGGAGCTGTCTCAAACCTATCTCCCTTCCACATCTCTCATGATTGTCTAATTTTAGGTAGAGAGATAAGTGTGAAGGAGGTCCCCTTTACCACTTTGGGTCCAGGGGAGCACAGGTTGGGCATTCTTGGTGAATAAAAAGAACAAAACCCACAGTTTATCAAGCATGTATTGTGTGCTAGATAGAAACAGTAGCTCCCACTGAATCTTCACAATGACTCTGTGAGGTTGGAACAATTACCAACCCCATTTTATAGCTGGGGAAATGGAGCCTTGCCCATTGTCATTGAGTGGATAAGTTGCAGAGCTGATATTTGGACTCAATCTGTGCCTCCAATGGTTGATCTCTTTCTGTAGCACCTGCCACCTTTCAAGGGACTGTCTGTAAACCTGAATTATCCCTGAGGACCCCAACCTTGTAGTTCTTATCTTGGCTGGCACTTATGGGAAGGGACCTGAGTGGTGTGGTGGAACAGACATCCTGGGCTGAGGTAGGGGACTAGGAATGGAGTTCTGGGTCTATTGATAATAATCTGTGTGGCTCTCCTGGGGCTATTATGATAATGCAGGTGAGAGAGAAAAGGGACCAGCTAGGAAGAAAATTAATCTATTTTGAAGACGGATCAAATGTGGGGTGTGAGAGGAAGAGAGGAGTAAAGAATTACCCTAAAGTTTTCAACTTAATCAACAGGAAAGATGGAGTTATTAATACCTAGAGTTGAGGAAGAAAAAATGCTTATGAACACATTTATTTATTTAAAATTTTTAAAAAAGATTTATTTATTTTAGAGAGACAGAGAGAAAGCATGCAAGCAGGGTGAGGGGCAGAGGGAGAGAGAGAATCCTCAAGCTGACTCCCTGTTGAGCTTGGAGCTGACACGGGGCCTGATCCCAGGATCTTGAGATCATGACCTGAGCCAAAATCAAGGGTCAGATGCTTAACTGACTGAGCCACCCAGGTACCCCCTTACATTTATTTATTTATTAAAATTTTTTTGTTTTTAAGTAATCTCTACACCCAGTGTGGGGCTTGACCCCCCGACCCTGGGATCAGGAGTCGTATGCTCTGCTGACTGAGCCAGCCAGGTGCCCCTGAACACATTTAGATTTATGTGGTTCATGAACTCTTGCTGAAGTTCAAGAATGGAATCTTGTGTGCAGGAGATGTGGTCATGGCCTACTTAGATCCTTGATCCTCATATTTTCAGCTACTTCCACCAAAGTCTTCCTGGTCTGGCACATGGCAGGTGAGAAGGGCTAGCAGGGAAACGCTTTCTGGAAGGGCTCTCAGCCAAAGCCTAGACTTAGTGTACACATACCCCAGCTCCCTCACCCCTCAGATGAGATGAGTTTGAAGTGTGTCCCTGTGCTCACCCAGAGGTCCCCACTGGGATTAAGCTTCCATCGCCTACAGTGGTAGCCTGTTCGGTAACACATCTTTTTTTTTAAAGATTTTATTTACTTATTTGACAGAGAGAGACACAGTGAGAGAAGGAACACAAGCAGGGAGAGTGGGAGAGGGAGAAGCAGGCTTCCCGCCGAGCAAGGAGCCCAATGTGGGGCTCGATCCCAGGACCCTGGGATCATGACCTGAGCCGAAGTCAGATGCTTAACGACTGAACCACCCAGGGGCCCCTCGATAACACATCTTTGAACACATCTTGTACTGGCTGCCTTTCTTTCCATGACTCACTTCTTCATCCTCCTGCTGGTGTTTCTGGGGATCACCTCCAAAAAACTACTTACACTTGAATCCTTGTCTCGGTGTTTGCTCTTGGGTGAACCCAAATTGAGACACTCTGGAACAGGAGAAGACGGGCTTGTGATGTGGTTCTGGTTTGCCTGGGATGGAGGGGTTCCTGGGACATGGGACTCTCAGTGCTAAAGATGGAAAATGCTGGGCAAACTGGGATCAGTTGATCGCCCTTATAGGATAGTGCAGTACCAAGAAAACCAACAGAAGAGAAAGCTTCCAGAAGTAGAGGGTATAATGCATATGTAGATCAAACCATCATGCTGTACAACTTTTATCTGTTAATTATAAACAGGGAGCAGGGAGACTGGGGAGCAAGGAAGTGCCAATAAACCTGGACAAAACCTGGAAAAAATAAAAATAAACCTGGAAAAAAATAAACCTGGAAAACTTGGATAAAATAAAAATACTTGATTATTAAAAAAAGAAGAAAAGAGGACTAATGGAGTCAACTGTGACCCAAATGTCAAGTTAGAATAGATTGAGAAGCCTCCATCCTTAGCACTGAGGAAGCATTTGGGACACTGAGCCATTCCTGGGTGTGTTGGAGGCAGAAATGAGACTATAGTAACTGAGCAGTGAGGGGGTGGGAGGAAGTGGGCACAGCAGAGCATAAACAACTTTTCTAGAATTTTGACTGTTGAAGAGAGAGGGAGAGAGAGAGGGAGAAAGAGAGAGGGGTAATTACAGCAGGGAGAATTTTTTGGTTAGAAGGGACCTGAATGCCTCCCCCCTACTCTTCCCAAACCCCCTATTATTCTCATGTCAGGTCTCCTGGGACTCCCAGACTAATTTTTTTTTCCTTCATAATTTTCTTCTTTTGGCGTTTTGCTCTGTGTTTAAGATATTTCTTCCATGTGGTCTTCCAAGCCACTGACTAGGCTCTTGACAGTGACCACACTCTTCTTTAATTTACCCAGAAAATTTTCTCTTTTTAATTATTCCATTTTTATTTAGTTCCATAAAGCAGTTTGGTGCTGTACTTGAATCTCCTTACATTCTTATTTTATTGTGTTCAATTCTTATTGGAATTATTCTTGTTTTAAGTTGTCTATCTACTCCAGCAGCTCTATTTGTTGGGTATCAATTACATCAGTCCATCCTTTTTCCAGCTACTAGGACCTCTCAATGTTGTCATTTCTTCTTGGGGCTCAGACCTGGGGGTTGAGAACTCTAAGCAGGGGCAGTTTCCCAAATGATGGAAGGAAATGGATTCTCCACCTCCTTGGCACCTCCTTGCTCCCCAGTCTCCTTGCTCCCTTCTAGATTTATGAGCAGGATTCCTGTTGGGGGCCAGAGGGATCACACACACACACACACACACACACACACACACACACACTCACACTCACACACACACACACATACACGGGAGTGTTGCTGGCCTATCCCAGGAGGTCCATGGACCCCTGTGGGCCAGACTCTTCCTGGAACGGATGGTGTCTGATCTTCAGCCTAGAGTGCTCTTCAGCTTATCTTGGGACTCTCCACCTGGTGCATGGGGGAGACATTTTTTTTAAAATTTTTTATTGGGGGAAACATTTCAACCCCAGATTTTCCTTTGGGGATTTCCCCAGAGATACCACTCTCATCCTTACCCAGCTGCCACTGGTCCCAGCAGACTTTTGCTGAGAGTAGATATATTAGTGTAGGGGGTAGAGAGGAATTGAGAAATGTACAAGTGGCCATTTTCCTAGCATCTAACATTTCTCTTTCTTTAGCACCTGTGCCCGCAAACTATGCCTTGAGGAGGTCAAGTCCTTAGTGCAGCCTGTTTTTGTATGGCCAGCAAGCTAGACATTGTTGTTATATTTCTAAGGGGCACTCACATACACACGTATTCTGAAAAGTCTAAAATATTTGTTATTCAGCCTTTTGCAGAAAAAGTTTCCTGACCTCTTTTTAGCATATTTAAATACCACTGGGGAAGAACCAGGAGAGAGGATGTCAGAGAGGTGGAAGACTCAAGACAGAGAGAGGAGATATCAGTGGAGAAAGCTCCCCAAACAGGCAAGACGGGATGAGCAAAGCATAGAGGGAAGGATTAGCCTTAAACAAGAGGAGGGACCTCTTTGCCCTTGTAGAAGAATGGAGGAGGGGACTATTGGCATTGATGAGGGAAGGAGGCAAGGGTGGGTGGGTATGGATGTGGATGTATTTGTAAAGAATATCAAGAAGTTAAGGTAGTTTCCATCAGCTGGTGTTTATCATCACTGTGAAGTAGGAGACAAGGTCTTTTGCCTCACATAAAGGGAAAGGTGATGAGGATTGAGGAAGGAAGTGAAAAACTGTAACCTTCCATGAGGGGAAGTTAACTCAGGATAAGAAGAGCAAGTTCCTGGTAGCATGGAGAGTCTAGTTTAGATCAGAAAGTATATATTTGTAATGACTCCAAGATGAGTGATTCTGGGATCTCACTGCCCTGATGGAAAAGTGGTTAAGAGATGTGGTCTGTTCATAAGGAAGGATGCTTTGGACTGCAAGTAACATTACCTGACCCGAAGTGGCTTAATAATAGGGGCTTATTTGTCTCACATATGAGGAAGTCCAAGGTTTGGTTCAGCAGCTCAACAATGTCATAAAAGCCCAGATTATTTTAATCTTTTCACTCTTCCATCCTCAGTATTTATGTGGTACCTTCTCTCTAAGCATCATATTGTTGTATAACAACCAAAACCAGGAAGTAATGGGCAGGTTCTTCTTGAATTTGTTTTGTTTTTATCAAGGAGAAAAAGTATTTTCCCGTAGGTGTTTCTTATATCTCATTGTCTAGAGTTGGTCCAAATGCACCCATCCTAAAACAATCTCTAGTAAATAAGAATACAATCATTATGCTTAGTTTAGACAGGGTTTCTCCACCTCAGCACTACTGACATTTGGGGATTGATAATCCTTTGTGGTGTGTATGTGGGAGCTGTCTTGTGCCTTGTAGGATGTTTAGCAGCATTCCTAGCCTTTACCACATAGATGCCAGTAGCATTCCCTGCCTTTCTCCAGTCATGACAACAAAAAAATGTCTTCAGACATTGTCAGATGTCCCCAGTGGGGGGGAATCACTTCTAGTTGAGAATAACTGGGCTTAAACCAATCTCAACTGGCCCCATGTGTCCAAGCATATTGTTGTCCCAAGTCTGCAAACAATGAAGTTTCTATTAATAAGGAGCATATGATTTGGTGAAGACTGCTGAGCAGACAATCTGCAGTACTGCCATTGTTGGATTGGTCCTGGATTGAGGTTTTCCCAGCTAGTTATGGAATCAGAATGAGGGAGCAATGTGTTGAAAGTATGGGAGAAAATCACTTGACATGGTTGATCATGAGATTTAGCCTGGATAAGAAAGGAGGTAAAGCTGATGGTTTGGGAGAAGCTGATGGTCTGAAGGACTGGATGAGTTTAATATTTTATTTATTTATTTATTTGAGAGAGAGAATGAGATAGAGAGAGCATGAGAGGGGGGAGGGTCAGAGGGAGAAGCAGACTCCCTGCTCAGCAGGGAGCCCGGTGCGGGACTCGATCCCGGGACTCCAGGATCATGACCTGAGCCAAAGGCAGTCGCTTAACCAACTGAGCCGCCCAGGCACCCGGACTGGATGAGTTTAAAGAACAGGGTCAGGATGAGTGAGTATAAGAAAGTGAGGAAAGGCCTTGGAAGGGGTTACCTTTTTTACAAAATATCAGGGAGTATTTGTAAAGGCCATTATTTGGGCATCCAGGGACAAGCACTAACTGAACACATGATAGTGAAGAGAAATCCAATGAAACACACATTTATTGAGAGCCCAATATGCAGAACAAACATTTCAGGAAGTAAAGGCTAAACCTTTCCTTTCCAAGGATGACATCTGTAATGATTTCCCTTGTCCTCAGCTTTGTTCTTCACCATGCCAACCAGATCCATGGGTGTGACTTTCCACGTGGAGCTGAATGTTCTAGTTTGAATATTTTCTCTTCACTTGCTCTGAAAAAACATCCCCCCACAAAAGATGTTTAGATTAAAGGTAGATGTAAGGATGAAACAAAACAAACTACTACCGCCAACAAAAAAGAAAGAAAGAGCAGAAGTGGATTAAAGGCAGAGAGTGTTACCGAAGTGGTAGGTTCTTTGCCTACTCAATACCATTTGCCGAATAGCCAAATAACAAAACAGTATTTGATGGCAAGGAGGTGATTTATTCAATGGCCAGAGAACAGGGAAGGGGAGCTCATGTTCTAAAGGCACCTTCTCCCCAGTTAGGTCATTGTTAGGGTTTTATGGGGTTAGGGTAATTAAGGGACTGGTAAGCAAGCTGACCTGGGGTGGGGTGTTTCAAGGAAGGGGGAGGAGGCTTCTAGGATTAGAGTGCCACCTCTGTTCTTCCCTTAAATAGGCACAGTGGGATCTGTCATGTTGCTGGTAGTTATGTTTCTTGTTATTATAATTAGATGGTAATGATCTTGAAGTCATCTGGAGGGTTAAGATGGCATCTGAACTGGATCAAGCTGGTCAAAAACTGGGTTATTATGGTTTGTTCAGAGCTTGTTAGTAAGTCCCTAGTGACAAGAGCTCCAACCAGCATGCAAGGATGACACAATCTAGCATTTTGGAATCCTACGTCAGGTGTGGCCTTCTGCAGCTTATATGGGAGGACTTTTTTTTTTTTAATTTTATTATGTTATGTTAGTCACCATACAATACATCATTAGTTTTTGATGTGGTGATCCACCATCCATTGTTTTCATATAACACCCAGTGCTCCATGCAGTATGTGCCCTCCCTAATACCCATCATCGGGCTAACCCATCCCCCCTCCCCCCTCCCCTCTAAAACCCTGTTTGTTTCTCAGAGTCCATAGTCTCTCATGGTTCATCTCTCCCTCCAATCCCCACCCCATTTTTCCCTTCCTTCTCCTAATGTCCTCCATACTATTCCTTATGTTCCACAAATAAGTGAAACCATAGGATAATTGACTTTCTCTGCTTGACTTATTTCACTTAGCATAATCTCCTCCAGTCCCATCCATGTTGATGTAAAAGTTGGGTATTCATCCTTCCTGATGCCTGAGTAATATTCCATTGTATATATGGACCACATCTTCTTTATCCATTCATCTGTTGAAGGGCATCTCGGCTCTTTCCACAGTTTGGCTATTGCGGACATTGCTGCTATTAACATTGGGGTGCATATGGCCCTTCTCTTCACTATATCTGTGTCTTTGGGGTAAATACCCAGAAGTGCAATTGCTGGGTCATAGGGTAGCTCTATTTTTAAATTTTTGAGGAATCTCCACACTGTTTTCCAAAGTGGCTGTACCAACTTGCATTCCCACCAACAGTGTAGGAGGGTTCCCCTTTCTCCACAACCTCTCCAACCTTTGTTGTTTCTTTCCCTGTCCCTTTTTGCCATTCTAACTGGTGTAAGGTGGTATCTCAATGTGGTTTTGATTTTAATTTCCCTGATGGCTAATGATGATGAACATTTTTTCATGTGTCTGTTAGCCATTTGTATGTCTTCTTCAGAGAAGTGTCTTTTCATATCTTTGGACCACTTTTTGACCTGATTATTTGTTTCTTGGGGATTGAGTTTGAGAAGTTCTTTATAGATCTTGGATACCAGCCCTTTATCTGTAGTGTCATTTGCAAACATCTTCTCCCACTCTATGGGTTGCCTCTTTGTTTTGTTGACTGTTTCCTTTGCTGCGCAGAAGCTTTTTATCTTGATGAAGTCCCAAAAGTTCATTTTTGCTTTTGTTTCACTAGCTTTTGGAGATGTATCTTGAAAGAAGTTGCTGTGGGCGATGTCAAAGAGGTTACTGCCTATGTTCTCCTCTAGGATTTTGATGGATTCCTGTCTCACATGAAGGTTTTTCATCCACTCTGAGTTTATCTTTGTGAATGGTGTTAGAGAATGGTCGAGTTTCATCCTTCTGCATGTGGCTGTCCATTTTCCCAGCACCATTTATTGAAGAGACTGTCTTTTTTCCATTGCATGGTTTTTCTTGCTTTGTCAAAGATTATTTGACCATAGAGTTGAGGGTCCATATCTGGGTTCTCTGTTCTGTTCCATTGGTCTATATGTCTGTTTTTGTGCCAGTACCATGCTGGCTTGGTGATCATTGCTTTGTAATATAGCTTGAAATTGGGCAACGTGATGCCCCCAGCTTTGTTTTTCTTTTTCAACATTTCCTCGGCGATTCGGGGTCTTTTCTGATTCCATACAAATTTTAGGATTGTTTGTTCCAGCACTTGGAAAAATGTCATTGGAATTTTGATCGGGATGGCATTGAAGGTATAGATTGCTCTGGGTAGCATAGACATTTTAACAATGTTTATTCTTCTGATCCATGAGCATGGAATATTTTCCCATCTTTTTGTGTCTTCTTCAATTTCTTTCATGAGTGTTTTGTAGTTCCTAGAGTATAGATCCTTTACCTCTTTGGTTAGGTTTATTCCGAGGTATCTTATGGTTTTTGGTGCTATTGTAAATGGAATCATTTCTCTAATTTCTCTTTCTACAGTTGCGTTGTTAGTGTATAAGAAAGCAACTGATTTCTGTGCATTGATTTTGTATTCTGCCACATTACTGAATTGCTGAATGAGTTCTAGTAATTTGGGGGTGGAGTCTTTTGGGTTTTCCACATAAAGTATCATGTCGTCTGTGAAGAGAGAGAGTTTGACTTCTTCTTTGCCAGTTTGAATACCTTTTATTTCTTTTTGTTGTCTGATTGCTGTTGCTAGGACTTCTAGTACTATGTTGAACACTAGTGGCGAGAGTGGGCATCCTTGACGACTTCCTGATCTTAAGGGAAAGGCTCTCAGCTTTTCCCCATTGAGGATGATATTCGCTGTGGGTTTTTCATAGATGGATTTTATGAACTTGAGGAATGTTTCCTCTATCCCTGTACTCTGAACAGTTTTAATCAGGAAAGGATGCCGTATTTTGTCAAATGCTTTTTCTGCATCAATTGAGAGGACCATATGGTTCTTCTCTCTCCTCTTATTGATGTGTTCTATCACATTGATTGATTTGCAAATGTTGAACCACCCTTGCATCCCGCGGATAAATCCCATTTGGTCGTGGCGGATGATCCTTTTAATGTATTGTTGGATCCTATTAGCTAGGATTTTGTTGAGGATTTTGGAATCCATATTCATCAGGGATATCGGTCTGAAATTCTCCTTTTTGATGGGGTCTTTTCCTCGTTTGGGGATTAAGGTAATGCTGGCCTCATAGAATGAGTCTGGAAGTTTTCCTTCTGTTTCTATTTTTTGAAACAGCTTCAGTAGAATAGATATTATTTCTTTAAATCTTTTTTTTGAAGATTTTATTTATTTATTTGACAGAGAGATAGACAGAAGAGCACAAGCAGAGGGAATGGCAGAGGCAGAGGGAGAAGCAGGCTCTGCACTGAGCAGGGAACCTGATGAGGGACTCGATCCCAGGAACCTGGGATCATGACCTGAGCTGAAGGCAGACGCTTAACCATCTGAGCCACCCAGGCGCCCTAGATATTATTTCTTCTTTGAATGTTTGGTAGAATTCCCCAGGGAATCCATCAGGCCCCGGACTCTTGTTTTTTGGGAGGTTGTTGATCACTGCTTCAATCTCGTTACTGGTTATTGGCCTATTCAGTTTGTCAATTTCTTCCTGTTTCAGTCTTGGCAGCTTATAGGTTTCCAGGAAGGCCTCCATTTCATCCAGATTGCTCAGTTTATTGGCATAGAGTTGTTGATAATCATTTCTAATAATTGTTTCTATTTCCTTGGTGTTAGTTGTGATCTCTCCCCTTTCATTCATAATTTTGTTAATTTGGGTCCTTTCTCTTTTCTTTTGGATAAGTCTGGCCAGTGGTTTATCGATCTTATTAGTTCTTTCAAAGAACCAACTTCTAGTTCTGTTGATCTGATCTACTGTGTTTCTGGTTTCTAATTCATTGCTTTCTGCTCTAATTTTAATCATTTCTCTTCTAATGCGTGGCTTAGGCATCGTTTGTTGCTTTTTCTCTAGTTCTTTAAGGTGTAGAGTTAGTTGGTGAATTCGGGATTTTTCTATTTTTTGGAGTGAGGCTTGGATGGCTATGTATTTCCCCCTTAGGACTGCCTTTGCAGTATCCCATAGGTTTTGGACCGATGTGTTTTCATTCTCATTGATTTCCATGAATTATTTAAGTTCTTCTTTGATTTCCTGGTTGACCCAAACATTCTTGAGCAGAGTGGTCTTTAGCTTCCAAGTGTTTGAATTTCTGCCAAATTTTTTCTTGTGATTGAGTTCCAGTTTTAAAGCACTGTGGTCTGAGAATACATAGGGAATAATCTCAATCTTTTGGTATTGGTTGATCCCTGATTTGTAACCCAGTATGTGGTCTATTCTGGAGAAAATTCCATGTGCGCTTGAGAAGAATGAGTATTCTGTTGTTTTAGGGTGGAATGTTCTGTAAATATCTATGAGGTCCATCTGGTCCAGTGTATCATTCAAAGCTCTTGTTTCCTTGTTGATTTTCTGCTTAGATGATCTGTCCATTGCTGAGAGTGGAGTATTGAGGTCTCCTACAATTAATGTATTGTTATCAATATGACTCTTTATTTTGGTTAACAGTTGGCTTATGTAGATGGCTGCTCCCATGTTGGGGGCATAGATATTTACAGTTGTTAGATCTTCTAGTTGGATAGACCCTTTAAGAATGATATAGTGTCCTTCTGTGTCTCTAATTACAGACTTTAGTTTAAAATCTAATGTGTCTGATATAAGAATTGCTACCTTAGCTTTCTTTTGAGGTTCGCTGGCATGGAAGATGGATCTCCATCCCTTCACATTCAGTCTGGATGTATCTTTAGGTTCAAAATGAGTCTCTTGTAGGCCACATATGGATGGGTCCTGTCTTTTTATCCAATCTGCAACCATGTGCCATTTTATGGTAGCATTTAGACCATTCACATTGAGAGTGATTATTGAAAGACATGAATTAATTGTTGTCATGTTGCCTGTGAAGACGTTGTTTTTATAGATTGTCCCTGTAAATTTCTGTTGTATATGACTCTTGGGGTCTTTCTCCTTTTATAGAACCCCCCTTAATATTTCTTGCAGGGCCGGCTTAGTGGTCACATATTCTTTCAGTTTCTGCCAGTCTTGGAAGCTCTGCATCTCTCCATCCATTCTAAATGACAGCCTTGCCAGATAAAGTATTCTTGGCTGCATGTTCTTCTCATGTAGTACCCTGAATATGTCTTGCCAGGCCTTTCTGGCTTGCCAGGTCTCTGTGGATAGGTCTGACGTTATTCTGATGTTCCTTCCTCTGTATGTAAGGAATCTCTTCCCCCTAACTGCCCTTAAGATGGTTTCCTTTGTTCTAAGATTTGCAAGTGTTACTATTACATGCCGGGGTGTTGGCCTGTTTTCCTTGGTCTTGGGAGGGTCCTCTCTGCCTCTAGGACGTGAATGTTTGTTTCATTCCCCAGATTAGGGAAGTTCTCAGCTACAATTTGCTCAAATACATCTTCTAGTCCTCTCTCTCCACTCCCTCCGGGATTCCAATAATTCTGACATTGGAACGCTTCATGGTGTCACTTATTTCTCTGATTCTATTTTCATGGATTCTGAGTTGTTTTTCCTTGGTCTCCTCTTTTCCCTTTTTATCTATTATATTGTCTTCCAGGTCACTTATTCGTTCTTCTGCCTCGCTTACCCTAGCTGTTAGATTATCTAGATTGGATTGGATCTCATTGATAGCATTTTTAAGTTCTGCCAATTCAGCTTTCATTTCTGCCCTTAGAGACTCTATGTTGCCATTAATTGATTTCTCCAATCCAGCTATTGTCTTCACAATTGCTAGCCTGAATTCAATCTCTGACATCTTGGTTATATCTGCGTCCATTTGTAAATCTGTGGCATAAGTCATAATCTCTCAGTCTCTTCTATTTTGGGGGTTCCTCCTCCTAGTCATTCTGTTGATGGGTGTTTGAGGGAATGTATAGAGTCCAAATTATTGACCGTAACCCAAGCAAGATGCACCTGTTTTCTAGGGACCTTAGGGTTGCTGGCCTCTTGTTTTCCCAGCCTATTTTTGGGGGGAGGGGCCTGCCACGCTTTTACTCAGGCAACCCTGTTTGGGCAGAGTTGCCCTGCCCCCCTGTGGCGGAGGATGGGCTCAGTGGGAATCAGTTTTGGGGGCTTTTGTTCTTTGGTGGCTTTCCCTGGCAGCTTTCCGCTTCTCGTCTGCGAGTCAGAGCAGAAGAGACCGTTTCCAGCCCTCTGCCTCAGAGTAAAGATCTCAGTCTGTTCTTCCGCGAGCTCTCCAGGCCACACCGTCTCCGTTTCTGTACGTGCTGCTATAAACTGCAGCGGCCTGGGTTGTGTGCCCCTCTGCAGTGCCCCTAGTCCTGCCTCCAGGTTGGGGCAGGTCTCTGCCCTTTGTGCTTCTAAAACTGCCAGCCATTCCCAGTTCGCAGGACCCTGCAGCTCTGGGTTTCTGCCCTGGGGGCTGCCCTAAAGTCCTTTCCCCGCCTACTGGTCTGCAAATCTGTGCCCCGTCCCCAACGCGCGAGGCTGTCGCTCACCGGCAGTGTAGGATCCCCACGGACAGGCTCCCTCCTGCTGCTGTTTATCCTCCGATATCTGCCCGGGGAATCACGGCTCCCCGCTTTGTACCTTGAAACCAACCGCCAGCGATATTCTGTTTGTAGAGCTCCAGATCTTCTTACATTTCAGGCTGGTTTCGTGGGTGCTCAGAGTGGTCTGGTAGATATCCAGCTCAATTCTGGGGACCAGTTGAAATAGCGTCCCCTACTCCTCTGCCATCTTTCCTTCCTACCTGGGAGGACTTTTCAAAAATCCCAGATGAAGAATTCTTTGTTTTTTTTGAAAAAATTTCAGACATAGTAGCCTGCTCCAGAATTTAAGTTAGTTTGTGTCTATGAAGAAAGGCTAGACTCTAAGCCCTGTGAAAGCAGAGACTGTGTTGGTCTTATTCCTTTTGTAGGTCCATTGTCTACTGCAGTATCTTGACACATTGCAGAACTCAACAACTATAGTTCTTACCAACCATATGTTATAGCTTGGTTTAAAAGCCCCAAGTCCCACAAGAAAACCAATACCTCCTACAGCAGCCCATGAGGATAGAATTTCCTGGCCTGGTTGAGGAATGAGTCATTGTATGCAGGAAGTCCAAAGGTATCATTCCCCTTCTATTATTTATGGTTCATTCACAGAACTCCCTGCCCAGTCAAACATGACTTTTTCCACCAACAATATTGCCTGGTTACACAACTGGCCTTTCAATGTTAACAAGTTTCTAGGGAACAGAACTAGAAATTTAACCCAAGGGCAAATTTGTCCATGGAGAGTGAAGGGATTTTTTTTTTTTAGCTTTTTAATCATATCCTGTGCCTAGAAAAATAAAAGCTTAAGAAATTATTTTAATTAACATTGCAAATGTTATATGCAACTAATGAATCATTGAACACTACATCAAAAACTAATGATGTCCTATACATTGGCTAACTGAACATAATAAAAAATAAAATAGATATAAATACAAAAAATTAAAGTGAATGTATTTCTTACAGGTAACTAATATATATAGCCAACTTGCAAAGATACAATCATCTTAATCAACTTCCACAATGTTAAGTAATGATAATAAAAAATCTCCAGTTATTGGAGTGCTGGAAACTTTGGAAATTATTTTGGATTATCTGGGAAGTCTTTCAAAGGTCACAGTTAGCAGCCAGCACCTTTTATAATTTTACTTTTATTGGGCATGTTTAAACCTAATATTCATAAAATTTTTTTCTGACCACTTGACATGCCCTAAACCTTTTTTCCTGGTCCTGTTTTCCTTTTGGTCCTTTTTGAAAGATTTAGAATGAATTCTCCTTTCTGCCCTCCAAATAGGGAGACATGCGTTTTTAGTGACTCACTATTTCCAATGCTGAGAATATCACATATTAGCTCAAGAAAAGTAGAAGACAATGTGTCAGAAATTTCTCAATGTTTTTCATTTTAAAAACAATACATTCTAAGGCTCCTTGGCTAGCAGATGTGGGAACTGGGAACATTTTTATGGGTTATGAGTTTTGGAGCCCATCTTGTTCATCTAGGGGCATGCCTTCTTAAAGAAGTGTATTCTCTCATTTCTCCAAAAAGACAAATAAGGGACAACTATAGAGGGGTGCAAGGTAGTGTATTGAACCTGAGTGAAATCAATGGAAGAATGGATGGATACCAGCCACTCAGTTCCACAGAGGTCTTCTTACTAATGGGACCATTTCCTTTCCCAGGCAGTTCCCATTATTCCATGTACCCCTCCCTTATAATTATGTAGAACAGCTAGGGTGGAGTCCCTCTCTTTTCCATGGTATCTACCAATCCCACTGGGCTTACATTCACCTCTCCACAGGACAGCAGGATTTCAGAGGATGATGACCACTGTGCTATATCGGTGATTGTAAGTTTACCCCCCAAAAGACTCTACTTTAGATGGTAGTGGTGCTGGTGATATGTCTTACCCCTATTCCTTAGCATAACAAGAATATATATCCAAGCTAGCTTAAGCACTATCAGTGATCAGGGAAGAGTCACTGAGGAACAATATAGTGAGAATGGGAAATGCAAGCCAGGTCATCAGGAAGAGCTCTTTGCCATTCCTGCTGGGCAAGGGAGCTCATACTAAGACAGGGAGAGGGGTTTGGGGTGTTGGGGGGAAGCATTAGAGTAAGTCACAAGCTCTCTTACTTCACTGGGTTTTGAGTCAGCGCCAAACTTGGTGGAAAGTGTATAGGTCTCAGACTCAGATTTAGATTTCGTGATCTCTC
The DNA here is from genome assembly GCF_003265705.2 of Callorhinus ursinus. NCBI lineage: Eukaryota > Metazoa > Chordata > Mammalia > Carnivora > Otariidae > Callorhinus > Callorhinus ursinus. The sequence continues at coordinate 3,423,201 of NW_027397144.1, forward strand.
CAAACCACTTTCGCACCTGGAATATCAAAGAAAATGCTGGAAACTTTTTGTTAACATTGGTGAAGAGAAAATCATTGAGTCAGGAGGAGAATAAAGACATTATTAAAAAGACTTTCCCTACAACGTGTGATATATATGTATAATGGAATATTATTTGTGGAGCCCTAGAAGGAAGGAAATTCTGACACAGGCTACAACATGGATGAACCATGAAGATGTCATGCTGAGTGAAAGAAGCCAGACACAAAAGGACAAATCATGTCTGATTCCACATAGATGAGATCCCTATAAGAGTCAAATTAGTTGAGCCAGAAAGTAGAATAGTGGTTACCAGGGACTTAGCAGTGGAGAATGGATATGTGGATAGACATGTGATAACACAAATAATTACAAAGGTAATCGAAGTGATTGGCATATATGTGTTCATTGCCTAATTCTTTTAACTTTTTTGTATGCTTGAAAATGTTCATAATAACATGTTGGAAAAATTAACATTATGTAATGCCATCATGGAGCTATTAAAACATATTAGTATGGAGACTATACCCTCACATGGAAATGTGTTTAAGAATTCAGGTGTTTAAGTGGTGTGGCAGATTGCATTATGGATTTCAATTATTCACTCCTCTGTCATAGTACACCATCGTGGTGTAATACTTAGCCTCATAATGGGTGGAGGGTTCTTTCTCCTTGACTTTGGGCTTGGACATATGACTTTCCTTGGCCAATGGAATATCAGTGGAAGTGATGCAAGCAGGACCACAAGGCTTGAAATGGCTTTGCCCAGTCGGGCTTGTTTTCTTGTGATTTAGCTACTGTCATGAGAAGAACATATCCTAGGTTGCCACTCCCTTTCTGCCGAGCCTCAGGATGAGTCACAAGGAGCAGACCTGAACATGATCTGCATCCTGGAGCCAAGCCAAGCTGAATCCAGACAAGATCAGCTGAACTTCAATCATCCTTCAGACTTGAGAATGAGAAAAGTAAATATTTGTGTTTAGGCTACTGAGATTTTTGAGGTTGTTTGTTACCCAGCAATAGCAGACCATTAAAAACGGGAAAGCTGAAGAAAAACATATTTCCTTGATGTAGCAATTATTTACTTTCTGAAAGCTGTTAATAAATTGATGTATCTTACAATCAATAACATCTTAAAGTAGAGAAGATATGGATAGTGTTTACACATGGCTCACAGCTCATATGAAAATTTAGAGAACATAGATTTAAATGTTCATTAATGTACATACCTCCAAATATTTCTTTTCTTTATGACAATAACAAAAGGGGTCGTTGTTTACCTGCTGGCTGAGGAGGCAGTACACTAGGAAGAAGAAGAAGCCCTGCAGGCTGTTGATGATGGTGAAGAGGTAAGCCATGACGTGGGCAGCTGGACCCACCTGCAGGATGCCCAGGAACCACGTGCAGCCCAGGATGAAGAGCTGAGCTGTCGTTTTGAGTGTCAGCATCCTGAAGGGAGTCATACACAATGATGTGAAAAAGCTAATAATGGACATGGGCACCCTATTGTGTGGTTATTAATGGTGAGGACTCTGGAGCTACTCTGGCTGGGTTTAAACCCAAGGCAGAACTAATCAGCTTGTGACCTTGGACAAGTTACTTTACCTTTCAATAACTCAGTTCCCTCATCTTTATAATAACCCTATTTCACACAGTTGCTGCCAAGATTAAATGGGACTTTAACATATGTAAAGTATTTAGGAAAGTATGTAGAACAAAATTAGTACATATATAAAGCATTCTAAAACTGGGTGCTCTTTATCTCTCTCATTATATCATTTATAGATGAAGGGTCATATAACTTATTATCCAGATAGGGGGGCTTTTGAGGCAGATGTGGTGCTAATTAATAATTACAATGGGTCAACAGGCATAACTGGGACCATCCCAGGCAAACTAAGATGTAAGGTCACCTTACTTACGTATCTATATATCCCTAATTAGAAAATATAGTAATACATAAGTGAGAAAAGTTAGTTGGGGAGCAATTTGCATAGTGTGACGCTATTGGGTGCATGCCTGTCTGTTCCACAGAAAATGCACAGCCCAGAAAAAGGTCTGGGGAAAATATTATACATATCATACACTTTGTTACCTCTGGCTTCCCTGAGAAGTGGAAGGAGAAAAGAAAGGGAGGAGTTGGCTCCTTTCAGATTTTACTTTATATATTTTAAAAACTTTTGAAAAAATTTTCAACAAATGCACTATTTTTGTGATTACAATGAAATCAACAACAAATTACATGTTCACATAAAATGGATGCTGCAAGATGAAAAAGTCCTCATCGTCCAAAATCTTGTGAAACAGTATCATACAAAATATATTTTAATAGAAATCCTTCTCAAACCTATTGCATCTTGTGTTATGTGGCAGAAATTGCTGTTCCCCTCCCCCATTCTCCTCTTCTTCATTTTAGTGCTGGATCCTTCCTTTTTTGAGTTTTATCAAGGACACATGGCTACCCAGTTAGAGACTACATTTCCCAGCCTGCCTTGAAGGTAGGTGTCATTGGGTGATCAAGGTCTAGTCCTTGAGATACGGGCAAATGTGGAACATGCAGCGTCTTCCCATGGATGGTATACTGGCAAGGGAACATCCTGGGGAATGGGGAGCAACAAATTAGAAAGCACTCAGGTCTCTGGATTACTCTGTGGAGCTGAGCTTCCCCACTGGCCCTGGACTGCTCACATTTGGACTGTGACATGCAAATGAAATAAACATTTATTTCACTCCTTTCTTAGGGTCTTTTTGTTACTGAAGCTTAGCCTGTACTACAGCTAGTACAGCCTGTCATTAACTGTGACGCTGGGTTTGCTAGTTCCTGGAACTTGGTTGTGGGGTATATGTGTGTGTGGATATGTAGGAGGGACCAATGGGGCATAAGTAGAGAAAAGAGGGGGTCAGAAAATACCATTTACCCCACCTTACCTCATGTTCTGGATGGTTGACACTTCACTGTTGAGAGAGGAAAGTTTCCTTTTTAAAATCCAAAGGACCAGGAGAAAAATAACTAAATTCACCTGCAGGAATGACACAGATCATGCAGAACGCAAGTTAAAATAATGCACCGTGTCTGCTGTAAATTGCACACAATTCCCACCTCCCTGCATGTGGTATTGAATTGGTAGCAGGTGGAAAAATCAATTCACACAGCTGAGAAAATGTATGCCCCTTATGCTGTCTTTCATCCAGCATGCCCTGTGCTTCTTCTTAGGTCGGGAACCCTGGAGCCACATAGTCACTCACACAGATAATGACACAGACGGGGCCAAGGAAACTCCAGATGAATCCCTGGTCCAGGCTGAGCCAGCAGCTGGGAACAATGGGAAAAGGGGCACAAAGAAAGATCAGAGAAAGTACACGAAATGAACACTTTTCCCAATGCTTTTCCAACATCTCCTGAAAATGTCAGTGGATGACAACGAAGGCTTTGATTGTTCACTACCACATGTTAATGCTACACTAAACATTTTACAAGCACAGTCCTGCTGAAGTTTTAGAGCAGCATTGTGAGGGTGGGACCATGGGGACAACTGTTATCCCGGTTTCGCTAATGGGGGCACAGAGACTTGAGGACTCGAGGTCCCAAATTATGGGAAGGATAAGGCTGGGACCTAACCACAAAATACCCTCTTTCCAGAACTTTCCGCACTCTTTTTTTTTTTTTAAAGATTTTATTTATTTATTTGACAGTGAGAGAGAGAACATGAGCAGGGGGAGGGGCAGAGGGAGAGGGAGAAACAGCTCTCCGCTGAGTAGGGACCCTGACATGGGACTCGATCCCAGGACCCTGGGATCATGACCTGAGCTGAAGGCATGCTTAACAGACTGAGCCACCCAAGCACCCCAAACCTTCCACACTTTTACTGTCATCTTTCTCTACCTCATCAGGAAAGAGGTTAGAGCTGTTACAGCCAAGGGGAAAGGAGAGTGGGTTCGATGTGGATATCCCAATCATCATCGTTAACACTGCCCTTAAAACTGTCCGCAGCATAGGGTGAGAGCTGAGCTCACCGATCAGGTGTTCCATAAAGGTCAGACTTGATCACAGCAGAAATGGCCACAATTATAGCCGGGACTCCATAGCCCACAGGGAACATGAACTTCTTCATGAACCTGCTCACGCTGGAGTAGTTGACCACCGTCAGGTTGCGTGCAGTGAGGAAGAGGTTCAGACCCTCCAGCAGCATCCAGGTGAAGGACGCCAGGTAGAGATAGTGTAGGGCACCGGCAATCATGGCGCACAGAACCTGGGGGAGGAGAAAGGTGTCACCAGGAGGGACTGTCAGGGAGGACGGTGGCCCCAGGACCTGTACCACACTTTGCCATTGGAGAGAACTGTCATGTAGATGGTTGATTTGTCAGGAGAGGGTTTGTCTTCTAGTTCATTAGTCAGTGTGAAATAGACTACTTACCCCTTTACCCTCCACAGAACCCAAGGCCAGTTTATTAAGATATCATTGCAGCATGGCTCCATGAACTGAGCACCCCTGCAACAGGGCAGAGGCTCCCCTATGACAATGTCAGTACCTTGATCTCAGTCCGGTCGATGGCCGTGAGGAAGAGCAAGTGGGCCAGGAAGAGGCAGATTGAGAGCTGCAGGTGGATCGAGGTGCTAGTGTTCTGGATGGTTTTGCACAGCAGGAAGGTGAGGGCTGCCAGGAGGAGGCACAGCAGAGAGAGGCCCAGCCCCACATAGGTGATCACAGCCAGCACGGGATCCTTCTCCTGGGACCCAGCAAAGAGGACATCATGGTCAGTCTCCAGGATTAATCCCCCTCCCCCTTGGAATGGGGCATCCCAAACATAGGCATGACTCCAGATGATAGAGAATGTAAGAAGTATCTGTCAGACTAAGTCTTTTCCCCCCAGCTTTACTGAGGGATACCTAATATACAAAATACTACGCTAATTGAATGCACACATTTTGATGAGTTTGGACATAAGCACATATTTATGATGCCATCACCACGATCGAGGTAATAAACGCATCCATCACCTCCAAGATCTTGTGTCATTTTGCTTTTTTCTTTCCGTGATAAGAAACAACATGAGATCTACTCCCTTAATAAGTTTTTTTTTAAGATTTTATTTTATTATTTATTTGAGAGAGAGAGAATGAGAGATAGAGAGCACGAGAGGGAATAGGGTCAGAGGGAGAAGCAGACTCCCCGCAGAGCAGGGAGCCTGATGTGGGACTCAATCCTGGGACTCCAGGATCATGACCTGAGCTGAAGGCAGTTGCTTAACCAACTGAGCCACCCAGGCGCCCCCTTAATAAGTTTTTAAGTGCACAATTTTTGTATTAACTATAGGCTCCATGTTGTATGGCAGACTCACCTTGAAATGAATGAATATGCTAAGCTAAGTCTTGCACCCAAGAGCTGTAGGAAGCCCTGTGTAGCAGAGGCTATTAACCTCTTCACACTCATTGGTACCTGCTCTTTGGCTGCTTTCTGTGAAATCCAGTGACCCTGCCTGAGAGTATTTCTCCTGCCACATGAACATGCTTGGACATGCGAGAAGGAGTCACAAATACCAGGATGTTAATGCCCATTGAAAGCTGCCCTCAAGCAATAAAAGTAATGGCATTGGTGGATAAATACCTCAGCTCCCTCACCTTTATGTGGGAAGGCTCTGAAATGCATGTTCTGTGATATCTCCCAGAAGTAACCAATGGGATTGAGTCCCAGTTGTCCATGGGGGTAACTTTCCTTAACACAACCTTTACTGGCTGCCTCTCTTCTCTGTCTTACTTCCTTATTGTCCTACTGATGTGTCTTGGGGTCACCTCCCAGAGAAACTACTTGCCCTCAAATTTTTGTCTCAGGATCTGCCTTTAGGAGATCCCAAACTAAGACATCTGTATAATTCAGCTCTTGGCGACTCATCTCCTTAAAGACAGGAGCCAGGAATCTGGTGAGCCACGCAGACTGAGTAAGACTCACCAGTAGGAAATGATAGTTGTCATCCCTTATAATGATATGCAGATTTGCACTTGGTTCAATATCACTTTATAGAACTTTTTAATTCTTTGCTTTTTTAACCTTAAAAAATTGTGAAATATAACACACATACAGAAAAGAGCATACACATAAGTGTATCACACGATTAAAAATTATTAAATGATTTGTAAGATCATTAGTTTGTAGACATTATCCCAGAAGCTCTTTCCAATTGCAAACCACCTTCTTCCTCAGAGGTAACCATGATCTTTTTATGATAAGCAGTTCCTGCCTATCTTTATAGTTTTACCACTGAAGTATGCAACCCCTAAGAATATGGCTTAGTTGTGTCTGTTTTTAAACTTTGTACAGATGGAAATATACTCTGCTCCACACAGTCACTCAGAAACCCAAGATAACAGAGTCTTTACAATCTGGTAGCTACACCATCTGGAGAATGTTGCTTTCTTGTCACCCTGGGGGATCCCACATGGGATTTTCTATGCCTCATCCCAGAAAGGTAGCGTTGCTTTTTTTTTTCCTTTTCAAATATTTAATCAAATTCTAGTTAGTTGACATACTGTATAATATTGGCATTAGGAGTAGAGTTCAGTGATTCATCACTTACATGCAACACCCAGTGCTCATCATAACAAGTGCCCTCCTTAATACCCATCCCCCATCTAGCCAATCCCCATCCACCTGTAACATTGCTTTTAATAGCCCCCAGTGGGAAACAACCTAGATGCACATTAACTGTAGAACGGATAAGTAAATTGTAGTACAGCCATGCAAGGGAATATCATATAGCAATCCCATGTCCATTAAACACTTACTGTCATTTCTTCCTCCCCCAGTCCCTTGCAACCAGTAATCTACTTTCTGACTCTCTGGGTTTGCTTATTCTGGACATTTCATATAAGTGGAATCATACAACAGGTAGCCCTTTGTGTCTGACTTCTTTCATTCAGTGCGATGTTTTCGAGGCTCACCCATGTTGCAACACTACTGATTCAATATTCAGATTGCAGCTCAAATGCTTAATTCTCATAGAGGCCACCCTGACCTTTCTATGGAAAGCAGCATGCTTTCTGCAATCCCTCACTTTAGTCCCTTGTGTTTCCCCCCCCCCCCGCCTTTTTTAAAAGAGTACTTATCCAGCAGGAGCTCACACAGGATTAGCTGGAGGAATTAAATGTATACATTGTACCTGGCTGGTTAAGGCCATGAGGACAGCGAAACTGGACAGGTGGGTGGAGTTGCATATGGTGTGACTTTTGTTCACTTGGATCAGGAAACAGCCATCCCTGGACCACTGGCCGTGGCCCCCCGTGCTCTTCCAGTATACGCAGAAGGCCTTTCCTCTACTGGGCTTCCTCTGAAAGTAGAAAGGGCTCATCATGTTCTTCCTTGGGAGGGACAACTCTCAGAATATCCGTCTACACTGGGGTGGCAAGCGAGGAGATTTGTGGCTTAAAAGTGACTCAGGTGATTTCTATTTTTTTTTAAAGATTTTATTTATTTATTTGACAGAGAAAGACACAGCGAGAGAGGGAACACAAGCAGGGGAGTGGGAGAGGGAGAAGCAGGCTTCCCGCACGCAGAGCAGGGAGCCCGATGCGGGGCTGGATCCCAGAATCTTGGGATCATGATCTGAGCCGAAGGCAGATGCTTAACGACTGAGCCACCCAGGCGCCCCAGGTGATTTCTATTTTAAGTGACGAGAATGGGTGCCAGGATACCTGCTCCTGTAGACCCAGCTCTGTTGGGGTTCCACATACCATAAAACAAGATCAAGGCCCTCTGGGAGCCAGAATTTTACAGGCTGTCACTGGTTTCAGGATTTTATCCTCTACCATAGAAGTCAGACCAAAAAAAAGTAAGTAAATAGAAAAGTCTGTGGCTTGTACAGAGTTTTCTCCTAAACGCTCTCTAAGGCAAATTTCCCTGATTTCTTCACACCAATTCTGTCCCTGACCCTTTACAACACAAATATTGCTCATGCAATGAGAGGGGAAGTGTAGGGAAGAAATGAAGAGGGAGAGAATAGAATTAGCTTTCAACCTCTTCTTTTTTTTTTTTTTTTAAGATTTTATTTATTTATTTGGCAGAGAGATACAGAGAGAACAAGTAGGCAGAGAGGCAGGCAGAGGGAGAGGGAGAAGCAGGCTCCCGGCCGAGCAGGGAGCCCGATGCGGGGCTCGATCCCAGGACCCTGGGATGATGACCTGAGCTGAAGGCAGTCGCTTAACCGACTGAGCCACCCAGGCGCCCCTCAACCTCTTCTTTTTGTTCCAGAGCATCACTTCATGGGGCCAAGAAGACGAGTCACACATTCTCCCGTTTGGGGGGCTGTATCTCCTTTGATAATATCCACTAGACCATCTCCAGATTTCTTGCTCCACTCCCACTGCCCCATGCCATATATGAAAAATTCCAGGGCGCCTGGGTGGCTCAGATGGTTAAGCGTCTGCCTTCGGCTCAGGTCATGATCCCAGGGTCCCGGGATCGAGTCCCGCATCGGGCTCCCTGCTCCTTGGGAGCCTGCTTCTCCCTCTGCTTCTCTCTCTCTCTCTCCCTCTGTCTCTCATGAATAAATAAAATCTTTAAAAAAAAATTCCATACTTAGGTTTTATGCATCCAATAGAGAAATCCTACATTTCCTACTCCCCCCATTCTTATTTTGTTTAAAATTAAAAAATAATTTTATCTGTTTTTTCCAGCTTTATTGAGATATAACTGACATATAAATTATGTAACTGTAAGGTATATAACATAAGTTTTTGACACATGGATATATTGCAAAATGAAGTTAGTTAATATCCATCACCTCATGTAGTTACAATTTTTATTTTGTGGCGACAACTTAAAATCTACTCTCTCAGCAACTTTCAGGTATGCAATATAGTATTGTTAACTAGAGTTATCACGCTGTATATTAATTACATCCCCGAAACTTATTCTACTTGTAACTGGAAGTTTGTACCTTTGACCTTCTGCACTTTTTCTCTCCCATCCCCCCACCCCTGGTAACCCAAAATACCTGTGTCTATGAGTTTGGCTTTTTGAAATTCTACATATAAGTAAGACCATACAGTATCTATCTGTCTTTCTCTGTCTGACTTATTTCACTTAGCATAATACCCTCAAGATTCATCCATATTGTTGCAAATGGCAGGATTTCTTTCAACTCTTACTTTTATGACAAAGCTGAAAGGCAAGGGAAGAGACGAATTTTATTACATCTGGGTCTGGCTACTGACCTTTCTGTCTTTAAGAGTTTGGGCAGAGAAGGGGAAAAGGGAATGAATTAAATAAAAATGTTTTTTCCAATCAAGTTATGTAGTCTTTTTTTTATTGTTATGTTAATCACCATATATTACTCAAGTTATGTAGTCTTAATAATTAATACCAGGCTTTTGTGTGGGAGTGAATGCTATGTCTCAGTTCAAATTTCACAGAATAAAATTGGAGGTACCTCCAACTAAAATAATCCCATGCACTAGAATCATGATGCCCAAGAGAAATATCATGTGAGCTACTTGTGTAGTTTGAAATTTTCTGCTAGCCATATTAAAAAAGCTAAAGGAACATTTCAAATTAATTTTTGGGGGGTTTATTTAGTTGAATTTTCTTTTTTTATGTCTAGTACATTTTTTATTGTTATGTTAATCACCATACATTACATCATTAGTTTGTGATGTAGTGTTCCATGATCCATTGTTTGTGCATAACACCCAGTGCTCCACGCAGAACGGGCCCTCTTTAATACCCATCACCAGGCTAACCCATCCCCCCACCCCCCTCCCCTCTAGAACCCTCAGTTTGTTTTTCAGAGTCCATCATCTCTCATGGTTCGTCTCCCACTCCAATTTACCCCCCTTCATTCCTCCCATTTCAAATTAATTTTAACAATATATTTTATGTAACCCACTGTATTCAAAACAGTATCTTTTAGTATGTCAATATAAATCAACATATGCAATCAATATAAACATTATTTTTCTTTCTTTCTTTTTTTTAAAGCATTTTTCCCCCCCAAGATTTTATTTATTTATTTGACAGAGGGAGACACAGCAAGAGAGGGAACACAAGCAGGGGGAGTGGGAGAGGGAGAAGCAGGCTTCCCGCGGAGCAGGGAGCTGGATGCCGGGCTTGATCCCAGGATCCTGGGATCATGACCTGAGCTGAAGGCAGACGCTTAACGACTAAGCCACCCAGGCGCCCCACATTATTTTTCTTAAAAAATATTTTATTTATTTATTTTTATTTATTTTTTCAAAGATTTTATTTATTTATTTGAGAGAGACAGAGAGAGCATGAGCAGGGGGGAAGGGACAGAGGTAGAAGGAGAAGCAGACTCCCTGCTAAACAGGGAGCCTGACATGGGGCTTGATTCCAGGACCCTGAGATCATGACCTGAGCCGAAGGCAGATGCTTAACTGACTGAGCCACACAGGTGCCCCTTAAAAGTCATTAATGAGATATTTTGCATGCTTTTTTCTTATGAGAACTTCAAAATCTGGAACTACCAAGTCTAAATCTGGAAATACGGTCTTCAAAATCTCAATTCCCAGAGGCACCAAATTTCAAATGCTCAATTGTTACACGAGGCTCCTGGCTAAGGTATTGATTGGACAGCACAGCCCAGAGGCACTGACTGGTGAGGGTATACGCACATTGTTCACTCTACCTCCAAGAAACCTAAGCAAGTTCAAAGTGCAGCTCTGACCCACCTTCACATGCTGAAAACTCAGAATCACAGATTTGGAGAGAGATATGTTCCTTTGGGGTCCAATAGCAGCACTCACTACCTGGGAGTTCAGGTACACTCGGTCTTTCTCATTTGCCTCTTCAAAAAATGTTGCGTTTATGAGGGTTCCAAGAGAAGAATAAGAAATAAAGGCAATTGCCGTGGGACCTGAGAAAACAGAAAAATGGGGGGGCTTTAAAAGTGCCACCTTTCCTTCCCCACACCTACCATGCTTGCACACATGATATACACACAAGTATACATATGCACGCATAGTCACCTATATGAGGGTCAAATGAAATAGAGATTCTCACCGTCTCTCCCTTTCTCACCTCTGAGACAGACATTGTGTTTGTGGCCTTGAACCCTTTTTTGTACTGAATGGGGTAAAACTTGGGGTTCGAAGAAAAGAACTGGACAAACCAAGAGAGGTTACACTGATTTGCATCAGAAAGGACATGGCTGTAGCCTTAGGAGAAAATGCATCAAATAAGATGGGAGGAAGGCAAAAAAGAGGCAGATGGAATTTTGAGGGAGGAGGAGAGGAGCCAGAAGGGTCAGCCTTGACGAGGAAGCTTAGGGAGTTAGGTAAGCCTTCCGAGATGTAATTCCACTTCCTGAAGAGACTTCCGGAAAGGCTGATTTATTTTTCAAGACTTTTAGAATTGGTTTTGCATTCCTTTCAGATGAAGCATAATGTTGAGACTGGACTCAAAGAAATCCATTAACAGTTGGGTTACATGTATGTCTATCTCTTTGTATGTACATGTGAATGTGATCATCTTCTCCCATATATTATATATGTAAACCAGATTCAGAAAAAAATAATGTTTATAGAAATTTAGGCCACTACCTCTATCTATCTATCTATTCATTTATTCAACTTTTTTTTTTTGATGGAATGTCTACTCGGGTCCAGACACTATTCTGGGGATACAGTGGGGGACAAAGAAATCATTTCTGCTCTTACAGATCTTTCTGGTGCAGGACAGAGACAAACAAATATAAACAAATCAGTAAAAGTGTATGTCAGGAAATGATCGGTCCTAGGGAGAAAATTAAGTGAGGTAAGGGGAGGACAGAGAGACTTGGAGGATGCTATTTCAGACAGATTTCAGACAGCAGTGTGAAGGGAGGGGGGGCCACGTGGCCTCACAGAAGAATGTTCTAGGTAGATCTGATATAACAGGGAAAAAGTCCCAGGGACTTGAACGTGCCCAGCTGGTTCAGGGAACAAGGAGGAGGCCAGTGTGGCTGAAGAAGTGTGTGTGTACAAGAGTGGGAGGAGGTGAGGGCAGGGATGTGATGGGGGCAGATCCTATAGGGCTTTATGAATCTTGAGGAGGACTTTTGCTTTTATTTTAAGACAGTTTAAGCAAAGGAAAGCCATAATTTAACATACTTTATTTTTTTTTATTTGGGGGGGGTGGGCAGAAGGAGAGAGACAATCCTAAGCAGGCTCTATGACCAGCTCAGAGCCTGACAAAGGGCTCTATTTCACGACCCTGAGATCCTGACCTGAGTCGAAATCAAGAGTCAGACACTCAACTGACTGAGTTGCCAAGGTGCCCCAATTTAACATACTTTAATAGACCAAAAAATATATGTGTACAGGCTATATTTATACCATGTATTTGTAATTCTATTATATATTAGAAGGACATATACATGACATGTATCAGTAGGATAGTGTTATGTGCTAAATTGTGTCCCTGCCCCAAATTAAGCTGAAGTCTGAACCCATAGTACTTGAGAATGTGACTGTGTTTGAAGACAGGGCCTTTATAAAGATAGGGCCAGAGGAGAGAGGGCCTGACTTTGGTGCTGTGATGGAAGTGGGCAGTCGTGGGAGGCCTTATGGAAGAGGTGAAAGCTGACCTGTATTGAAGAGGAAAGAAGAAGAAATCTGGATGCACAAAGAGAGACCAGGGATGTACACTCAGAAAAAAGACCATGTGAAGACACAGGGAGAAGGTGGCCATCTGCCAGGGAGAGAGATCTCGGAAGAAACCAACCCTGCCAATGCCTTGATCTCAGACTGCTAGCCTCCAGAACTGTGAGAAAATAAATTTCTCCTGTTTATATATATATATATATATAATATATATACATATAACATATATGTATATATGTGTTATATATGTTAGCTACTAACATATATATATATATATAAACAAACATATATATTTGTAGTTAGTTTGAATATGGTGGGTTATAGGATTATAGGATGTTATGACCATATTCCGATGTCACTAAGTTTTCTTTATTCTTTGTAGCTGCCAAGAAGTCCACACTGCCGAGGCCATATATATGAAGCAGTTAGGACTGTAGAGACAGGAAATAGGTTACTAGGTTTCTGGATTAAAATCCCAGCTTTGCCATTTACTAGCTATGCAGCCCATCCTATTGGAATAAATTCCTCCGTAGGTTTCTTTAATCAGGCTTCTCTGGTCCTGCCTGAGGGATCAGAAGCAATTCGTTGCTGTTTCTCCGAATTAATGACAGTTTCCAGTTGTCAGAATGAAACAGTGGTAGGTGGTTGGAAAAGTTGGGCAGGTGATATGTCCGTCTGTTCTTGTGCTTAGAAATAGCTTATTTTTGGGCTGAAGTATTCTGGTTAGGAGCAAAAGCACAAGCAGAAAAGAGAAGGGTGGCTGCAGGTGTTCACGGTCAGCTTCCGGTGGCTGGGTTTTGTTCTCTGAGATGTTTTACCGGGAAGGGATGTCATGGGATTGTGTGTCTCGTGTTACCTCTGATGGGTGTCTGGGTGTAATTCGATAGCACCTCCTTTCAGTCTTAAAGTTGTTGCTGTTTGAAGGTCAATTATAAGGTCGCTCCCTGCGAGCAATTCTCAGTTGGGGGTGGGGGGCTGATTCTAACCCCCTCTGGGGACATTGGGCAATGTCTGGACGCATTTTTGGTTGCCACACTGGGTGTTTGTTTCTGGTGTCTAGTGAATAAAGACCAGAGGTGCTGCTCAATATCCTACAGGGCACAGGGTGGCCCCCACGACAGAGAAGGATCCTGCCCTAGACAGGACGTGGAGGACAGAGAAATGTCCCTCTGGGAGCTTGTCACACATCGGTCAATGGGTTCTTTTCCCTCCTTAGGAACATTGAGACCTCCACCTAAACGTGGATTTCATTCAGAGAACATTCATCACTGTTCTCTACGTAATGAGCCTATAATGGTGACTCTAGAGAAAAATAATTCATGATTGCCATCCCAATGGGGATTCCAGCATGGTGGGGGAGACAAGGACGTGGCAATCTAGATGCAACACAACATGTTAGATGCCGGGATAAGGCAAGTTCAAGAGGCTGGGGGGCGTGCAGAGGAGGGAGGGCCTGACTTTGGTGTTGTGGTGGAAGTGGGCAGTCCTGGGAGGCTTCACGGAGGAGGTGAAAGCTGAACCACGTTGAAGAGTAAGAGTTCACCCGGTGGCCTGGTGGTTGGCATTCCTGGTAGAGGAACAGCCAATGTAAATGCTCAGAGGTGAGACTACAGGGCCCACCGGGGGAGGATAAATAGCCTTCCACTGGGCACTTTTATGCCAGGAGCCCCTTCAGGCACATGTAATCACATTATGATGTCTGCAACTTACTTAAACATTCAGTGGAGGGAGTTCTTATGAGCTGAGTTGTGTCCTCTTTGAATTCACATGTGAAATCCTAATCCCCAGTATATTCGAATGTGATCGGAGAACATGTGCGGCTGCAGATGTGCTTTGTTTGGCTTGCACTGTGAAGTCTTGCACATTCTCTACAAATTGTGAGTTTTAGAAGAAACTCCTGGTGACAAGGCAAGCATGAACTTGTGTGGTTGGAAGTTGGCTTCCATCCTCCACCTGGCCCATTCTCAAACGAGGTAGAATCAAGTTCTTATCTTCTTGGGGGAGGAGAGGAAGTGATAGGAACTAATTGTCTCATGACACTTCCTCAGTTCAGCATATGGTTAGTTGTCCACATTTTGATGCCTTTACTTGGGGCCTTTCACTGATAGTACAGACCAGAGGTATCCCATGTTCATAGGACTGGATTTTAAGACCCCATTTGTCATGCTATAGCAGTTATAATGATAGGGCAGCTGTTGTAAGGCCAAATTTAAAAATTGAAGGTATTCATTTACCAACCCAATTTTTGGTTTCTCTTGAAAAATCAGAAAGTCTGGCAACACTGGGACAATTAATAGTAACAATCCATTCCTTCATACACAGGCTGTAGCAAATGCTGTAGGCACCCTAACTTAATTTGCTTGGCACTCTTGGGTTCCTTATATGCTGATGAATTTTCCTGCAAGCAACTGCAACTCTCTGCCTGGGAGCATTCCCTGCAGTGAATGTGTTGGATTGGTACACAGGGCAGAATGGCAGGGCCTTCAACCACTGGTGGATCAGAGCAGCTCTCCCTCTTTGAATGGGAGAGCTCAGTGGGATGAGTCACAGTTACCACCATCAGTGACCTACTCACTACCATAGTAATACCTGTATTGGCTGTCTCCTCTTCCCTGTCTCATTTCTTTTCTCCTCCTACTGGGATGGTTAATTATATGTGTCAATGTGGCTAGGCCATACTACCCAGATATTGGGTCAAACAAGAGTCAGGGTGTCGCTGTAAAGGCATTTTTTTTAAGACGAGAGTAACATTTAAATCAATAGACTTTGAGTAAAGCAGATTACCCTCCACCATGTGGGTGGGCCTCCTCCAATCAGTTGAAGGCCTTAAGAAAAAGACTCTCTTCTCCCAAATAAGAGGGAATTCTGCCTTTAGCCTGTCTTTGTCTGCAGTTACATCAACTCTTTCCTGGGTGTCCAGCCTGCTGGCTAGATTTTAGACTTGCTACCATCCAGAATCACAGGAGCTAATTTCTTAAAATCTCTATCTCTGTTTCTCTCTCTCTCTATTCCCCTGCCCCCCACACCATATTGATTCTGTTTCTCTGGGAATCCCTGACTAATACACTGACTGATGCTTCCTGGAATCACCTCCCAAATAAACTTACACTTTTCTCGGGGACTGTGTTTGGGTGAACCTCAACTGAGACCAGGACAGAACTGCCCCCAAATTGCAAAGAAGTGTCTTCCATGCTGAAGAATAGAAAGCCTTCACTTTGGGAAGATTTTTTAAGGAAAAGACTCAAATGACACAGTCTTAGGGTAACAAACCCATTAGGAAGGAGCCTGTTGGCGACTTTCCTTGTGACTCATACAATGATACTGATCTGTGTGTCTTAGAGGTTCTGAATACAGCCACCATATGTACCTTGTATGTTTTCTTGCACAACATCATTGCAGTGGATGTCCACTGAGTTCATGTGGGTGTTCAAGCTGAAGATCTTTCCTTCTTCAGAGCAATTGTCTGTAACAACTCGAGTTTCAATAGCTGGTGAGAAAAACAACAATCAAGTTTGCCATTATTATAAGCTTTAAAAATGTGCATAGCAACATGGACAGGTTACGTTTACTGAATGTCTAGGATGTGCCAGGCACTGTACATTGTCAAATAACCCCATGAGGGACCCTTATCCAAACGAGGTAAGACCCTAACTCCTGAAACAAGTTCTTAACTAAAGTTCTCGAGCAATCATCTTTTTTTTAAAAAATATTTTATTTATTTACTTTTTGAGAGAGAGAGTATGAGCAGGGGGAGGGGCAGGGGCGGGGAGAAAATCTTAAGCATGACCCTGAGAACATGACTTGAACCGAAGTCAAGAGTGGTAGGCTCAACTGACTGAGCCACCCAGGCACCCCCTCTAGCAATCATCTTTGAAGCAACAATTCTGTTTCTAGGAATTAATTGTCAGAAAACAATCATGGACGGGAGGGTAGATTTAGCTACAAGACAGTTTTCAGCAGCAGAGATGATAGTGTGAAAAATAGGAAATGATCTAAATGTTCAACAAGGAGGAATTGATTTAATAATTGACAGCTTATCTCTATAACAGGGAACCATGCTTCCAATGAAAATGAAGTCACAGGAGAATTGCCATCAAGAAACAAGCTCATGAAAATATTTAACTTAAATATTAGCAGACGGCTGGAGGCTGGTTGTGAGTTTGAAACTGTTGAAACTGGGTGATGGGTACAGTCGGGTTCCTGCTGTGTCTGTCCATTCACAGATGAGGGGAGTGAAACCCAATGAGGGGAGGGCATTGGTCTGCCCCATCAGTTAGGACCTGGCCAGATCAGGAAAGATGAGAGCTGTTGTAATCTGAAAAATAGTTTAATTTTGAATGAAATGAATGAATGAAATGAATGAATAAATTAATGAATAAGTCCTGATTCCAGTTTCCCAAGAAGGTTAGGCATGGGATTCTATTTTATATTTAAAAATTTATAAAAATGTATTATTATTTTTATAGAATGTAAACTATCTTATCATACAAATTGGTAAAGCAAAACGATTAGTTAGGCATACACTGATCCTTTGATATCCCTGGGCCGAATAAAGGCACAGCAAACAGCATTTCTGGAGGCCAGTATAGTGATATGTATCAAAGTCTATAAAATGTTTCTTTTCTCCTTGACCTGACGATTCTTCCTCTATGAATTTATCCTAAGAAAATATCAAACAAATATACACAGATAAATTTTCAATGGTCTGTTCACGGAGTTGTTTGGCAACAACCTACATTTCCCAGAATAGGGAAATAAATACAGTATAAATAAACATACAGTATAAATAAATTATATACAATGCAATTTGATAAACCATTGAAGACAATAATATAGGGACTGATGATGTATATAATTTACATGGAGAGATGTTGGCGATGTAATGTGTGAAAATTGTATGTACAACATCACATACACAGCAAATATACATCTGCATCAGACATGCATCTACATGGTTATAGGATAGGAAGATTGGGTTGTGGGCATATTTGGCTGTTCTAAATTTAGTTTTGTCTATGTGTTTTTTTCTTTTTTCTTTTTTTTTAAATTTAATACTCGGCTTTGTAATGATATTTATTTATTTTTGTTTTTTAAAATAGTGAAATGATTATGAAGATCAAACTATTTACCATAATATCTCATCACGTGGTTACATTATGAATATGTATGACAAGTATGATAAAAGTATTTTTATTTAAAAGATATGCAGTAAGATGTTCCTTCTGGGATGGAACTGTGATATGTGCCAGTAGGTATTAGGCTTTGGATTAAAAAAACAAAAACAAAAACCCAAAAAACTACTTTGAATCCAAAATCCCAGACTCAGGACTGGAAACCATTGGCAATCTTTTCTTTCTTTCTTTTTGTTTTTAGAAGATTTTACTTATTTATTTGAGAGAGAGTGAGAGCAAGTGAGTGAGAGAGCAGAGAGAGCACGAGCAGGGGGAGACTGACACAGGACTTGATCTCAGGACCCCAAGATCATGACCTGAGCCAAAAGCAGCTGCTTAACCAACCAAGCCACCCAGGCGCCCCCTTTCTTTCTTTTTTTTGAACAGGTCTATGGAGCTGTGATTAATGTGTAATAAATTGCACATAATAGAGTGTACAATTTGATGAGTTTTACTGAGTATATATACCTGTGTATATGCCATATTCCTGTGAAACCAACACCACAATCAAGGTACTGAACATGTCTTTCATACCCAACAGTCTCCTCAAATTTTCTCCCTCCTCCCCCCTCCACCCATCACTATAGATTAACTTGCATTTTCTAGAAGTCTGTATAAATGGACCTAGGCAGGATATTTATTTTTCTAATTGTGTAACCCAGACTCCAGCTTACAACGAAAGAACCCCCTGTGTGCATCAGGCCATATCCTCTTCTTACCCACAGTACTGTTGTGGATTTTCTGGATTTTTTGCTCCGGGAATTTCAAGGCAGTTTCTAGAGCATTTGATTCCACAGTCTGGAGAACATTTGTAGCCCAAGATGCGACTTTGCTCTTCTCTCCCGCTCCCGGTAGAGTGTTATTAGTGAGCAGTGACTCGAATATCTCAACAACATGTTGCAGCTTTGAAGATACAAAGAATAAGAATACTATTGCAGTAATGTCCACAATAGCCAAACTGTGGAAAGAGCCAAGATGTCCATCGACAGATGAATGGATAAAGAAGAGGTGGTATATATACACAATGGAATATTATGCAGCCATCAAAAGGAATGAGATCTTGCCATTTGCAACGACGTGGTTGGAACTGGAGGGTGTTATGCTGAGTGAAATAAGTCAATCAGAGAAAGACATGTATCATATGCCCTCACTGATATGAGGAATTCTTAATCTCAGGAACAAACTGAGGGTTGCTGGAGTGGTCGGGGGTGGGAGGGATGGGGTGGCTGGGTGATGGACATTGGGGAAGATATGTGCTACGGTGAGCGCTGTGAATTGTGTAAGACTGTTGAATCACAGATCTGTACTTCTGAAACAAATAACGCAACATATTTTAAGAAAAAAGAAAAAGAAGAAGATAGCAGGAGAGGAAGAATGAAGGGGAGTAAGTCAGAGGGGGAGACGAACCAGGAGAGATGATGGATTCTGAAAAACAAACTGAGGTTTCTGGAGGGGAGGAGGGATAGGGGGATGGGTTAGCCTGGTGATGGGTATTGAGGAGGGCACATTCTGCATGGAGCACTGGGTGTTATGAACAAACAATGAATCATGGAACAGTACACCAAAACCAATTATGGAATATATGGTGATTAACATAACAATAAAAAAATAAAAAAAAAGAATACAAATCCAATCTGATAGATCCCACACCCTGAGGGAAAGTAGAAAGCACAAGAAAGCAGCTTCTGGAGCCAGCTGACCTGGTTTCAATCTTGATCCACCATTGACCGGCTGTGTGAACTTGGAAAAATCACCCAATTGCTCTGTGCCTCAGTTTCCCCATATTAGGATAGGGACAATAAAAGGACCCCATAGAGTATTTGGAATTATTAAATGAATTAAGAGATGCTACCTCTTTAGAACAGTGTCTGTGCCTGGTACACACCAGATGAGGGTTAGTTATTATGAACATCTTTTACCAACAGGGAAGTGGTAAGGTTGCCAGAAATAGACCAGTGGTTCTCCATTTGGGCGATTTTGACCCCTTGGGGCCATTTGGTAATGTCTGGAGACATCCCCCGCACTGAGGGATGCTACTGGTATCTAGTGGGTGGGGGCCAGGGATGCTGCTCAACACCTTATAATGCACAGGACCGTGCCTCCCCCACACTCTCCAGAAAGTGACCCAAGCTTAGGTGTCAATGGTGCCAAAGCTGAAAAAATGCAAAGTAGAGTTATAGCGCAAAAGACATTCTAACTGGACTTTTTAAGTCAAGAAATTTATCTATGAAGTAAAGCAAAGTGATGAACCAGAGGGGAGAAGAATGGAGAGCCAAGGTGAAGTTTTATAAATATAGGCGTAATCTAATTGTAATACAGGTGATTTGAAAGAAGATTTTTATGCGAACCCCGACATCCTTGTACTTAAAGTGTGGTCTTTGGGGTGGCAGCATGAGCATCACCTGGCCGCCCGTTTGGAATGCAGCCTCTTGGGGGACTGAGTCCAAATCTGCACTTTAACAAGATCCTGAGGGGATTTGTGGGCACAGACACACTTCAGAGGTACTGTAGGTTTGGTTCCAGACTCCCGCAATAAAGTGAATATCACGGTAAAGCTATTCAAATAAGGTTTTTGGTTTCCCAGAACATATAAAAGTTTTGTTTACACTATACTGTAGTCTTTTAAGTGTGCAACAACATTCTGTCTAAAAAACGTACAAACCTTACATCACCTGGTGCTCATCACGACAGGTGCACTCCTTAATCCCCATCACCTATTTCACCCATGAGCACCAGATGATGTGTGGGAGTGTTGAGTCACTATATTGTATACCTAAAACTAATATAACACTGTATGTTAACTAACTGGACTTAAAATAAAAAATTAGAAAAAGCCAATCAATCAATCAATCAGTCAATCTAAATAAGCAATGCGCAAACCTTAACTAAAAAACACTTTATTGCTAAGAAATGCTAATGCTCACCTGAGCTTTCAGCAGGTCATAATCACTGATCACAGATCACCACAACCAATATGATAATAATGAAAAAGTTTGAAATACTGTGAGAATTATCAGAATGTGCCACAGAGACATGAAGTGAGCAAACGCTGTTGGAAAAATGTCACCAATAGACTTGTTCCATGCGGGGTTCCCTAAACCTTCAATTTGTAAAAATTGCAATGCAAGTACAATAAAATGAAGCACAATGACATGAGGTATGCCTGTATGTTAAAGTACTAGACAACAAAGTACTGGATAGGATAGGGACTTTGCCTTGCTCACAAAATGGTACCTAGAACAGTCCTTGGCAAATGTAGATGCTCAGTAAGTGTTCATGGGCTGCATGAATGCTCTTGGGAGGAAAATACTATTGCACAAAAGAGTTATAAGCAGAGTGATATATCAAAAAGGCTGGAGAAACATTCAGAGCCAGGGTTCAAATAAATCTTTTCAAGGTTTTGCTCTTTCGGTCTGAGTCTTTGTGGAAATTCTGAGCTGAATTTGCTAGTTTACAAGCAGCCTCCCATTCCTGCCCAATATAGAAAACACACCTTTGTCCTCTAAATCACAGCTGAAATCATCCTGGTTTAAACTCATTCATACAGAGTAGAGACCAAAGCATTTGCCCTTCAGAATTGGTGTATATTGTATTTTTTATTTTTATTTTTATTCATTTATTATTTTATTTTATTATGTTATGTTAGTCACCATACAATACATCATTAGTTTTTGATGTAGTGTTCCATGATTCATTGTTTGCATATAACACCCAGTGCTCCATGCAATATGTGCTCTCCTTAATACCCATCACTGGGCTAACCCATCCCCCCACCCCCTTCCCCTCTAAAACCCTGTTTGTTTCTCAAATTCCATAGTCTCTCATGGTTCATCTCACCCTTCGATTCCACCCCCTTCATTTTTCCCTTCCTTCTCCTAATGTCCTCCATGCTACCACTGTTGTAGTGTCTGATCCAGCATGAAGGCTTTGTACCTTTTTCTGGCAAAGCATTTGTTAATTGCGGTGAACTTCACACAACATGAAATGCACCCTTTTAAAGTGTACAATGAAGTAGCAATTTAGTATATGCATGATGGTGTGCAACCACCACCTCTATGTAGTTCCAGAACATTTCCATCATCCTGAGATAAAACCCATTAAGTGATCACTTCCCATTTTCCCTTCTCCTGGACTCTGGCAACCACTAATCTGCCTTCTGTTTCTGTGGATTTGCCTGTTCCGAACATGTCATAGAAATGGAATCCTACATTGTGTGACCTTTGTGTCTGGTTTCTTGCACCCAGCATGATGGTTTCAAGGTTTATCCATGTTGTAACATGAATCAGAACTTTATTCCTTTTTATGACTGAATAATATTCCACTGTATGTATATACTACTTTAAAACAAATCCATTCATCTATTGATGGACATCTGGTTTCTTTCTTCCTTTTGGCTACCGTGAACAGTGCTGCTAAGGAACATGGGCGTGCAAGTATCTGTTTGAGTCTCTGCTTTTAATTCTCTTGGGTATATTCCTAGGAGTGGAATTGCTGGGTCATATGGGAATATTATGTTTAAAATTTTGAGGAAATGGGCAATGAAACTTCATAATGAAATGTTCCTGTTAATTACATGATTATTTGTTCATGACTTCCACGAACACTTGTTGAACTCCCAGTGTGGGCTTGGGCTGATTCCTGCCCTCAAGAAGCTCACTGTCTAGGTGGTGATGACACATCATGGAAATGTTGAGTTCACCAGAGGTAACAATGGATAACCTGGATGGAAGGTGTACTCTGGACCAGGCACTGTGCTAAGTACTCTACATATAGTATTTCATCCTAATCTTCCCATCCTTCCAAGGAGGTAGGTGACATGATGACCCCCATCTTACAGATGAGTAAATCAATCTTGCAGAATGTGATGGTTAATTTTATGTGTCAGCTTGGCTGAGCCAGCGGGTACCCAGATATATTTGGTCAAGCATGATTCTGGGTGTGTCTGTGAGAGTGTGTCTGGATGAAATGAACATTTGAATGGGTAGATGGAGTAAAGCAGATTGCCCTTCCCAATTTTAGTGGGCCTCATCCAATCAGTGGAGGGCCTGAACAGAACAAGATGTCTGAGTAAGAGGGAATTATTTCCTGCCTGAATGCCTGACTGATTGAGTGCCTTGAGCTGGGACACTGTTTTTTTTTTGTTCAGGCTTGCCTGAAACATCAGCTCTCCATGGTCTCAGGTCTCTGGAGTTGAACTGGAATGACACCATTGGTTCTCCTAGATCTCTCGCTTGTTTACTGCAGAACTTGGGACATGTCAGCCTCCATAATTGCATGAATGAATTCTTTATAACAAATCTCTTTTATCTCTGTCTCTTATTGGTTCTGTTTCTCTGGAGAACCCTGACTAATACAGAGGGTTGTGTCATTTTGCCCATGTTACTTGTCACTGCGGTGCTGTGATTTGAACCTCTGCCTACACTTCTAACCTCCACAGAAGAACATGGGGAAGAACATGATATAAACTCATATGGAAGGGTTTAAGGAGGTCATCCAGGGGGATGTGAAACCTGAATTGAGTCTTGAGCATAGAAGGGTAGAAGGACGCCAGCCAGGTGAGGAACTGGGAACAGAGTTGCAGGCAGAGAGAACAGCATGTACTTGGAGGCCTGGAGCTTGGAGGGCAAGATGTGAATTGTCCCTCTGGAGTAGAGCAGGGTGAGGGTGGGGAGTAGGGAGAGGAAGGGATGAGCCCATTCTGCTAGACTTTAGGTTCTTGGAGACATGGGTCATTCTCTCTGTTAACATTCAGAGTCAGTTTACAGACACTAAGTGATTACTACCTAACAGGCACTGTCTTTCTTTTTTTTAATTTAATTCAATTTTATTTAAATTCAGTTAATTAACATATAGTGTATTATTAGTTTCAGAGGTAGAGTTTAGTGATTCATCAGTTGCATACAACACCCAATGCTCATTGCATCACATGCCGTCCTTAATGATCATCACCCAGTTACCCCATCCTCCCAGCCCCCACCCCTCCAGCAACCCTCAGTTTGGTTAAGAGTCTCTTATGGTTTATCTCCCTCTCTGATTTTGTCCCATTCTATTTTTCCCTCCCTTCCTCTATGCTCCTCTGTTTTAACAGGCACATTCTTGGTCTGTCTCTTGTAACTGCCTACAATATCCATTCCTCTCCCCCTTCCTTTTACTAATTGAATGAATTCCTTAAAATTTTTCCTGGACCATGTTCCCCATATACAAACCACATTGTCCTAGCTTCCCTTGCAGCTAGTTTTGGCCGTGATACCTTCAATTTCTGGGTGGTTGCTTTAAGACAGATCTCCAAGGAAATTATCACAACTTCATTAGCATATAATCAAGTGAATAGATGTATCCCTTTTCTCCACTCTCCCGTCTTCACTTTGTGCTCTAGACAAATTGCCCTGGACTCATCTCCCCTCTATCCACTGGTACAAACACCACATTGCAGCAACCCAGTTTTGGTCATGTCATTGAGGACAAGATGCCAGGGGATGGTGGAGCAGCAGTATGGGAAGAATGTGAGTACCCTTAATGGCCTCATGGAGCAGAGTCCTTTCACCAGCCTGGACGATTAACTCAGAAATTAATAAAGATCCATCTTTTTAAAGCTGTTGGGTATTTGGGCCTCTTTGTTGTAGCAGCTCAGCATACCCTAATACAGTTTCACTTAGTCTGTCTTTCTTGGTCTGGGATCGATCCTATCTTTAGGGGGCAGTATACACACACACGTGCATGTGCGCACACATGTGCGCATGCACACACACACACACACACCCCCATATGTACATACACACTCTATCTCTACCGTGAGATATATAGCAATATACATATAGTGATAAATGGTGATATATTTATATATTTCAGTTATACATCATATAAATTATACATAACATTGTACTATTGTGTTATAATTAATTTCTATTGTACTATAATTAAAAACCATTATATTAACATATAGTACATACCATAACATATAATATATAATGTATATGACATATCACACATTTATGGTACATAGATGATATACAGTGCATAGTAGACATATAATATATAGTATCCACATCCACCTGCTAATTTTGGGGTTTGTAAACATTTGTTACCTGGCTGGGTTCAGGGACTGGGCTTCTGCTCACATCCTCCATGCCTTTGGTTGTTGCTGAGGAAGTGGTTTCTGTAAAAAAACATCAAGGGAAGTTACTGTTGGAACCGAGAGTAAAAGGGTGGAGAGGTAGACAGGAAGGTGAAAAGAGGGGTTGAACTCATGCTCTATTTTTTTATTTAAAAATTTTTTATTTATTAATTTTAAAATTCCAGTATCATTAACATACAGTATTCTATTAGTTTCAGGTGTCCAATATAGTGATTCAACAATTCTGTATATTACTTAGTGCTCATCAGGATAAGTGTACTCCTCATCCTCATCACCTATTCCACACACCCCCCCACTCACCTCCCCTCTGGCAACCACCGGTTTGTTCTCTATAGTTAAGAGTCTGTTTTTTGTTTTTGTTTTTTTAAAGATTTTATGTATTTATTTGACACAGAGAGAGAGGGCACAAGTAGGCAGAGCAGCAGGCAGAGGGAGAAGCAGGCTCACCCTTGAGCAGGGAGCCTGAGGTGGGGCTTGATCCCAGGACCCTGGGATCACGACCTGAGCTGAAGCCAGCCACCTAACCAACTGAACCACCCAGGCGCCCGAGGAGTCTGGTTTTTGTTTGTCCTTTTTTTTCTTTTGAACTCATATTCTTTTTTTTTAACCACTTAAAACATTTTATTTTATTTTTTATTAACATATAATGTATTATTTGTTTCAGGGGTACAGGTCTGTGATTCATCAGTCTTACACAATTGACAGTGCTCACCATAGCACATACCCTTCCCCAGTGTCCATCACCCAGCCACCCATCCCTCCCACCCCCCTCCACTCCAGCAACCCTCAGTTTGTTTCCTGAGATTAAGAGTCCCTTATGGTTTGTCTCCCTCTCTGGTTTAGTCTTGTTTCAATTTTTCCTCCCTTCCCCTATGATCCTCTGCCTTGTTTCTTAAACTCCACATATCAGTGAGATCATATGATAATTGTCTTTCTCTGATTGACTTATTTTGCTTAGATAATACCCTCTAGCTCCATCCACATAATTGCAAATGGCAAGATTTCATTTTTTGATGGCTACATAATATTCCATTGTATATATATATACCACATCTTCTTTATCCATTCATCTGTTGATGGACATCTAGGCTCTTTCCATAGTTTGGTTATTGTGGACATTGCTGCTATAAACATTGGGGTGCAAGTGCCCCTTCAGATCATTACATTTGTACCTTTGGGGTAAATACCCAGTAGTGCAATTGCTGGGTCATAAGGTAGCTCTATTTTCAACTTTTGAGGAACCTCCATAATGTTTTCCAGAGTGGCTGCACCAGCTTGCATTCCCACCAATAGTGTGAGAGGGTTCCCCTTTCTCTGCATCGTAGCCAACATCTGACTTTCCCTGACTTGTTAATTTTAGCCATTCTGACTGGTGTGAGGTGGTATCTCATTGAGGTTTTGATTTGTATCTCCCTGATGCTGAGTGATGGTGAGCATTTTTTCATGTGTCTGTTGACCATTGTATGTCTTTGGAGAAATGTCTATTCATGTCTTCTGCCCAAGGAGGGGGAGTCTATATATATATATTTTGGAGAATCAGATGAAATGTGAATCACATTAGCAAACATTTGTAGACACTGTCTTAAGTGCCCTGTATGGTAGTGTTTCATTTATGCCTCAGTTAATCTTTGCAACAGCCCTCTGGGGTATATACCCTGTGAGGTGTATCTGCTGATTTAATGAATTAATTAATTTCTTTTTTTCTTGATGAGCCTGGCTACAGGTTTATTACTTGTTTATCTTTTCAGAGAACCCACTCTTGTTTCATTAACTTTTTTCTATTGCTTTTTTTTTTTTGGTCTCTGTTTAATTTATTTCTGCTCTGATCTTTATTATTTCCTTCCTTCTACTAACTTTGGGCTTTGTTCTTATTTTTTTTTCTATTCCTTTAGGTGTAAGGTTTTATTGTTTGAGACTTTTCTTGTCTCTTGAGGTAGGCCTGTATTACTATAAACTTCCTTCTTAGAACTGCTTTTACTATGTCGCAAAGATTTTAGGTCAGAGGCTCCTGTCTGGCTCCGTTGGTAGAGCATGTGATTCTTGATCTCAGGGTCATGATTCAAGCCTCATGTTGGGTGCAGAGATTACATAAAGCCACTATTTCCATATTGATTTTCAGTCTGGATGATATATCCATTGATGTAAGTGGAGTATTAAAGTGCCCAACTATGGGGTTCCTGGGTGGCTCAGATGGTTAAGCATCTGCCTTCAGCTTGGCTCATGATCCCAGGGTCCTGGTATCGAGCCCCGCATCAGGCTCCCTGCTCAGCAGGGGGCCTGCTTCTTCCCCTCCCTCTGTTTCTCCCCCTGCTCATGTTCTCTCTCTCTCTGTATCTCTGTCTCGAATGAATAAATAAAAAAAATCTTAAAAAAAATAAAGTGCCCAACTATTATTGTATTACTGTCAGTTTCTCCCTTTATGTCTGTTAATATTTGCTTTATATATTTAGATGCTCCTATGTTGTGTGCATAGATATTTGCAATTGTTATATTCTTTTGTTGGATTGATTCCTTTATCATTATGTAATGACAGTCTTTGTTTCAAAGTTTATTTTGTCTCATATAAGTATCACTACCCTAGATTTTGTTTGCTTGTTTGTTTACATTTGCTTGAATACCTTTGTCCATCCCCTCACTTTCAATCTGTATATGTCTTTAGGTCTGAAGTGAGTCTCTTGTAGGCAGCATATAGATGGATCTTTTTTTTTTAATCCATTCAACTACCCTATGTCTTTTGATTGGAGCATTTACATTTAAAATAATTATTGATAGATATGCCCTATTGATTTTCAAAACCAGACATTATGGGGGCTTGCCTTCTTGGTGCAAGTCCCCAGGTGAGTGAGAGCTTGAACTCCTTGCTGCTCAGGGAGAACCATTGCACTTGTAACGTTCCTCCAGCTTGTTGCCACACTAGGGGTTTTGGTTCCTGATCTGACCATCTCTTTGCTTCTCCTACCCTTCTTTTTTTTTTTTTTAAAGATTTTATTTATTTATTTGAGAGAGAGAATGAGAGATAGAGAGCACAAGAGGGAAGAGGGTCAGAGGGAGAGGCAGACTCCCTGCTGAGCAGGGAGCCTGATGTGGGACTCGATCCCAGAACTCCAGGATCACGACCTGAGCCAAAGGCAGTTGCTTAACCAACTGAGCCACCCAGGCGCCCTCTCCTACCCTTCTTGATGTGGCTTTATCTCTATTTTTAGCTGTGGAAGAGATGCTCTGTTAGTCTTCATGTCACTCTCAGAGAGATTTGCTCTATATGTAGTTGCAACCTTGGTGTGTTCAAGGGAGGAGGTGAGCTCAGGATGTTCCTACCACACCATCTTCGCCTTGTGTCTCCCAGTTACATCTCCCATATTTCTTGTGCATAGATTTCCCTAACTATGTGGCTTCTAAGAGAGTGCTCATGCTTATACAAGATGGTGCCTCCCCCTGGACACAGATCCAAGGGTGGGCATATAACTCAAACTGGACTAATTGGTACATTTCCAAAGTATTTACACTTAGGTCCAAAAGAGAGTCAGTTGATCTCTCTTTGGTGGTTTGATCATTAACAATGGTAAAATTTGGACTTGTTGGTGGCCATATTTCCTGTCCTGTGGGCTAAGAAGGCAGAGAAAGCCATTTTGCAATGAAAAAGAAGAAAGGAGTAGACCCAAAGAGCTTCAGAGCCTGGGGTGTCTTGACAGTGTGAAGTCTCCGTTTCAGTTCATTCCAGAAGCTCTGCTCTGTTCTTGTTCTTGAGTTCCAAGACACATCCATGCATCCTTATCATAAACTCATCTTTTCTGTTTAAGTTAGCCTGAGTGTGCTTCTCTTTGCAATTCAAAGAATCCTATCTCAATCAGCACATTGTCACCCCCATTTCCAAAGTCCACTTGTCTTATTAACCTCATTATTTCTCTAAACTCCCTTCTTTCCTTTGGTCTCCTCTTTCCATCATTCATTTACCTCCAGAAAATGGAAACATGTACTAGCTTCACCACACACACACACACACACACACACACACACACACACACACACACACACACAAATATATATATATATATATATATATATATATATATTT
>NW_027397144.1:3452288-3455321 GCF_003265705.2 Callorhinus ursinus
CTGGCATTAGACTCAATGAAAAATAAGAAGGGAGACAAGAAGACAAGAATTTCCTTACTTTGACAAGTGTTTTCATTGGAATTCTGGAATTGAGTACCCCCAGAGAGGAGTTTGTATCCAGGATTACAGTGACAGTGGAAACCTCCATCGACATTCTGACATGCAGCATTTGCTCCACAATATATACTAATGGGTGGTTTACATTCATCAATATCTGGAACACAAAAGAGCAATTTGGCCATTAATTTGATAAAGATTTATGGAACTTCTAATATGTGCCAAAGGCTATACCCTTTCCACCCAATCTGTTCTGGCTTTCCAGGACAACTTAGTTAAGGTAGTGTTTTGTCTTTGTTCTTCCCTTTTCTCTTTGACTTTGGTTGGATTCTCTGAGAAGCAGACACTGAGACAAGAATTCATGTTCAAGTACTTTATGTGGGAAGTGATCCCAGAAAACACTGGAAGGGAAGTGGTGAAATGAGACAGGGAAGGCCAAGCAGAAAGTAAAGAGGGAAGTTTCCATTGTGGGCAATTCCCACAATTCCATCGTGTCCTCAATTCCTCTGGGACCCTCTGGGAGGCAGTGTAGAGCACACGCTGCAGAGTGACTCTGAGGGGTGAGGGGGCTGGGGTATTTATCTGCCAAATCTTTTTTTCTTTTAAGTTTTTATTTAAATTGTAGTTGGTTAACACATAGTGTAATATTGGTTTTGGGAATAGTATTTAGTGATTCATCAGTTACATACAACACCCAGTGCTCATTACAACAAATGTCCTCCTCAATCCCCATCACCCATCTAGCCCATTCCCCACCCCCCCCTCCAGCAACCCTCAATTTGTTCTCTGTAGTTAAGAGTCTCTTATGGTGTGCCTCCCTCTCTCTTTTTCCCCCCTTCCCCTATGCTCCTCTGTTTTGTTTCTTAAATTCCACATGAGTGAAATCATATGGTATTTGTTTTTTTCTGACTGACTTATTTTGCTTAGCATAATATATTCTAGCTCCATCCATGTCATTGCAAATGGCAAGATTTCATTCTTTTTGATGGCTGAGTAATATTCCATTGCATATATATCCATTCACAGTTGATGGACGTTTGGGCTCTTTCCATAATTTGGCCATTATTGACAATGCTTCTATCTGCCAAATCTTATCATTCATTGGCAGAGAAACGCTTGCAGGGATAGTTAACTCTCCAGTACTTCCACCTGTCCTGAGCATGAACTGAGTGGTCTCCAGTAGCCAGAGAGAGCCTTAGACTTGGTGTGCAAAAGAATGTCAAGTGCTGAGAGCATATAAGTGGGAAACTGACTATGTCTGTTGTCATGAACTGTATGTATGTCCCCTCAATTCAACGTGTTGAAACCCTAACTTCCAGTGTGGCTGTATTTAGAAATGGGGCCTCTAAGGATGTAACCGAGGTTAAATGAGGTCATAAGAATGGGACCTTGATCTGTTAGGATTAGTGTCTGTAGAAGAGACAAGAGAGCTTCTCCACCTGCCTGACCACTCTGTGCACAGAGTGAGGAAAGACCATGTGAAGATACAGCAAGAAGACAGGCATCTTCAAGCCAGGAAGAGAGGCCTCCTGAGAAAGTGGAACTGCCAGAACCTTGACCATGGGCTTCCTAGCTTCCAGAACTGTGGAGAAAATAAATTTCTGTTGTTTAAGCCACACGGTCTGTGGTGTTTTGTCATAGCAGCCTAAGCAGAGTAATACACCTGCTAGATTAACTAACTGAGTTAGAATGTCTTGATTAAGTCAATGTGTCTCCAGTCCTGAGCCCCTTTACAAATGTCAGGTGGGTAGTGAAGATGTGTGACTTCCCAATCTGGTATGGCAAATATGAAGTTGGGAATTTTCAGATTGTGATATAATAGAGCAGATGCTCTTGGTTGCCCACTCAACAACCATTCTATTTGGAGGAGGCCGTCTTGTTCCCATCTCCCAGGCACTCCCCCCTCCAGCCTCCTTCCAGCTTTCACGTTGCACCCCTAGCCAATGAAAAGTAAGGATGTTCTTCCTGGGGCATCTGCAAGAAACCTAAGCCTGAGACAGAAGTCACTACAAAGGGATGAGACTCAGACTGGTGTTGGAAGTTTTGTCTGCAACCCTGTAAGCTTGAAGACAGTTGATTCTGTGATCACTGGGATATTCACTGATCACCTGGAAAAGAGGATGGAATGAAATGTCCCCCCCACCGAGGCAGGATTGAACCCACTCTTTAGAGCCGAAGAGATGTGAGATGATGCATTCATGGAGAGAGACATTAGCTATGTGGACCAGTTTGAAGAAAGCATGTGAGAGAAAGTGCTCCGAACAAACAAATTAACAAGTATGAAACTAGGAAGTACAGAAAGCTCAACAAAGGGGGAAATGAAGGTAAGAGGAAGCAGAGGTGAGCAGTGAACTTTGAGATAAAGTTAAAATCATGGGGGGTGTGGCAGGGGAGATGGGGTGGGGGTGAAATTACAGTATTTTAAAGATCTCATCTCTTTACTGGGGGAGGGGAAGTGAGGGTGAAATGAAGCATCTTTTAAAAAAAAATGCCAGTATAATTAACATACTGTGTTCTATTATTTCCAGGTGGGTAATATGGTGATTCAACAATTCTATATGTTACTCAGTGCTCATCACAGTGAGGGTACTCTCATCCCCTTCACATGAAATGATGGGGAAAACAGTACATCTTGGGAGGGGAAATAAATGATGAGTTTAAAAAAATAATAGTGGAGAAAGACATGTCTGATTAGGAAGTTAAGAGAAGGTAGCCATGAATGGGGTGGAAAAGTATATTAGGACTTCCAAATAAATAAGGGGAAATGATGGGACGGTTGGGTCACTCAGTCAGTTCAGCATTGTACTCTTGGTTTCAGCTCAGATCATGATCTCAGGGTTGTGAGATCGAGCCTCTGCTGGGCACGGAGCTTGCTTGGGATTCTCTCTCTCCCTCTGCCCCTACCTCCACCCTCCACTCATGCTTGCTCTCTCTTAAAAAAAAATAAAGGGGAAATGCTGATTTCATGAAAGCATT
>NW_027397144.1:3455421-3465477 GCF_003265705.2 Callorhinus ursinus
CTGAGCCGAAGGCAGTCGCTTAACCAACTGAGCCACCCAGGCGCCCCGAAAGCATTAATTTCTTGATGAGGGTGGAGTTGGTAGATTTTTTTTAGCACATTTTTGGCAGTTGTCTCCCCATGATCCCTATGCTGTCCCCCTTCCACTGCCACCTCTGGGTGGTTCGAAAATTATCCCTTACCTTCACACGTAGCCAAGGGAAATGTGAATAATTCCTTCCCATACACAGAAGTGTATCCATGTTTGCATGTACAGTAAGTGCCATTGACACAGTCAGCATTCGGGGGGCACTTACAGGGAGCTGCAGGGAGAAGGAGGAACAGATCAAACATCTGCTGGGGTTAAGAGATGTCCTGTTATCATTTGCTTTTGCCTCTGACCAGGACCTCTTGAGGATCAGGAAGCCTACACCCTTTTTCTCTTGTGAGATCTCAGTACATTAAAAAATGAGAGATACCAAACCCAAGTTACAGAAAAAAGAGATTTGTTTTCATGATAAAGACCGAGGTTGGCAGTTAAATTAATTTTAACACAAAAACTTCAATGTGATAAAATTGTGCTATTCTCAAGATCATTGCAGAATTTATAAAAGGGGGAATGAATTGGTTAAGGCCCTGGGTTCGATTCTGACTCTGCCACTTACCAGCCATGTGTCTTTGCACAAATGTCTTAATCTCTCTGTGCCTTAATACCCTCATATGTAAACTGGGTTATCGTGAAGAGTGAGTGAATTAATACATATAAAGTGTGTTGGGCAGTGCCTGGCACATAATAAGTATCAGCCAGGATTATAAAAATTTGAATTCGTAGGGGTCCACAGGAAGTATATTCTGATATGGGTACACATTATCTTTGTAACTCTATGTATAACTTCATTTGGACAGAGAGACACTAAAGATCTTAATTCGAGCCCTCTTGGGAGTGAACAGAGCTGAGGAAGGATCTCGAGCTTTGGGTCTAGTGGAGAAATCTGGGAACTTCAGTGTTCATAGGTAGTGGGGGCTGGGAACCTGATGCGGGCCACATTGGGCAATCTGGCTACTCAGAAGTTGTCCCCTGAAGGTTGGCTGGAAAGACAGAATCTCAGGCCTCACACTAGACCTGCTGAATCAGAATCTAGTGAGATCTTCGAGGGATTAAAGTTAGCCTGAAATCATCATCATCATCATCATCATCATCTTCTTCTTTTTTTTTTTTTGGTGCCTCACTTATGATCAGAATGGAATGGTTACCGTCATGCTCTGTCTCTCCCCACCGGACTGCTCACTTCGTGAGGCTGTGTATTTTAGCCACTGTTCTATTCCTACATTGGGCACATTGTGGTTACTGAAAACAAACAAATAGACAAAGGACAGTAAAATAAAAAGATACATTAAGGGGCGCCTGGCTGACTCAGTTTGAAGAGCATGTGACTCTTAATCTAGGGGTTGTAAGTTCAAGACTACTTAAGTAAATGAAACTTAAAAAAGATACATTAAAATTTGATGAAATGATGAATTAAAAAGAATGACAGGAGCAAGCATCCCTGAGTTCTGCTCCCAGAACAAGCCCCTTTGCTCTAGTCCCTTGGAGGATGTGAGTGGTCCCAGGTGTGCCCTTGGTTTACACCCTTCCTGGTCTCTGGCTGTGGAGATGTCAGGTATTGAGCACTTACCTATGCTCCTTTGATCCATGACTTCTGATAAACTCAGCAGAAAACAGAGCCCTGGAACAGGGAAGCAGAAGGGAGACACATGAATTGAATGAGGAAAGATCAGGAAAGTCTCCAAGGACTGTGTATCAGTTATCCACGGCTGCATAAAGACCATCACAAAATGTAATGGCTTAAAACAGCAACGACCATTTTCTTATCTCTCATGGTTTCTGTGCTTTGGGAATCTGGAAAAGGCTCAGCTGGGTGATTCTGGTTTGGGGTTCCTTATACAGTCGCAGTTAGGCAGTGTTTGGGACTAGAGCACCTGGGAACTGGCTCTGTGCTGCTCTCCCTTCATGTAGCCTCAGACTTGGGGATTTTGGCCTTCCTGCCAACATGGCGACCTCAGGCATGCAGGCTCCATGGTGGTTCAGAGCTCTAAGTAGGGGTGCCCCAGCCAAAAAGTCCACGTCTCCTGTTAAGACCCAGCCCTGGAAACCATGCAACTCCATTTCCACCACGTTCTCTTGGTTACAAGATTCAAGTGGATAGGAATCAGTCTTCCTTTTGAGGGAGAACTGGCAAGATTCTAGAAACGCTTCTTGGAAGGGAAGTATTTTTTTTTTGTTTTCTTGGGAAATGCAGGCTGCCTCTACCGTGGTTGATAAAGTGCTCTTTTCTCTTCCCTAAACTTTCCCAACTGCTGGTGGGGTCAGCAGCCATGTTCCTGCTTCTGCAAAGACCTGAGGCTACTGGATGGATGGGTGGCTTCTCTTTCCCTTTCCTGAGAAATCTGACAACACACTGATTGCTAGTTTTCTCCTCACCTTCTTTTCATTCCCTTATTACCTACTAATGTCTAGAATTATTTGCCATTTGCAAGGACAGTATTAACAGCTGGTATGGTGCAGGAATTGGCCAATCAGAGTGGACAATGGAGACCCTTCTCTGTTGTAGCAAATGTTATTTTAGCTGCTGAATTGTGCGGAGGCGGATGGCGTCTCAGGGCAGGGTCTGGGCTGGCAGGAGTGTAGTAGGAGCTGGTTTTGGGCAATGATTATTTACAAATGGTGTGGGACTATTTCAATACGAAAAACCAACCAGTGGCTCTTCTAGTGTGCACTGGTTGAAGTTGAAATTTAGCTCTGGTGACCAGTCACCTTATTTGCAATTTTGGTTACCCCTTGAGAAAGTGGATCCTGCAGATAAATGGATAAAGAAAATGTGGTGTATATATGCACAATGGAGTATTATTTGGCCTTAAAAAATAAGGAAATCCTGTAATTTGTAGCAACATCTATGAAACTAGAGGACATTATTATGAGTGAAATAAGTCAGCACAGAAGGACAAATACTGTATAATTCCCCTTACAGGAAATATCTAAAGTAGTCAAACTCATGGAAGCAGAGAATAAATTGATGGTTAGCGAGGGCTAGGGAGAGGGGGAAATGGGAAATTGCTTTTCAGTGGGTATAAAGTTTTTGTTATATAAGGTGAGTAAGTTCTAGAGATCTGCCATAAAACCTAGTACCTATAGTTAACAATACGGTGTTGTCGTCAAGATATGTTAAAAGAATAGATCTCATGTTATGTGTTCTTACCAAACACACACACACACGCACGCAGAGGGAAATTTTTGGAGGTGATGGATATGCTTGGCACCTTCATTGTGGTGATGATGGTATTATGGATGTATGGTGTATGCATATATATAAAAACTCAGCAAGATGTATGCATTAAATGTATGCGATTTTTTTGTGCCTAGATTATACCTCAATATGGCTAAATTAAAAAAAGAAAGTGGGTCCTGATAATAGAAGGGTCTCTGTTTATCAAGTGGGGTGATAGGTGTAGGTCAGGATGGACTAGTTAGGTGGGACTGGGGTAACTTCGATCTTGTGCATGAAGGACTGGGATCAGGTGATTAAGAGACAGTCTGAGGCTGAGAGTCTGGACAAGATGATGTGTGTGTGTGTGTGTGTGTGTGTGTGTGTGTGTGTGTGTGTCTTTTCTGGGGAAGCCCAGGAGATGTGGCAGCTGGCCACTCTGAAGCAAGTCTTGGAGGAGATGGGAATTTTGGGAGTAAAATGCAGCATGCCCTATGATGCAACCACTCCTCCATCCTGCCCATAAACACACCAGTGAAACCTTCCTTGGAGAGAGATACTATGTCTTGGAGAGAGGATTTCCTTGGTGGGGAGCTGGGCAAAATACGAAGGCCAGCCTCTACAACATCTAAGGGGAAAAGAACTCTTACAATATGCTAAGCATTATTCTAAGCACCAGGCACATGAACTTAATTCAGCTTTGCAACGACTTTAGGAGATGAGTGCTATTAGCATGATCCCAGATGTGAACTTTAAGAAACAGAGGCTCAGGGCGCCTGGGTGGCTCAGTCATCAAGCGTCTGCCTTCTGCTCAGGTCATGATCCTAGGGTCCTGGGATCGAGCCCCACATCGGGCTCTCTGCTCCGCGGGAAGCCTGCTTCTCCCTCTCACACTCCTCTGCTTGTGTTCCCTCTCTCACTGTGTCTCTGTCAAATAAATAAATAAAATCTTAAAAAAAAAAAAAAGGAAACAGAGGCACCGAGGGTCTAAGGTACTTGCTCATTTCCCAGAGCTAGTCAGTGGCAGAGCTGAGAATAAACTCAGGTGCTGGGTTCCTGCTGATAACCTACCACCCCGCACAACCTCTCTTGCAGAAATCCCACACAAGCTGCATGCGTAAGAGCTGCCACTGAGATTGGCAAGCTTCCAGTGACAGTGACCTGAGGAAAGGGTGCCTTTTCTTCCAGTAGATGTTGCTCCCCAGATGTGACAGTCCAGTAGGAGGTGCGATATGTTACTTGGTTATTTGGGGGCATTCTAGACTGATCGCAGGATTTGGAAGACAAAACCCTATGGGCTAGCAGTGACCCTTTAAGAGTGGGAAGGAGGGCAGTACTAACTCTTTTTGGATTTCCTGTATGAGTTTCTGATTGTTAACAAATTACCGTGAATTTAGTGGCTTAAAAACAACAGAAATGTACTCCTGTTGTAGTTCTGTAAGCCAGACATCCAAAGTTAGTCTCACTGGGCTGACATTAAAGTGTTGGTGGGACTGCTTCCTTTTGGACACTCTAGGGGAGAATCCATTTCTTTCCACTGCCAGTGGTCAGAGGTGACCCACATTCCCTGCTCACAGTCTCCTTTCCCATCCTCAGAGCCAGCAGCACCTTCCTTCCTTCCTTCCTGGCATCCTGCCTCCCTCTTATAAGGACCCTCATGATTATAATGGGCCTGCCTGTATAATCCAGGATAATCTCCCCATCCCAAGATCCTTAGCTTAATCCATATCTGTAAAGTCCCTTTGACCACGTGATGTTGCTCACAACATGTCACCCCCAAATATGCCGCTTTAGCCTGTTGGTTATTTGGAGTGGAAGGCACCTGAGAAACAGCACATGCAGGAAGCGCTTTCTGACCTACTTTTTCCTACCTAAAATCAGGCCATAAAATTTCCCCTGAGAAAGACGCCCTCCATGTGCCAGGAAGAAAAGAGTGTCCTTATCACCAGAGACTGGGAATGAACACTGAAATGGATCTGTACAAACACACTCAGTGAAATAGTCTTTGTCTTCCTCCAGCTTTCCCTCCCACAGACCTCCTAGTCACTTTCTCGCAATTCACCATTCCTAGCCCGGACCCCTTCGCCTTGTCATTTCACAAATTCATATCTTTGTCAAAAAGGCACAAAAACTTTGTGCTCTGGTCATTTCCCTGGGTCTTCATTCTCTTGTGAAGTCTCTCATGTACGTGTTTCAATTTAATAAAACTTGTATGCTTCTCTCCTATGAATTTGTCTTATGTCAGCTTAATTCTTACTTTCAGCCAGAGACCCTAAGAGGGTGGTGGTGAAGTTTTTCCTCCCCTATGCATTTATGGTAACATATTCACAGGTTCCAGGTGATGGGGATATTGACATCTTTGGGCAGCTGTTATTCATCCTTCTGTGCTCCCATCTTTCATCAAAGAAGGTGCCAGTTGTTATCAGTTTTACAACTGCATTCATGGAGCATTTTGAATATTTTTGTTTGTCCAATGAATATGTTCTCAGCTGAGCTGTGAACTGCTTAATGGCAGGGCCCTGGCATATTTCTGAATGAATTTAAATTTCCCTACCTATACTTTTGTGTAATAATTAATTTGTAGAAGCTGCACTAACACTACACCTGCCCGAATGATGACTATAGCTCACAGAGCCAATTAGTAACACATATAAGGTTGAAAAGCATTTCCTAGTTCCTAAAGCTCAGGCAGTCTGGGCACCATGATGTTTCCTCAAGGCTAGTCTTCAGGATCTCCTTCCAGTCCAGCCAGTAACCCTGTGCTCAGTAATATGTGCATGCATCTTAAATTAGGGTTTCCCCAGAGTCATGAGCATGCCTGAATCCCAGACTGCTAAGAAACTTTAGAAATCATCCACTGACTCTTTTTGTCCATGAGGAAACAGGTGCCTGGAGGTCAAGTGGCTTGGACACTATTTGTGCAAATTGTTTAACTTGTTTCCTTATATGAAACATGGTGACAGCATTGCCTACCACCTGGGGTTGGGCGTGACGACATAAACAAGGGCATGCGTGAAGCACAATGTCTGGCAGGAATCACTCCATAAATGCTAGCTGTCTCTGTTACCATTTTATTTGCACAGAGTCCTATTCTTATTCTTGGCCAGATGCTCATTCTGTTACACTGTCTGTTGCATCCAGTGATATGGGCAGAGAGTTCACAGGTAAATGAATTTACAAATAATCCATTCTAGAAGTGTCCAGGACTCTGCCTCTAGTTGCCAAAAAGCAGGAAACATCTTGTTTGAGCTTCTCTTTTTTTACATTTTGTTTAAGCTTTATTGATATATATGAATATAAATATTTATATATAGATGTATAAATATATATATATTGAGATATATTAAAAAATTGCACACTCTCTCACTTAAATTTGATTCCATAGATATATATCAGACACCTCTTATATATAAGATATGGAGGGTGCTGCAAAGGTGAGGGCACAAGGCATTTGCCTTCAAGAAGCTTGTATTATTTTGATAGACTTTATGATCTACTATCTGCCTCTGCAACTAAACAGCTGTGAGAATTTAAACAAGTCCTACAATCTCTCCTCGATGCTATTTTGCATCTGTAATGTGAAGGTGTTGTACAATAATGAAGGTAAAACAATTTCAAGCTAAAATATGTGCTCAATAAATGTAAGGTTGATATTGTGGCTATTGATATTGTTACTTGATCTGGAACCAGAAGGATGGATGGGACTTCAGAATTGGGGAACCATCTGCACAGAGGTGGCGATTGAAGCCACGGGATCAAGAGTTTCCTCTAGGACAGGGAGCAGGAAAAAGAGAAGATCAGAGTAGAATCCTGTGGGAGGAACATTATGGCAAAGATCTGGAGCCAGGCGGCTTGGGTTTGAATCTTGACTCTGCCATTTACAAGCTGTGTGACCTTAAGCAGGTACTACAGTCACTCTGTGCCCAAGTTTTCTCATCCCTAAGATGGGGATAATATTAATATTCTTGGTACAGGACAGAGAAAAAGGAGGGGGAAGGAAAGAATGGCAAGAGAGGCAGAGAAAAAGTCGGCACAGAATTATCAAGGAGAAGAGGATGTTAATTAGAAAACAAAATCTTTGAAAATGAAGATGAACAACTCCTTGGATTGGAGCCATCAGGAAAATTTTAGGGATATTTGACAGCACAGTTTGAACAGTGTGGTGAGGAAGGAAACCACAATCCAAGGGGAAAGAGAGAATGTTTAAAGCAGAGCAGAAGAAAGAGGAGAAGGAAAAGACAGCTAATTGTTGAACTGAGTAGCTCCTGATCGTGGGTAGGTTAGGGTACAGTCATTCCCAAGGTTACACATACCTGGAAGGAGTGATGGTCCTCGCATTCCTGCACGCAGGTAACCCTTGCCGCTCGGCTCTTGAAGCTCCTTATTGCTTTTTGCTGACCACTTTTCCTATCTCAAGGAAATCTTATGAAAATTGATACACATAGGTTAGCTGACTAAGGAAATTTCTATCAGAAAAGGGAACTCGTTCTTGTCTTTCACCATCAGAGCCATGGTTCTGCTTTTTTTTGCTTTTTTATTTGTTCCTTTTCTTTGTTTTCTGCACTTGTTTTCATATGCTTCTTTGGTAGTAGGTTTTTGTAGCTACTGTTGATTGCCTTTGGGGTGACAGAATCGGTCGACCTTAGGAAAGGAGTGCCTTTTAGTTACAGAGCATTGTCTGAGGAGTGGTTAGTGACTTTGGGGTCAAAATAAAGCTTAAATAACCCTGTGGTTTTGAGCTGGGTAAGCCAGAATTTAGGGTATCTCTGTTGGTATCTAAAGTTACTGGAGGAGTCATTTTTCACAAATGTTGGCATTTTTACCAACTTAACAGATGACACTCAACAGATCTAGCTAGAGACTCAAAGTAGACCCAGTAGAGGGTGATAAAACTATTTGGTTATTTGGGGAAATCCAAACTAATTGCAGGATTTGGGAGAAAATCTAAGTCCTTCCCTCTTTCAACAAATTATTTATTAAGACAAATATTATTTAGTGACAGGATCTGTGTTACAGCACAGCAGTGAACAAAGTTAACATAATCTTTTCTATATAGAACTACAGAGAAAGGGAACTTGGAGGAAAAGCGTGTTTTTGGGGACAGATGGCATTAAGTTTTGGATAATTTGATTTTGAGGTACTGTGATTTCAACATTCCTTACATATATAGTCTCATTCACAAAAGAGAGGGCTTTCCCCCAGTCACTAGATGGTAATTGTAGCCATAGTACTAGATGAAATCATGTAGGGAGAGGTAGTAGAGAGAGGAGAGGGCCTTGGGTAAGTAATTTTAAAATCAGGGAGTGGAGGAGCAGAAAGTGGAGGAGACAGGCCAAGAGTGGCTAGACAGATGGGGGGAAATGAGCAGAGTATGTTGTCATGGAGGGAAAGGAAAGAGACCAGATTGAATTAAGACTGAAAGATATTCATGGGACAGAGCAGTAGAGAGGTTGTATTCT
Source organism: Callorhinus ursinus (assembly GCF_003265705.2). Taxonomy (NCBI): domain Eukaryota; kingdom Metazoa; phylum Chordata; class Mammalia; order Carnivora; family Otariidae; genus Callorhinus; species Callorhinus ursinus. Next base: position 3,464,122 of record NW_027397144.1, read on the forward strand.
TATCAAGAGAAGTTCCAGTGGTGAGAATGATGGTGGTGATGATGATAAAGATGATGACGATGAAGGTGGTGGAGATGGTGGTGGTGATGGTAATAATGATGGTGGTGTTGAAGATGGTAGAGGTGGTTGTGCAGGTGATCGTAGTGGTGGGGACAGTTGTGCTGGTGGTGCTGGTGGTGAGGATGAAGGCAGTGATGGTAGTGGTGATGGTGATGGTAGTAAGAATGGTGGAGGTGATGATGATGGTGGTGATGGTGGTAGTGATAATGACGATGATAGTCGTGGAAGTCAGAATGGAGGTGATTGAGGGAAAGTGGGAGGTGAACAAGGGGAGATAGCAAGTATAGTCAACTCCAGAGACACTTGGAGGCAAGTATGTGAGCAAGGAAACAGAACAGACGGATTTCCTTGGGTGGTTGGGGCATGCGGGAATTTGCTGCCTCTTGGGGTTATCACAACCAGAAGTCCTGCATAGTAAGTTTGTTGGGCTCTCAACATCCCACCATCCCCTGTGGCCCAGCAGCCATGCAGTGGGGCTTCCTGTTCTTTCTCCCTAGTGGTCCTCTGGGAGTGTGGTGATAGTCGGGGCAAGAGCTGATCAAGAAAGACAGGTGGTGCCACCTAATGGCCAGGCCTATGCTATTACAGAGTGTTGGTTCTAGAGCCAGACCACCTGGGTTCAAATCTTAGCTCCGCCACGTATTAGCTGGGTGACTTTGGGAAAGTCACTCAACATCTGTCCCCCAGGCATCTCTGATCTGAGATAACTTTGATAGTCCCCTAGTTGGTTGTCCTTCTACCCTATTCTTCACCCTGCAGCTGGGAGAGCTTTCTGAAGTATGAATCTGAGCCCATCACACCCCTGCCTCACAGCCCCATGGATACTTTGCAAGATAAATGTGCTTAGTAGGGTCAAAAAGCCCATCAGATCTGGCCCCAGTCTGCCTCCCAGACTCATCTCTCACTCTTCTCTCTTAGGCTGCCCACCTGCCCTGCTGGCTCTCTATTATCCTCACACCACTTCATAAAGCGCATTAAGTATAAACCAGAGTGTCCCTAGCCGTTTACCTGATACAAAGTGAGATTATAATTCCTTTTTGTAACAACATTACAGCATAAAACTCCAGGGGATTTTTGCTGAAAATCGGACCCTCTGAAAATGTCTTCTCAGTTATTTTTGAGAGTCTCCTGCAGGTTCAGCTCACAGATCTCCTTTACATCCGTCCATCCATCCCTCCCTCCCTCCGTTCATTCCTTCATCCCTCCCTCCATCCATCCCTCGATCGATCCATCCATCCGTCCACCCGTCCATCTATCCATCCCTCACTCCATCCATCCATCCATCCATCCATCCAT
>NW_027397144.1:3465487-3622792 GCF_003265705.2 Callorhinus ursinus
TCCATCCATCCATCCATCCATCCATCCATACCTCCTAGATTTTTCACCTCACTGACAGACAGCTGTCTTTGCTACTGTGGACTTCAATGAACAGTCTGTTCATTGTCTTATGCTGATTCCTACCCCTGACATCCTAGCCCTAGACTCAGGTTGGAAATGCTGTTCTTTCTGCTTCCTCCTGGCACATCTCAGCCAGGCTGTGATGTTTAATAAAGCTTTACTGAGGTCAAAGGTAACGTGATCCTATTAAATCTAAGTCAGATCCTGTTCCTCCTCTGCTGAGAGCCCTCATGACTCCCACTTCACTTATTTATTTTGACTCCCACTTCACTTAAAATAAAAGCCAAAGTTCTCACCATAGCCCATAAGTCCCTATGTGATCTTCCCTTGTCACCTCCTTGCCCTCATCCCCTCCCAGTCTCCCCCACCCTGCCCTCTGCTCTCTCTGCCTCAGCCACACCAGTTCCTTGCCTTTCCTTGAACATGCCAGGCACACTCCTGCCTCGGCTTTTGTACTTGTTGTTCCCTAAATGCTTTCTACATAATGTTGTTCTTCCTAAATGTTTTCCTCCAGATTCCTGCACGTAATTACATGGCTCCCTGGCTAACTTCAAGTCATTGTTTAAGTGTCCACTTGTTGGTTAGGCCTCCCTTGACCCCCCGTCTAAAATCTCTCTCTCTCTGTCTCCTTCTTCCTTTCTCCTTCCTTCCCTCTCTCTCTCTCTCAATCTTTCTCATACACACATCCTCCATCCACTTTGCTTAGTTATTTCTGTTCATTGTACCCACCACCTTCTAATACACAAAACAATTTGCTTATCTACTTCATTTATTTTGTTTGCTGTCTCTCTGCCCTACTGGAATGACTGCTCTACAGGACAAGGAATTTGGTTTGGTTTATTCATTGCTGTAGTCCCTGTACCTCACACAGCAACTGGCACACAGTAGATGCTCAATAAATATTGATTTAATGAACGAATGGACACAAAGATCTGGCTGGAGGGCAGTTATCAGCCACTTTCCAAAGTGGCTACCCTTGGTGACTTCAAGTTCTTGACTCTCTTGACTAGCTCTTTAGAGGTCTCCTGGTGGTGGAGGGCCAGCAGCTTGGCTCTCAACAATGGGAATCTCCAGGTATCTATATACCTCAGAGTCCAGAGTCAACCTCTGTCCTAACCCCAGAGAGCACTGATCTATTCTAGGCACAAGGGATAAAATAGTGAACAAAACAGACAAAAAACCCCCATTCTCATAAAGTCTTTTTTTTGCACATGATGTTCCCTCTACCTGGAGTTCTCTTTCTCCTTCTAATGCCAGTCCCCCTCCTAGCTCCTCAAGCCCAGAAGCATTACCTCCCAGAAAACCTTCACAGTAGTCCTAAAGTTAGTCTATACTAATTGATAGAAAATTCTTCACAGTGCAGCTGTCTTAGGCCAGTTGCCTGTAAGGAGATCCCGAGGTAGGAATTGGGATACACATTTTGTGTTGGGGGGAGAATTGGGGTCAGATGCACATAATTTGTTGGGGGAGAGTAGGGGCTGGGATGCACATGAGTTTTTGGAGGAGTGGGCTCTTGGGAGAAGGGTACTAAGGAAATATGATAGGCAGGGGAAGGAGCTAAATAAGGAGGTGGTCTCAGCAGGAGTCTAGCCTCAGCTTAATTCCTTAGGGGAGTTCTGGAGTGTGCACTGTGGAGTTGGTCTATCTGGAGGCAAGGCCTTTTATCCCCTGGGTCAATCACTGGCTGTGGTCTGCCCCTTGGGGTGGGGTTGGGATAGGACCTGGCAGGCACAGTGATGGATGGGATCTAGGCAGAGCACCAGGAGTACCCACTACCGTGCTCAAAACTTTCTCTGTATGAACGTCACTTTCTCTTTATTTTAAAGTGCTCAAAATGACAGTGATTTCCCATGCACCGCATAGCATCATCACATGATAAAACTGAAAGTGAGCAGCTTCCACATGATTCTTTAAAATTTTTTTTTTTTTTTGCTTTTGAGTGCAGTTCACACATAATGTTACATTAGTTTCAGGGGTGTACAACATAGTGATTGAACAAGTTTATACATTGGTCACATGATTCTTAATTCTTTAAAGTCTCAAGGATTATGATGGCAGTTTGTCAGTCAGGCTTAATTCATGCAAGCGTTGGTGTAGATCCAACAGATTATGTTGGATTATATCAGGTTGATATCTGACTGCAGCTCAACCTTTATTTTTGTTCAACCCCTTCTTCTGCCTTATCTTGCTTTCCTTATTCTCTCTCTCCTGAGAGCAGTCCCCAGTAAATCACAAGCCTAGGGAGCCTGACCTAACATAATCCCTCCAATCTTCTGTAGATAGAGAAGATGCCATTGGTGCCTCACCCAGATCCTGTTTCCTGGCTTCTTCCATAAAACCATTTCCATGAGAGTGTAATTTGTTTGTTTGTTTGTTTGTTTATTTAAAGGTTTTATTTGTTTACTTGAGAGAGAGAGAGAGAGAGAGGGCGAGTGAGCGTGCATGGGGGGAGGGGTAGAGGGAGAGGGAGAGAAGCAGACTCCCTGCTGAGCACGGAGCCCGACATGGGGCTCCATCCCAGGACCCCTAGATCATGACCTGAGCCAAAAGCAAGAGTTGGCCACTCATCTGGCTGAGCCACCCAGGCACCTGTAAAGTGTATTTTTTTAAAAAAAACAAATATTGTTAATTCCATGGATGGATTTCTTTCCCCTAAAGAACAAATGGATTTTTCTTTACGTCCCCATACCCCAGCTTTTTCAAGTTGGTTGTTATCACTCATATCTGCCTCTTCCTCCAGAGAATTGCCTTCAATTGAACTGAAACTGCTCTGGAAAGTTATGACCCTCATCCCTAGGGGGCTTCTTGCAGCCAACGTTGATCTGAGACGGGAGTACAAAAGCTCAGCCCCTTGTCTCTAAGTGGGGACACCTGTGGGGTGGTGCTCATGCTCCAGGGCTCCGCATGGGGTCAGGTTGATATTTGACTGTAGCTCAACCTTTATCTTTGTTCAACCCCTTCTTCTGCCTTATCTTGCTTTCCTTATTCTCTCTCTCCTGAGAGCAGTCCCCAGTAAATCACAAGCCTAGGGAGCCTGACCTAACATAATCCCTCCTTTATTTGGTTATGTCATCAAAATAAAGTAGGAAAAAATAATTCAAGTTTCCGAACTCTTTCTGATTTTGTTCTGAAATAAGATTTAAAAATAATATTATGCCAAGGCACAAACAAGATCCCTTAGCAATATAATTTTATTGACAATGATGATGATGATGAAGATGGTTAAATATCCTATTTGGACCTAGATAGAGAACTTAGTCTTTACATCATACCGCCACCTTCCGGGAAAACTAAGGAATAAGAAATTCAGTGCTTCAATGCTTCAAATGCTTGGTGTATAAAGCAGGATTGAAAATGATTTAAACCTTTAGGGTATAAGGAGCCGAGGCAAATCCTACAAAGATATTCATTATCCAGTCTGTTTTATATTACCTTGAATATACTATTATATTCTTTTTTAAAGTTAGTTTCAGAAATGTACTGTTATATTCTTTTTTTAAAATTTTATTTTATTACGTTATGTTAGTCACCATACAATACATCATTAGTTTTTGATGTGGTGATCCACAATTCATTGTTGTGGAACACCCAGTGCTCCATGCAGTACGTGCCCTCCTTAATACCCATCACCGGGCTAACCCATCCCCCCAAACTTCTCCCCTCTAGAACCCTGTTTGTTTCTCAGAGTCCATAGTCTCTTATGGTTCATCTCTCCCTCCGGTTCCCCTCTTCATTTTTCCCTTCCTTCTCCTAATGTCCTCCCTGCTATTCCTTATGTTCCACAAATAAGTGAAACCATATGATATATTCTTATTGCACTTGGGAATTCAGGTCCAAAGATACTTATTGAATTAATAAGCTAAATTTAGTTAATAGGTGCATGGAACCTGGTTTTCACATTTATTTATCCACGATCCTTCCATCATCCATCCATCCACTCATCCATCCATCCAACAAATGTTTAAGATATACCTTCTCTGTGTTTGGTGATTTCATGTCAGACCGAGTAATTTTACTCAATCTTAATTTTCTCACATTTAAAATCTTGCCGATCCATTTACTCTTCAGGGAAAAAATATACATCCATGGCATTAACAAAATTTGATTTTCTTCCTTTATTTGTTAAAAAATATATGTTTATGGAAACAGTTCTAGGGAATAAAATCAGAGAGTTGGTGCAGGGCAAGTTTGGGAATAGATAAATGCTATGGGAGAAAAATAGGATGTTGCTGCCTAATTAACTCATAACACTGGCATATTTTGAGTAGCTATTGTTGAATATATTGTGAAATTATTTCTGCATCATTCGGTATTGTTTTACCACTTCAATTTTAATGACTTCACCATATTGCACTATATGGAAGTACTTATTCAGTCCCTTACTGATGCACATGTAGACTGCTTCCAGTTTTATCTTATAGCAAAAAATGCTGCAATGAACAGCCTTATGTGTTTTGACACTGAGATCCTGTGTAAATATTTCTACAGGATAATTCACTGGAACTGGGTCGAAGGGTAAACATATTTGAAATTCTGATTAGTCTGTCCCAGTGGTGCTTTAATAAGTTTTATGATTTATAGTCCCTCCTGCTTTGATGGCCTCTTCTTCACCTCTTTGCTGAAGGAGGGATTCCTGCCTGCCATTTGCGGGGACAGTCGAACACATGACATCTGACACCAGACAGATGGGATCCACAGCAGTTTATTCGCCGCATATATTCATAGTCCAGGGAAGGAGGATGCCACATGCCACATGGGGCCCCATAGAGTTGCACTTGGGAACAGAGTGAATAGCCAGGAGTTGTGGGAGGCAGGCTTTGTAGTAACAAGAGGAAGAGGTGCCTCCTGGTTCCCCCCACCCCATCCCAACGGGAAGATGTAGTTGGCTTGTCTGCATCATTCTGCAGGCTGGCAGAGCACCGAAGCCTGATACTCAGGAATTAGCAGCAATTGCATCTGGTCCCCATGATAAGGAGGGTTGTTTGGATAGCAGATCTTTTCCGTGGGAGCAGATTGGGGAGGCAAACTCATGGTTAGGTCATTCAAGGCCATCCCAGTTTCCCCCAGATTTTAAGGCAACACGTAATACTGGACCTTAATTTTAGTACAGTATTCCACTCTTTTTTTAAAAAAATATTTTATTTATTTATTTGACAGAGAGAGACACAGCGAGAGAGGGAACACAAGCAGGGGGGAGTGGGAGAGGGAGAAGCAGGCTTCCCGCTGACCAGGGAGCCCGACGTGGGGTTCGATCCCAGGACTCTGGGATCATGACCTGAGCCGAAGGCAGTCGCTTCACCAACTGAGCCACCCAGGTGCCCCTACAGTATTCCACTCTTATCTGTGGTTTCGCTTTCCATGGTTTCAGTTGCCCATGGTCTGGAAGAGTCATCAGAAGATCAATAATAGCCTCATGCTACATTGCAATGCCTGTGTCATCTACCTCATTTCACCTCATCACGTAGGCATTTTGTCATCTCACATCATCACAAGAAGAATAAGGGTGAGTATGGTACAACAAGATATTTTGAGAGAGAGACCACATTCACATAACTTTCATTACGGTATACTGTTGTAACTGTTCTATTTTATTATTAGTTATTGTTGCTCACCTCTTACTGTGCCTGATTTACAAATGAAACTTTATCATAGGTATGTATGTATAGGAAGAAACATAGTATGTATAGGGTTCGGTACTGTCTGTGGGTTCAGGCTTCCACTGGGCGTCTTGGACCTATCTTGTGCAGATAAGAAGGGACTACTGTAATATAGTCAAGTCTAAATAAGAAAACAATAAATAATGCAAAAGCTCACCTTCTAGAAACAACCAGGGTTGATGCCGATGGGCAGCCTCCCATCATCTATCCCTGTCTGCATATATGCAGAGAGAAGAAGGGCAGACCGGATCAGCTGTAGAGAATATTTGTCTTTCTTTGAGTGCTTAGCTCCTCTTATCACTGTCTGTGATAAGTGCTTCTCACTCTAGAAGTCAGATCCTGCCTTTCCTTCCTCTCCTGTAGCAAAGGTCTAGGCTCCACCAAACAGATGCAACCTCACCTGGATCCCAATCCAGCAGTGCAGAGAGCAAGGGTAGAAGCAGGCACACAAGATTTCCCAGGGATGCCATTGCTAGACAATCAAGAGTTAGCATCCAGCACCCAGGGTTGGCCACATCCGCTTACAGGCTGTGGTGTCTGTGCATGTGGGAAATTGCCTTAATGCCGAGACAGCCTCCAGTTGCATCACTGGGCAAGCCACATTGGAGGTCACAGAATGGAAAGGCTCACGGACCAAACTGAAAAGCTTAAATCACATGATTTACTAAATAATTTAAAACACACAGTGAGAGGAGGGCCTGGGTGGCTCATTTGGTTAAGCATCCGACTCCTGATTTTGGCTCAGGTCATGATCTCAGGGTTGTGAGATGGAGCCCTGCATCACATCCAGTGTGGAGCCTGCTTAAAATTCTCTCTCCCTCTGCCCCCACCCTGCTTGCTCTTGTACACACACACACACACACACACACACACACACACACACACACACTCAAAACAAAAACACAGTGAGAAATAAGAGGAGAGATGGAGTAAATTAGCACACTTAGAGTCTGATTAGACAGATCAAGCTGACTCATAGGATATAGAATGTTTGTAGGTCTTATCTCTTTCCCTCCATGTCATGCTTCCCTGCTGCCAATGTGATTGTGAAGACAGAGCTGAGGTTTGAGCGAGTGGTCCCCAGACAGAAGAATCAAAAAGACATACACTCACTCTACTGGAGAGATGCAGGGGACAATACACCTCACCACAACCATAGCTTGCCAAGTAGCCTGCTGAGTGGCCATGGTGTTTTCTGGGCACAAGACATGTGGGTCCAAATTGGTGTTACTGATGGGTGGCTGAATGAAGACCGAATGAACACTGAATGCTTTGTATGCTTTGTATATATGCAGTGAATCAGAATATCACTTTCCATGTCTAACACATACACAATCTGCTTACTCAATTTTATTTAACGTATCTTATGAATTTTACCTATGTCTTGTAAGCTAGTAACCTATCTACACTTAACACATCTGATAAGTTTCATGTGTCCCATTTGTATTCTTGATTTCTATAGCAGATAGAGTCTCAAACAGTACCCAGAGTATCACAATGCCCGGCAGTGCTGACAGGGTTTTCTCTACATTATTTCTGAAGTTTCATTTGGGGCCCTACTCCTGTTTATATAAACTCCTGGAGTCTCTGAGCTATTCATATCCATTAATAAATTCGTGGTTAGCATGAAGTATTTGGGGTGGGTTTCTATTTTTTTTGAACTAAGATCCCTCGCTGAAATAGAAAGTAGTACCAGGAGTGGTTGCAGAACACAGATCCTCAATGAAATGGTCATCAGGGATTGGTCAGTGGGGTCTGGTGAGGGCTCTACAGGCAGTGAAAATCCCATTAGTGTTAAAGGGTGGGGTGCCAGTCGCTGTGAAAGTTAAATAATGACCTCTCATCATCTGGAAGGAGTGGTCACTGAAAGCTTGGGGAAAGTGGCCACTGGCATTGAAGAGCAAGAAGCAGGTGACGAATTTGAGGACTGCTGGGTCAGTTGGTTCCTTCTCTATGTAACAGGGAGCTTAAAAGCATGGCAAGCTCAAAGTCATAAAATATTTACTCAAGCCACTGTCAGGGAATCAGAGCCTTTGTATTACTTCACTAAAATAATCTCTTATTTCTTTTTTTAAATTTTATTTTATTATGTTATGTTATTCAACATACATCATTTGTTTTTTTAATTTAATTTTATTATGTTATGTTAATCACCATACATCATTAGTTTTTGATGTAGTGTTCCATGATTCATTATTTGCATATAACACCCAGTGCTCCATGCAGTGTGTGCCCTCTTTAATACCCATCACCAGGCTCACCCATCCCCCCACCCACTTCCCCTCTAGAACCCTCAGTTTGTTTCTCAGAGTCCATAGTCTCTCATGGTTTGTGTCCCCCTCCAATTTCCCACCCTTCATTTTTCCCTTCCTACTATCTTCTTCTTCTTCTTCTTTTTTTTAAAAAAAACATATAATGTCTTATTTGTTTCAGAGGTACAGGTCTGTGATTCATCAGTCTTGCACAATTCACAGCGCTCACCATAGCACATACCCTCCCCAATGTCTATCATCCAACCACCCCATCCCTCCCACCCCCACCCCTCCAGCAACCCTCAGTTTGTTTCTTGAGATTAAGAATTCCTCATATCAGTGAGATCATATGATACATGTCTTTCTCTGATTGACTTATTTCGCTTAGCATAATACCCTCTAGTTCCATCCACGTTGTTGCAAATGTCAAGATTTCAAGTTTTTTTGATGGCAGCATAATATTCCATTGTGTATATATACCACCTCTTCTTTATCCATTCAACTGTTGATGGACATCTTGGCTCTTCCCACAGTTTGATTATTGTGGACATTGCTGCTATAAACACTGAGGAGCATGTACCCCTTCGGATCACTACATTTGGATCTTTGGGGTAAATACCCAGTAGTGCAATTGCTGTGTCATATGGTAGCTCTATTTTCAACTTTTTGAGGAACCTCCATACTGTTTTCCAGAGTGGCTGTACCAGCTTGCATTCCCACCAACAGTGTAGGAGGGGTTCCCCTTTCTCCGCATCCTCTCCAACATCTGTTGTTTCCTGACTTGTTAATTTTAACCATTCTGTCTGGTGTGAGGTGGTACCTCATTGAGGTTTTGATTTGGATTTCCCTGATGCCAAGCGATGTTGAGCACTTTTTCATGTGTCTGTTGGACATTTGGATGTCTTCTTTGGAAAAATGTTCATGTCTTCTGGCCATTTCTTGATTGGATTATTTGTTCTTTGGGTGTTAAGTTTGATAAGTTCTTTATAGATTTTGGATACTAGCCCTTTATCTGATATGTCATCTTCTCCAATTCTGTTGGTTGTATTTTGGTTTTATTGACTGTTTCCTTTGCTGTGCAAAAGCTTTTTATCTTGATGAAGTCCCAATAGTTCATTTTTGCCCTTGCTTCCCTTGCCTTTGGCGATGTTTCTAGGAAGAAGTTGCTGCGAGGGGTGGGGGGGTCGAAGAGGTTGCTGCCTGTGTTTTCCTCTAGGATTTTGATGGACTCCTGTCTCACATTTAGGTCTTTCAACCATTTTGAGTCTATTTTTGTGTGTGGTGTAAGGAAATAGTCCACTTTCATTCTTCTGCATGTGGCTGTCCAATTTTCCCAACATCATTTGTTGAAGAGACTGTCTTTTTTCCATTGGACATTCTTTCCTGCTTTGTCAAAGATTAGTTGACCATAGAGTTGAAGGTCCATTTCTGGGCTCTCTATTCTATTCCATTGATCTATGTGTCTGTTTTTGTGCCAGTATCATACTGTCTTGATGATTACAGCTTTGTAATAGAGCTTGAAGTCTGGAATTGTGATGCCACCAGCTTTGCTTTTCTTTTTCAACATTCCTCTGGCTATTCGAGGTCTTTCCTGGTTCCATACAAATTTTAGGATTATTTGTTCCATTTCTTTGAAAAAGGTTGATGGTGTTTTGCTAGGGAATGCATTAAATGTGTAGATTGCACCAGGTACCACTGACATCTTCACAATAATTGTTCTTCCAATCCATGAGCATGGGACGTTTTTCCATTTCTTTGTGTCTTCCTCAGTTTCTTTCATGAGTATTTTATAGTTTTCTGAGTACAGATTCTTTGCCTCTTTGGTTAGATTTATTCCTAGGTACCTTATGATTTTGGGTACATCATTTTTTGTAATGTAGTGATCCACGATTCATTGTTTTCATATAACACCCAGTACTCCATGCAATACTTGCCCTCCTTAATACCCATTACTGGGCTAACCCATAACCCCACCCTCCACCCCTCTAAAACCCTCAGTTTGTTTCTCAGAGTCCATAGTCTCTCATGGTTCATCTCTCCCTCCGATTTCCTCCACTTCATTTTTCCCTTCCTTCTCCTAATGTCCTCTGTGCTATTCCTTATGTTCCACAAATAAGTGAAACCATATGATAATTGACTTTCTCTGCTTGACTTATTTCACTTAGCATCATCTCCTCCAGTCCCATCCATGTTGATGTAAAAGTTGGGTATTCATCCTTTCTGATGGCTGAGTAATATTCCATTGTATATATGGACCACATCTTCTTTATCCATTCATCTGATGAAGGGCTTCTCAGCTCTTTCTACAGTTTGGCTATTGTGGACATTGCTGCTATGAACATTGGGGTGCATATGGCCCTTCTCTTCACTATATCTGTGTCTTTGGGGTAAATACCCAGGAGTGCAATTGCTGGGTCATAGGGTAGCTCTATTTTTAATTTTTTGAGGAACCTCCACACTGTTTTCCAAAGTGGCTGTGCCAACTTGCATTCCTGCCAACAGTGTTAGAGGGTTCTCCTTTCTCCACAACCTCTCCAACATTTGTTGTTTCTTTCCCTGTCCATTTTTGCCATTCTAACTGGTGTAAGGTGGTATCTCAATGTGGTTTTGATTTGAATTTCCCTGATGGCTAATGATGATGAACACCTTTTCGTGTGTCTGTTAGCCATATGTATGTCTTCTTTGGAGAAGTGTCTGTTCATGTCTTCTGGCTATTTTTTGACTTGATCATTTGTTTTTTTGTTTGTTGAGTTTGAGAAGTTCTTTATAGATCTTGGATATGAGTCCTTCATCTGTAGTGTCACTTGCAAACATCTTCTCCCTATCTGTGGGTTGCCTTTTTGTTTTGTTGACTGTTTCCTTTGCTGTGCAGAAGGTTTTTCTCTTGATGAAGTCCCCAAAGTTCATTTTTGCTTTTGTTTTGCTAGCTTTTGATGTATCTTAAAAGAAGTTGCTGTGGGCAATGTCAAAGAGGTTACTGCCTATGTTCTCCTCTAGGATTTTGATGGATTCCTGTCTCACATTGAGGTCTTTCATCCATTTTGAGTTTATCTTTGTGTATGGTGCTAGAGAATGGTCGAGTTTCATTCTTCTGTATATAGCTGTCCAATTTTCCCAGCACCATTGATTGAAGAGACTGTCTTTTTTCCATTGTATGTTTTTTCTTGCTTTGTCAAAGATTATTTGACCGTAGAGTTGAGGGTCCATATCTAGGCTCTCTATTCTGTTCCATTGGTCTATATGTCTGTTTTTGTGCCAGTACCATGCTGTCTTGGTAACCACAGCTTTGTAATACAGCTTGAAATCGGAGAACGTGATGCCCCCAACTTTGTTTTTCTTTTTCAACATTTCCTTGGTGATTCAGGGTCTTTTCTGATTCCATACAAATTTTAGGATTGTTTATTCCAGCACTTTGAAAAATGTCATTGGAATTTTGATCAGGATGGCATTGAAGGTATAGATTGCTATGGGTAGCATAGACATTTTAACAATGTTTATTCTTTCGATCCATGAGCATGGATTTTTTTTTCCCATCTTCTTGTGTCTTCTTCAATTTCTTTCATGAGTGTTCTGTAGTTCCTAGAGTATAGATCCTTTACCTCTTTGGTTAGGTTTATTCCGAGGTATCTTATGGTTTTTGGTGCTATTGTAAATGGAATCGTTTCTCTAATTTCTCTTTCTACAGTTGCATTGTTAGTGTATAAGAAAGCCACTGATTTCTGTGCATTGATTTTGTATCCTGCCACATTACTGAATTGCTGAATGAGTTCTAGTAATTTGGGGGTGGAGTCTTTTGGATTTTCCACATAAAGTGTCATGTGATCTGCGAAGAGTTTGACCTCTTCTTTGCCAATTTGAATACCTTTTATTTCTTTTTGTTGTCTGATTGCTGTTGCTAGGACTTCTAGTACTATGTTGAACAATAGTGGTGAGAATGGGCATCCTTTTCGTGCTCCTGATCTTAAGGGAAAGGCTCTCAGCTTTTTCCCATTGAGGATGATATTCACTGTGGGTTTTTCATAGATAGACTTTATGAACTTGAGGAATGTTCCCCCTATCCCTATACTCTGAACAGAGTTTTAATCAGGAAAGGATGCTGTATTTTGTCAAATGCTTTTTCTGCATCAATTGAAAGGACCATATGATTCTTCTCTCTCCTCTTATTAATGTGTTCTATCACATTGATTGATTTGTGAATGCTGAACCACCCAATCTCTTATTTCTTATAGCCTCAAGTTTGAAATAACTCTAAAACTAACCTGAGAATTTATTTTGCAGATAGCAGAATTACAGCTGCAGAGGCTGCAGATTAATTTGCAACCTCAGGGGATTCCTAGTTTTGACAATGTGAGCAGTAGGTAGATTCCATAGTGTCCAAACTAATTCTGGGAACAAAGAGAACTCTTAAACAGACTTTTAATTTGTATTTTCAACAAGATGAAACCAGAATAGTTGGGGGAAAAGGGAATCTTCAGAGAATAAAGAAGAGCTTTAAGAAATTAAAGTTATGGCAGCCAACATAAAAATTCAATAGAAGGATAAGATATAAAGTGGTGACAATCTGCAAGGAGACCAAAAACATAAAGCTTAAGAAATTTTGGAAAGAAACAACAAAAAACCAAACAGAAAGGAGGCTATTATTCAAGGAAATAATATAAAACAATTTCCTAGAGCTGAAACACATTCGTTTCTATATTAAACAAGCCTACTGAGTAGATCATAGTGAGATTTTGGAACATGTAGAATATAAAGGAATTATTTGTGAATGATGGGAAATAGAGATCTAATAACTTAATCCTTTAGCCAATTGTCCCAACAGCTTCCCTTCCCCATTGACTTGAAATACTAACACATACTGAATGTCCATATATGCCTGAATCTGCTTCTGAGCTGTTTTGTCTTGGATCTATTTGTCTATGTTTGTGACAATAACACAAACATACCCTTAATTTCTAGCCATAACACATTATTTAGTATTCCCAGAATGTGTATTTCCCCTATGCTGCTGTATTCTTGCTTACACGATACCCCATACTTGCAACATTTCCTATAACCATTTCCATGGCTTGATATTCATCCTTCAAAACCCACTTTCAATCATACCAAATTTCTTGATTTTGCCTCATCTCCTTATCAGTTTTTTTTTTTTTTCAAATTCTGCTAACATAGCACATACTACAACGTGTTGACTTAGTTTTACTGGAATGGATCAACCTCATCTCTTTCACCGTCTCTCCCCTGCAGGAAGGCACTTTGTAATCCTAGCACTTAGCATGTAGCAATCCACCGATGCTATATCAGTATTAATTGAAAGAAATAATACACACATGTGCTTGATATATAAAGACTATCAGGGAACTGGTTACAGTGGTTATTTCTGGGAAAATTTGGAGATGGGTTGAGACGCCCGCCCCATTTGAACTCCTCTGTGTATGTATTATGTATACTATATACCAAACACATTAGTTTTTGTTTTTAAAAATATTTATTTATTGGGGCGCCTGGGTGGCTCACTCATTAAGCATCTGCCTTGGGCTCAGGTCATGATCCCAGGGTCCTGGGATCCAGCCCCTTATCCGGCTCTCTGCTCAGAGGGAAGCCTGCTTCTCCTTCTCCCACTCCCCCTGCTTGCGTTCCCTGTGTCTCTCTCTGACAAATCAATAAATAAAATATTTAAAAAATTTATTTATTTGAGAGAGAGCACTCCAGCGCGAGTTGGGGGAGGGACAGAGGGAGAGAATCTTTCAAGCCAACTCCACGCTGATCGCAGAGGCCCACGGGGAGTGGGGGGGGGGGAGGCTGGATCCCGTGACCCACGAGCTCATGACGTGAGCCAAAACCAAGAGCCAAGTCCTAACCCACTGAGCCACCCAGGCGCCCCCATATTAGATTTTAAAAAGGAGAGTCAGATTTTCTATTGTCTTGAACATTTTTTCACATCTTATTTTTAGTGAGAAAGTAGGTCGTAGGTGACATAAAATATATAATCCTATTTTTATTTTTATTTATTTATTTATTTTTTAAAATTTTTTATTGTTATGTTAATCACCATATATTACATCATTAGTTTTTGATGTATAATCCTATTTTTAGAAGAAATTAGAAAATCTGAAAAAGAAATTTTACCCATGGGTATGTTTTTGTAGGGGCATGGGCTGAACCAAAGGATCAAAGCGGAGGTGGGCGAAGGTAAGTTAAACACGGAGCATCCCAACTTGCCAGGAAGATCCCACCCCTATCCTCGCCCACCAAGCCCGGGCCCCGCCCATCAACCTAGACGCGCCCCCCTTCCCCCCCATCGCCCCCGGCCAAGCCTCGTCAGTCAGGCTCAGGACCCACCTCCACCCGCCCCATTGAAGGTCCAGTCCGACCCCATGCCAGAGCCTAACTTCACCCCGCGGGGAAGGAAACTAGGATTTACTCTCCGAGGCCGGATGAAGAAGGGGTCAACATTTCTGTCACTGCCTTAAGCTCCTCCAGTCCCGAGAACCGGAGCCCCGGCCACTTCCGCTCCCGGCGACCTCCAGGCCGGAAGCGGAAGTGCACGGCGGCAGCGGACGGCGGCGGGTGTGCTGGGCCGCGCGGCGCGCTGCGGTGGGAGTGTCTCCGGCCGATCTGCAGGTGCGGCCCGGCCCCTCGGGAAGGCGGGGAGGGCCCTGCGGGCGCGAGGAGGGGCCGGAGGGCCCTGAACCGCCGCCTGTGCGGCGGCGCCTCCTCCCCGCGGTGGCACCCCGCGCCGGGATGGGGCCCGTACCCCTCGGCCTCGCAGCCGTCACCCCTGACCCCCGGCCCGGCCCCCTGCCCTCGGGTACCGCCTGTCCGGGCAGACAGGACGGTCGCCCATCCATCAAAAGGGAAATCACGTAGTACAGTCCAGGTCCCGCAGCTCAGAAATGTGGTACCACCAGCCGGCCCAGCCCTCACCCATCCTCCCGGATTTGTAGGACACTACCGTACCTCCCTTATGCATGGAGCTGTTTATTAGTAATTCACCTTTTATTTCATAGGACGTTTCATGTTATCTAGCTCGGCAGCTGGAAAGTTAGGTCCTGAGTCTGCATGTGCCGATTGGTTTGAGTGACAAGTGAATTTAAAAAATGGAATGTCCCCTCTATCAAGGGATGGCAAGAGTTTGTTTTTGCTGTCCTTTTTTAGTTTTTTGGTGACTATTTGTAGTTCTTTAGCTTAGGGCCTGTTAATTTAGCTTTCATTTCATTTTTCCTTTCCCTTTCCTTTCTCTTTATTCCTTTCTTTCATTTAAAAGAGCTTTTAATTTGTGAGCATCAGTGTT
This sequence comes from Callorhinus ursinus, assembly GCF_003265705.2. NCBI lineage: Eukaryota > Metazoa > Chordata > Mammalia > Carnivora > Otariidae > Callorhinus > Callorhinus ursinus. The sequence goes on from NW_027397144.1 coordinate 3,480,748, forward strand.
TTTCACTGCGAGATGCGGGTATCTTAAGAAAAGCTATTTCCCAGTTATGTCAGAAGTCTTACCATCAAGGAAAAGGAAGATTATTCAGTTCTTTTCCCGGCGGCTCCCACTCTGGTTACCCCAAGCCTGTGAATGAATCACTACGAGGCTTAAAAACATATGGGACTCCAGGAAAAAAGATGACATACCTTTGTTAGTACTAGGAATTGAAATTGAGTTGGTCATAAATGGAGTGTGTTTTTTTTTTTTTTAAATAATAGGGTTAAAACTAACTTTTGAGACATGAAAAAAATTAATTCTGGAAGAAAAGTAGACTTCAGATTTCAAGTGAGGTGTTTTGTCGAAAAGAGCACAGGTTCTGCCTTGCCATCTTGGACTTAACGTTGTTTCTTAAAGACTTCTGAAAGCTAGTGTTGATTTATGTTATATGAACAGGCATTTTAAGTCATTTTTATATTTGATTTTGTGGTGTTACATTGTTGTTCTGTGTGTCTGCAGGTGCATGCCTCAGGCTGGCTATGCTGAGTTATTTTTGGGGAGTGTTGATTGTTTGGCACGTTTCCACTTGGGGATGCCCTCTATGAAGTGGGCCTTGTACAGGGGGAAACAGTGTGATTGAAATAGATATAATACTTGCCTCTGTGGAGGTTTTATCCTCCCTTAAATTAATCATGACCAGGGTGATAAGGAAACATGGAGCAGGAGAACTTGGGGAGGAGGTCAGGAAAAACCCCTTACAAGGGACAAATGTTTGAAACCCCCAAATGAGCTGCATGTAGCTAGACAAGCGGTCGGGCTTTGGAGTAGGAGTAGGGAGGAGATTTGAGAGAACATTCCAGATGCAGGGCCTCTCAGGCAGGACTAGGCGTGGTGTGTTTCAGGAATTGAGAGAAGAGGGACAGCTAAAGTAGAGAAAACAAAGTGTGGAACGGATGAGCCAGCTTGGAGAGGCGGGCAGGGCCCTAAAGGCCGGGGTAAACTTTGGACCTTGTTCTAAGGCCATTGGGAAGCCTTCAGTTTTTTAAAATTTTCTTTATTTTTTAAAGTAGGCACCACACCCAGGGTGAAGCCCATTGTGGGGCTTGAACACACAACCCTGATACCGAAACCTGAGCTGAGGTCAAGAGTTGGATTCTTTACTGACTGCAGGCGCCCCACCACTGATTCAGTTTTAAGTAGGAGAGTGACAGAGTGTTTGTGATTTAGACAAAACACCTACGCCTGGACTCTGCATGGAGTTTAGGATGGACAAGAATGAACGGGGAGTCCATATATGTTAGTACTGGGAATTGAAACTGAATTGGCCATAAGTAGGGTGTCTGGAAAGTCCATATATGAGCTAGAATCAATTCATGACTCATGCTGGTAGTTGGGGCCTGATGATTGGGGAACTGGCAAAGTTGGCATGTTTGAGAGCACGTAGGAGGTGCAGCTGGGAGAATTTGGTTGATGTATTCTATCACATGTTACAGAGCAGAGGTTGGCAAACTGTGCCAAATCTGACCCAATGCTGGTTTCCATAAAAACTGTTTTTTTTAAATGGAAAAACAAATGTGTTTTTTTGGTTTACCTTTTGTCTGTGGCTGCTTTTGTGCTACAACCACAGTTAAATTGTTGGTTTAGAGGCCATTTGGCCCACAAATCCTAAGATATTAACTCTGGCCTTTTAAAGAAAAAGTTTGTCAACCCCTAATATATAAAGTACTCAGTACGCATCAAGCACTATGCTAGTGGCAGGATTTGGAGTCCTGAAAAAGGGGGACACAGGTCTGTACTTTGGGAATGTACATTATAGTTGAAGAGGGAGAGGCAAAATCACCTAAGCAAATAAATTAAAAATCACAACTTGATAAGAGGCAGTGGAGGAAAAGTAGAGGCTGTTAGAGGTATTTCTGAGAGACTATAAGAGGAGAAATAATCCTTTTATTAGATGAGAGGAACCACTATGGGGGCTGTAGTCTGGAAGGTGGCTCTGGGCGCAATATGTTGCTTATTGGGAAAGATTCGGTGTGAGGGTTTTCACTGGGCTGCCCTGCCGGAGGCCCATGGAAGTGGTGTTACCTGGGCCGAACCCCTGTGTGGGGCTCTGCTTCCACCCTCACTCCCCCTTTGTCTTTTATTACCTTGGTCTCTTTTATTGCAGGGAGGACGCCTAATGAGACCTTAAACTCTGGCGCTGGTGTCATGGCAAGGGGCCTGGAAGAGTCGGAGTCAGTGGGGGAGGGGAGCATGATTATGTAACTCTGGGTCCTGTCCGCTCTCTCCCCACCCCCAACTGAGGACGAAAGGGGAGGGGAAGTATGGAGCACCCTCTGCCTTGCCCCAGGGGACCTGATAGTCTCTTTCACTGCCTGAGCGCTGGTGGGAACTGGCTTGGGGGGAAGGGTCCCCACAGTGACCCCGGGGCTCTGTGCCTGATTCCGGAGTCTGACTGCAGAATGGGGTCATTTAGACTTGGCAGCAGCAGAGCTCCACACCTGGGCCATCCCTTGGGAGGGCTACCCAAAAACACACATGTCTGGATAACTTGAAATTAATTAAAATTCGGTAAAATTAAAAACCCAGTTTCTTAGTTGCCTGAACCACTCAGGTGCTCAATAGCTACACGTGCTGGTGGCTGCCTTTTTGGAAAGCACGGACCTAGAACATTCCCATCCTCACGGAAGCTCTGTCAGACCATGCTGCGCTACAGGGTTCTGAGATGAAAAGACCATTAAGTTTCTCAGATGCAGTGGTAGTCCTGTTCTCACAGACATAAAAGATTACAAAGTGCTTAAGTCTTGGGAAGGGGTTCTAGGGATTTCATGAAAATTAAGTGATCAATCCCAAACTTCTGATGCCTTAAATAAAGAGTTTAGGAAAAACTCTCTAGAGTCCAGAAATAGGCTCGGGCAGTCACTGGTAGTGTGAAGTGACAAAGAGAGCCAAAGCTCACACTCTCGGATTTGTCTGCTCAGTTGGCCATGTGATCCCTGTCGTGGTCACAGCTGTTACGGCACAACACCAGCTGTAGAGATGGGCAAACAAATGGGCATGGCTGTGTTCCAGTAAAACTTTATTTATAAAAACAGGAGGCAGGCCAGGTTTGCTGAGCCCTGCTGTGGTGGGAGTGTTCCGAACGTGCTCCCTTTCCCAGTGATAACCAGTTGTCCTGCAGGTGGTCCTTGTGGAGCCAGAATATATGTGCGTTGTTCTAGGAGTCAGTTACCTTCGAGGATGTGGCGGTGGGGCTCATCCAGGAGTGGGCGATGCTGGATGGTGCACGGAAGAACCTGTGCCGATACGTGATCCTGGACAAGTGTAGGACCCTGGCCCCCAGGGGTAAGGCTAGCATCAGGCTGGTCCTTCTCCCACGCAGGTGTCTAATGCCTCTTAAGGGCCAGCTATGAGGCCAAGGAAGATGTGTGGGCTTCCACAGGAAAACAGAGCTCCATCTGTTGTATTGTATTCATTCTTTCTGTAGTCAGAACCTGCGTGGGTCTCATTGAACTTGGCCTTGGGTTTCAGGGCTTTATCCCTGTGGGGCAGAGAGGAGGGTGTTTGTGGTGTGGGCCCTTGTGAAAGAGCTTCACTGAGTTCACTGGAAATTGGGTACGATCACTTTGCTACCCATGGTCCTCACTCAGTGCCAGGAGCTCAAGCCCACGCGGAAGCAGGAAGCCCACTGCAAACCCTCCCTGCCTCCCTCAGCATGTGTGTCTTTGTCCAGGAGTGGGGATTCCACCATGCAGACCCAGTCTGGGCTCCCAGGTGGGGCCAGAGGAAGAGCTGAGGGCTCCACGGGTGTGGGTGGGTGTGTGTGGGCTGCCCACCGGGTGGGGGGGCGGTGTGCTGGGAAGTATCAGTCTAAGAGCATTTCAGAGGCCCTTTATCGCAAGGGGAAATGAGACTCTTTGGGGTGAGGTTTCTCAAGTGAGTTTCTGTTAGTGTTTTTTCTCTTCTGCTAGCCTTCTACTTCTCATTGATCTCAGAAAACGATCTGTTCAAATCTCTCTCTCTCTCTCTTTTTAAATTGAGATATTCACATACCAAAGAATCCACCCTTTTAAAGTGTACAATTCACTGGTTTTCAGTATATTCACAAAGTTGTGCCACCTTCACCAGTCTCGCGCGCCCCCCCCCATCTGCTTTCTGTCTCTGTGGATTTGCCTGTGCTGGATACTTCATATAAAGAGAATCACACAACATGTGGCCTTGGGTGTCTATCTTTTGTTAGTGTGATGTTGTTGAGGTTCATCCACATTGTAGCGAGTGTCAGAGCCTTGTTCCTTTTTAGGACTGACTACTGTCCCAGTGTATGGGTAGACCGTGTTTTGTTTGTCCATTTGTCTATGGACAGACGTTGGGTTTGTTTCTACTTTTTGGCTCTTGTGAATAGTGTTGTGAACATTCACGTACCAGATTTTATGTGGGTATGTTTTCATTTCTCTTGGGTTGACGCTTAGGAGTAGAGTTGCTGGGTCGTTTACTGAACTTTTTGGGGAACCACCAAAGTGCTTTCTGAGACAGGTGCGTGCACCATTTTACATTCCCACCAACGGTGGTTGAGGGTTCCAGTTGCTCCACCTCATATCCACACTTATTGTCCAATTCCTCATGAAAGCGAACATTTCTGTGTGTGTTCTTTGTCTAATTGCTTCTTACTTATTTCTCTGATAAGGCTGTCTTTCTGGCGACATCTGTCTCAATCCCCAGAAGACATAGTTTCTCATCCCCGCCCCACCCCCGCTCCTGTCACTGCCAGACTCTGCACACAGCTGTACCCTGCAGAGTCTCCCTTTGCTCACTGACACCTTCTTCCCTTTTAGTACTGTCCCAAGTTTAGGCTCAATATTTAAAAAACAATATTTTAAAACAATAAATACTTAAATATTTATTTTGGTCAATTTCATATCACTATTTCTGAAAGAACTTAATTTTTTTTTCTAATTTGTTTTAGACTGGGAATCTCAACTTAAATCCAAAGTGTCGACTCCTGTGCAGGATATTTTGGAGGAAAATTCGTCCCATGGTATGCAAATGGTAAGATTCATGGGGGATTATCCTTATTCCCTCTCTTGGGAGAAGTTGAGGAATTTGTGAGTTGGAAATGCACACCAGAGCCAGGGAGACATTTGGGGCATCTCCTCAAAGACATTCCCACATGGTCTGAAGGGAGTGGCCATGACTCCTGAATTTGGGTAAACCCTGTCTGTCACTCAAGACCCTTCTTCAAATGTTCTCCCGAGTAAACATTGCCGTCAGTGTGAGTCAGACATTGATTGTGTGCAGTATGATTTACTCCTCGACAGTCATGGGAAACTCCTGCCTTTTGGAGAAACCCCTCAACATCCTTGAGCCCTCAACCTGCCTAAGCGAGGTGCGCCTCGGAACGTGCTAGAAACTTGCCTCGACAGGGAAGGGAGCAGCCCTGGGCACTCTGTGGGTGTTGGCGGGGGTTTTGTCGTCACTCACCCCTAGCCAGGAGCAAACTCTGCCTGGAGAGTTGGTTCAGCTGCATCCAGAATGGCTTCAGGAGGTACTCTAACCTAGACCTGACAAGAGAACCGTGGGAGAGAGGGTCACCCTGACTGGAAGGGACGTGGGAGAGCTGTTGCGGACCCCTCTCCACTTAGGAGACAAATCAAGATCTCACAGCAGAAATAAGCCCCTGTCAAAGCATGGAAGAGCCTTCAGAGCCGGCTGGCACATTCCAGTGTACCAGGGAACAGACTGAGCCCCGCTACTCCCACCTTGGCCCTGAGTTCCTGCCTCCCCACACTGTAGGAATTTCCAAGGTTTAGGTTCCTGTTCTTGGGGATTTCAAAGATGAGGGTTAGGGTGTGGATAGAGGGACATATAGAGCCCAGTTTCACCCCCAGGCTGGGCCTGTTTGTCCCAGAGCCAGTGAGATCTCTGGGCTCCCTCGGTCTGTACCCCTCCACCTCTGTCATGGATGGTGTCAGACTCAGGGTGAAGAGACGCCAGCGAGTGGATGGGGTGGCAGGGCCTGGATGGTAGAGACCTGTTTCGTTGCTTTGCTCTGAGCATGTGGAGCCTCAAGCCCTGCACAGCCTGGTGTGGGCTGCAGGGCAGCTGAAAGCCTCACCGCTGCATGGCTCGCATCAGACCCCAGGGCAGCTGAGACACTCCTCACTGCCCAGGTCCTCCTCACCATCGGTTCACATTTTTGTTTAGGTGGAGGATGTCCTCCAATAGCTGCTTGGGAAAGGGCATGTTGCTTTGGAGGCCCTGAGGTCTGAAAATACCTCACTGGAGCTGCTGGATTGCAGGGGCCTCAGCTGACAGGATCGTTGCAGTAACCCCACGCGGAGCACTCTGTGCATCATCACAGAGCACTCAGTTAATGCTTGTTCAGTGAAGGCGCGAACACAGGTACTCCAGGCCTTCACCACCCCCGTGTCTTGATTAGCAGATGGACCCTGTGAGGGAGGGAGGGAGGGAGGAGGACCCAAAAGGGACAGCTGTCCTCTCCGGTTTCTGTGGGCTCTTTCCTCTTAGTGTGGGATTCTAGCACCTTCCACAGAGTTCCACTCCCAGCTCAGCAGTGAGCACTAAGTGTGGGAGAGGAGGGCTTCTCCTGCATCTGAGCCTCAGGAAACAAGGAAACGAATGGTCACAGAATGTTCTGAGCGGGCAGAGGAAGTCTACTCGGACACACATGTGGAGAAACTGAGTGGGTCATCCATGAGGATACAGAGCCCATAAGTGGTACAGCCACATTTGGAGCTGGGAGTCAAATCCAGGATGCAGATCTCTAATTGCAGAGATTGCCATCCTAGCTGCCAGGATCTCCTGGCTGGGAATCGTACAGCCCGCCACGTGGTTGAAGGCGCTGATGGTTCAGCCAGCCCTTCCGGGCATCAGTGGGCCTCATCCTCAGCTCTGAGGCCTCCCTGTCATGTGAGAATAAGGCCTTGTGGCCTCGCCCTCATGGCCAGCTAGGCCAGGGGAGGACAGGAACATAGAGGGCTGGGGGCTGCTCCCAGAAGAACCCCCAAACAGGCTGAAGAAGTGGTCTCCAGGCTCAGCCCTTCTACTGTCCTAGCCCCCCTCGCTCCCATGCCATGTCCCTTCCACGCTGTTTCAGGGCAGGGTGATACCGGCTTGCGTGAGCCTTGGATAGCGACAGGGTTCAGAGGATGGGCTGTGGATGGCAGGGCAGATGTAAATAGCTCTGGCCAATAGTTTGGTCCTCCGACTGATGGCTGCCAAATAGATAAACACAGACTCTAAGAAAACAGAACAACATTCATATTCAGAACCGAGGGCTCCTAGCCTTTCTTCAGTGAAGCGTATTGCAGTGCCTCTGAGAGCCTGTGGCCCAACCCCCTAGCCTAACCCCCAGAACCAGAAAGGGTCAGGTTCACCTCTGCGTCTGCGGTGTGATCAGTCCTTGAGGCCCTCAGTGGCTGGGGCCCACACTTGAGACCCTCAGTGGTTGGGGCCCATAGTGGAGTCGGGGGAGTTACCAGGTCTGAAGCTGCCAGACCTGCATACCTGCCTTGTGACGGCACTACCCCAAATCTGAGGGTCCTTCAGGCCCAGAGCAGCCTCAGTGCCGCCTCTGTCCTGCTCAGTCCCCTCTGTGCCTCTCCTAGGGGCTGGGGCTGGACCTGAGGATGCAGATCAGGCCCACAATTGGAGACAGGGGGACACCTTTGATTCCAGAGGACCACCCGGCTCTCTGGGTGTCACCTCGGTCTTCTGGATATACAGTAAGCCGGGGAGGGCGTTTGCTGTGAGGGCCCAATGCCAGCCAGGAAGGCCCGTGGTTCAGGATTTCTGCCCATTACCTGCCCTGAGGGACCTGCCACATTTTCTTCCCATCCATCACCAAGTCCTGCGAGCTTTTCTCCCCTGAAATATAATTTACCTCTGGCTGCTCCTGCTGTCCTCACTGCCACCACCCTGCCCAGAGCCACTGTTAGTTCTCTGCGCCCCCTGGAACTGCTCCCTACAGGCCCCTGTTTCTACTGGGCCCCACCCTGGACACAGAAGCTAGAGACAGCCCTTAGAAATGCAAGTCAGGTCAGACACCTTCCCTGAGGGAAAAGCCTCCAGTGGAGGAGGGTTCAGATCCTTTCTCCCACCACAGGGCTTCTTTCCGGGAATAACTTGCTGACCATGCCTCATGTGTGGAGGTCCACCTCGTCCCCCCACTACCCCTCAGCCTGCTGGCTGTCCACGCCTCTCTTTGCTCCAGTGTTTCCCCCACTGCTGGAGGCTCCTCAGAGGTTGCCTCCCCCCAGCCTGGGCGCCCCCTCCATTCCTTTTTTTTTTTTTTTAATTTTATTGTTATGTTAGTCACCATACAATACGTCATTCATTTTTGATGTGGTGATCCACGATCCGTTGTTTTCGTATAACCCCCAGTGCTCCATGCAATACGTGCCCTCCTTAATACCCATCACCGGGCTAACCCATCCCCCCACCCCCCTCCCCTCTAAAACCCTGTTTGTTTCTCAGAGTCCACAGTCTCTCATGGTTCATCTCTCCCTCCAATTTCCCTTCTTTCATTTTTCCCTTCCTTCTCCTAATGTCCTCCATGCTGTTCCTTATGTTCCACAAATAAGTGAAACCATATGATAATTGACTTTCTCTGCTTGACTTATTTCACTTAGCATAATCCCCTCCAGTCCCATCCATGTTGATGCAAATGGTGGGTATTCATCCTTTCTGGTGGCTGAGGAATATTCCATCGTATGTATGGACCACATCTTCTTTATCCATTCGTCTGTTGAAGGGCATCTCGGCTCTTTCCACAGTTTGGCTATTGTGGACATTGCTGCTAGGAACATTGGGGTGCATATTCCATTCCTTTTTGAAGTTGAAATTCTATCACAGTGATTAGTTTTGTACCCACGGATTGGATTAATCTGGACAAGCTACACTGGGCATGTCTCAGTTATCAGTGTGTTTCTTTTTCTTTTTTTTTTTTTTAAAGATTTATTTATTTTGAGAGAGTGAGAATGAGAGAGAGAGAGAGTACATGAGAGGGGGGAGGGTCAGAGGGAGAAGCAGACTCCCCGCTGAGCAGGGAGCCCGATGTGGGACTCGATCCCGGGACTCCAGGATCATGACCTGAGCCGAAGGCAGTCGCTTAACCGACTGAGCCACCCAGGTGCCCTATCAATGTGTTTCCAGAGCAGGGTCAGTCTTGCAAATTCGGTCAGGGTGAGGAGCTGGGAGCAGATTCCATTGACCGTGTGACTCTGATCTGTCCCTGTCACTCTGTCTAGGGGCTGAAGGCGGCTGTGCAGATTCAGAGGATGGCCATGCCGGTGCCTGCACTGGGTGTTCCAGAGCTGGGGACGGCCGGGGGTTCTGGTGAGTGAGCGCCGGGTGGAATTGGCAGCCTGGGGGTCCCCGCCTGTGCTGTGTTGTATCCGGGAACTTGTACCCGCCCCCCTTCCTCCGACCGCAGGCATTTTCCTGTACTGGAAAGAGAGAATATATAAAGTCATGTCACCGTTCTTTATGCATTCAAGAGGAAAGGCACATTTTCAGGATTGTGGGCTGGGAATCTTTTTTTTTTTTTTTTTTTTTGGGTCTTTGGTCTTTCTGTTAAGAAAGAGCAGATCCCTTTCAGCTGTGGCCAAGTCCAGACCTCTTTTTGGGCAAGGTTAAATTCTCCACAGTTATGTAGATGCTGAAGATGACAGTTGAATTTACTGTAAATGGCATATGTTTTAACTGAGCTTATAAAGAATGAGGTTAAAACAAACCATATGTCCTGAGAAGTGGGGGGAAAAATTAATTCTGGGGGACAAATAACATCTTAGCTATAATTTCAAGGCATTTATCTCCTTCCATCTTGCCTTCTAGTGAGAATAATAAACTTTGTTTCTGAACAATATCATTCAGTCTTGCGTTTGGAATCTATTATATCATTGACAGGAAGTAATTCTTAGGTTATGTTATGTGTTGCTCTTCTATGTATTTTTGGTAAGCTTTCTGGGCAAGGCTTTGCCTTGAAGTACTCTTGAAGTACTTGGAGTACCCTGTGCTCTTGAAGTATGACTCTTCAGGTGCTGTAGTTGGCCACCCTGTGGTGAGGTGGGCACTGGGAGACAATCTCAAATAAAACATTGGCCCCTTCCCTGTGGAGCTCACAGTCTGCCTGGGCGGTCCTATTTTTCAACGAAGACCAGAATACAATGGAAGCATGTAACACGAGGGCTTTATCTTGGGGACAGAGAGGAGTTTCTGGAAACTGGAAGTCAGACCATGGGTTCTCAGCTGCAGCACACTGACATCGGGTTGGATCCTTCTCTGTGGTGGGGCCATTCTGTGCACCGTGGGATGTTTAGTGGCATCCCTGACCTCCACCCACTAGACGCCAGTAGCGCCTCCTGTATTGATCCACCAGGGCCACCATAACAAAGGACCACAGACTGAGTGGCTCAACCACAAAAACTTGTTTTCTCACAGTTCTGGAGGCCAGAAGTGTGAGTTCAAGGGATTGTCAGGGTTGGTTCTTCTCAGGGCTGTGATCTGTTCCAGGCATCTCTCCTTGGCTTATAGGTGGTTGTCTTCTTGTGTTTTCTTTTTCTGTATATGTCTCTGTTCAAATTTTGTTTTCTTATAAGGACACCAGTCATATTGGATTAAGGCCCACCCAACTGACCCCATTTTAATGACCTCTTTAAAGACCCCATGTCCAAATATGGTCCTATTCTGAGGTACTGGGTATTTTTTTTTTAAAGGTTTTATTTATTTATTTGGCAGAGAGATAGAGAGAAAGCACAAGTAGGCAGAGTGGCAGACAGAGGGAGAGGGAGAAGCAGACTGCCTCCTGAGCAGGGAGCCCGATGCGGGGCTCGATCCCAGGACCCTGGGATCATGACCTGAGCTGAAGGCAGACGCTTAACCGACTGAGCCACCCAGGCGCCCCTAGGTACTGGATATTAATTAGGACTTCATCCTATGAGTTTTTAGAGGGACACAATTAAGCCTGTAACAGCCCCTAGTCATGACAGCTGAAAATGTCTCCAGAAGCTGTGGCTGGTCCCCACCCCCCTGCCCCCCAAGATCATATGCTGTAGCCCTAACCTCCCATGTGACCATATTGGGTGGAGGCTGGGCCTTTAAGGAGGTGGTTAAGGTTGCAGGCGGTCATGAGGGTGGTGCCCCAATACCATAGAACTGGTGTCCTTATAAAAAGAGGGAGAGACACCAGAGCTCCCTGCCAAGTGAGGACACAGTAGAAGACTTTTGTGTACAAGCCAGGAAGACCGCTCTCACCAGCCCGACCATGCTGGCACCCCGCTTTCAGACTTCCAGCCTCCAGAACTGTGAGGAAGTAAATTTCTACCGTTTAAGCTGCCCTGTCTGTGGTGTTTTGTTATGCAGCGGAGCTGACAGATACCGGACTTTGCCACATGTGCCCTAGGGGATGAGTATCGACTTAGATCATGATATTTACTGTATCATTTAGTGTGGTAAGATGTTGGGGTGTTGGGAGAAGGCTTGGGGGGAGGATTTCAGGCCTAGGAATGGCATCTGTGAAATTCCTCCCAGGGGGGAGGCGGACAGGCAGAGAGCCTGGTGTGCCCGGGGACCCACGGAAGGCTGTGTGAAGGGAGCAGAGGGAGGGGAGAGTGGTGTGAGCTGACTGCAGAGGGTTGGGCTCCAGATCATTCAGGTCCTGGAAGCATGGGAGGAGAATCCCGGCCTGCATGCTTAGGCTGCCGGGAGCCAGGGATGTGTTTGGGTGAGTGGTGCCGTGCATCTGCAGTTTTAGCAGAACCCTCCAACATCTGGGAGGTGGCGGGGCCTCAGGGAGGATCTGAGCGGTGGGTGGAGGCAGTGAGGAATGCGGTGGCAGTGGCCTTGACCAGCGGTGAGTGTGGAGTGGGTGTGGCAGGGTCCCTGAGACCATGCCCAGTTGTGGCCATTCACTAGGACTCCTAGGCCTCGACCCACAGTCGTACTTATGGTGGTGATTTATCACAGTGAAGGGGCGCAGAGCTCAGTCCACTGGAGCATTAGGTGAAGTCTGGGGGAGTCTAGGCATGAGCTTCTGGAGTCACACAGGACATGCTTAATACCCCCAGCAACAAGCTGTGACAACACATGTGAGGTGATGTCTACCAGGGAAGCTCAGGAGAGACTTGGCGCCCAGGCTTTTCACTCGGGGCTGGTCACGTCGGTACCCTCTGCCCAGCATGAACCTGACTCCTGTCAGTAGGCGCCGGACTCCTGGAAGGAAAGCAGGCGTTCAGCACAAACCACAGTGTTCATAGAAACAGTTTAAAAAGAGTGAGCCCCTCCTGCCAGTTAGGGTGGTGGGAACCCTCTGGAGATCCATGTTCCCAAGGGCCAGCAGTCGGGCCTGTTGTGTTAATTCTTGTCTACAGGGGAGGGATTTGTGGAATGATTTAAGACATATGCAGGAGGTTGATTTGAGAGAATTTGGTGAGTCCTGCATGCTTTCATTTACCAGACAAGCCAGAGCATTCATGTGCCAAGCACAGTGCGGGAAGGGCAGGGGTGAAAGGAAAGGGAAGTCTAGCTTGTTCTTCCGAAGCGTCTAATCCTGCGAGAGTGGCAGAAAATACACACCTAAGGAAGCCAATAACCATGTGGTTACAAATAGGTAGGGGCTGTGAGGAAAGGGGGAGGGTCCTTCTAGAGAAAAGAAGGATGCTGAGGAGGGGAGGCACTCTGAGGGAGTGAGTGATCCTTCAGTGGATTCAAAAAGGAAAGGCCTGATGTGGCAGGAGCCATGGTGGGGACCGGGGTAGGAGGAAGAGAGTAGGGTGGGTGGGGGCGGCGGGAGATGAGTGCTCTCTTCGCGATGTCATCACTGAGGTGGTTTTTGTTTTTTGGGTTTTTTTTTTTTTTTTGGTATAGTTTTTGGATTTTTTTTTTTTTTTTTTTGGATTAATTGTTGGGGTCTGCAGGGTGTCAGGGGCGAGATTTCCCATCTGAGGCAGGGATGTCGCTTCCTGAGATCAGGGACACTGGAAGGAGAACAGCCTTTGAGAGTAAGGTGATGAGCACATTTTTTTGAGGGGGGATGAGACAACAGAAGTTCATATCTCACATTTCTGGAGGCCAGAAGTCTCCAATCAGGGTGTTTGGCAGGGCCGTGCTTCCTGTGAAGCCTGTGGGGAGGCTCCTTCCTGGCAATCCCTGGTGTTCCTTGGCTTGTAGCTACATTGCTGTGTCGTCACATGGCCCTCTCCCCTCCTGTGTCCCTGCTTCTGTCTTTTCTCCTCTTCTTAGGACACTAGTCATATTGGGTGTGGGGACCACTCCACTCCACTGTGACTTCATCTTAGCTAATCACATCTGCAAAGACCCTGTTTCTAAATAAGGTCACATTTTGAGGTAGTGGGGGGGGTTACAACTTAAAATAACTTGGGGGGACACAATTCAACCCATAACGGTCAGCCCTCTGGTCCCCCTCCCCCAAATTCATGTGCTCCCCACATACAAAATACAGTCAGATGATCCTGACACCTCCAAAGTTTTTACCCATTCCAGCATCAACTCTAAGTCCCAAATCTCATCAACTCAAAAAGTCCCCAAGTCCATATGAATCATCTAAATCAGGCATGGGTGAGACTCGGGGTGTGGTCTCTCCCAGGGGCAAAATTCTTCTTCATCTGTGAACCTGTGAAATGAGAAAACAAGTCCTCTGCTTCCAAAAGACATTGGTGGGACATGCACAGGGTACACGCTACCTCTCCCAAAGGGAGAGAAAGAAGGGGTTATGGGTCCCAAGCAATCTTGAAACCCAGCAGGGCAAGTTCAAGGCCTGCAGTGGCAGCAGCCCTGCCCCCCAGCTCACTGTGGTCGTAAGGCGAATTCCCCAGACAGATGAGTGGGGACCTGAGCTGATGGTGTGGAGGTGGGTCTGGAGTTCAGGGGAGAGAATCAGCCTGGGGGTTTGGGCCCGGTCAGCCGGGCTGGGACCTGATGCCCAGAGCGGGTGAGGCTACCTGCCAAGGCAGAGGCTGAAGGAAGTGAGAAGGGTGAGGGATGGAGGAGGGTGTTGTACAGGAGACCGAAGGAGCTGGGGGTGTGGTCACTTCAGGGTGGAGGGATTAGATGACTGCACACATCGACTGGATCCCCACCAGGGATGGGGGGTCACTGGTGGTCTGAGTGAGGTGCCTGTCCTTGGAGTGGTGGTGATCGTGAGTAAGCAGGAGGTAAGGAAATGGACGGTGGGTTGGTTGCCCACAGTGGGGAACAAAAACAGTATGTAGAGGGTAAAGCAGAGTGTTTTGGCTTAAATTGTGGCCCCCCAAAAAGGCATATTGACGTCCTAATTAGCTGCTGGTACCTGTGACTGTGACTGTGACCTTACTTGGAAATAGGTCTCTGCAGCTGCCATCGCGTTAAAGTGAGGTCAGGATGAGGGGGGGTGCTCTCATCCAGTGTGACTGGTGGTGTCCTTTTAAGAAGAGAAATGTGGGGGCGCCTGGGTGGCTCAGTTGGCTAAGCGTCTGTCTTTGGCTCAGGTCATGATCCCAGGGTCCTGGGATCCAGCCCTGCATCGGGCTTACTGCTCCGTGGGGAGCCTGCTTCTCCCTCTGCCTCTGCCCCTTCTCCCTGCTCTCTCTCTGTCAAATAAATAAAATCTTAAAAAAAAAAAGAAACATGCCAGGGGGAGACAGGGACACAGGGGGGAGAGGACAGCCACATGACGACAGATGCAGAGATCATATGGACGCAGCTGCAGGCCAAGGAGCACCCAGGATTCCAGACAGCCACCGCCAGGAGCCAGGAAGAGGCGAGGAGGGATTCTGCCCAGTGCGTCAGAGGGAGCGCAGCCCTGCTGACACCTTGGTCTTGGACTTCTGTTCTCCAGAACCGAGAGAGAATACGCATCTGTGGCTTTAAGCCTCTCAGTTTGTGGTACTTTGTTACACCAGCCCCAGGAGGGGAATATGTACGGTCAGAGATTGGACATGGTTCAGGTTTTCTTTTTTTATTATCTGCAATTTATTTTATTTATTTGTATGATATGCATTATTTTTTAGGTCAGGATTGATTTCTGAGGGGGAGGGTCCCGTTGCGGTGGGAGGTGAGGGCGCAGGGAGACAAGAGAAGGTGTGTGTGTTGGGGGGTCACTTGCTCATCTGTAATAGGCCGAGGCAGGAGGCCCGGGGCAGGGGAGGGGTGTGGTTGATTTGAAGGCAGGAAGGGGAGATGCTGCCTTCTCACAGGCAGACTTGGGGTGCGGGCAGCTTCTCTGTCCCCTCCTTGTGGTAAGTCCTGGGGTGCTACCGGCCCCGCAGAGTGGGGCAGAGGAAGGGGCCGAGCAGCTAGGGAGGAATGCTGACCCAGGCCTGAATCAAGGGGCAGTGGGGGGTGCCCCAGAAACTCCAGAGTCTGTTGGTGAATTGAGACCGTGACTCCAGAGATTTGGAATGGAAAAAATGTGCACGTGTATGTGCGTGTTTGCACGTTCTTCTCAGTATGTGTATGTGCACGTGTACGTATGTTTTGTGTCTGTGTGTATATGCGTCTGCATGTTTGTGTGAATGCACGCACGTGTATGTGTGTGTGAGTGTGCACGTGTCCCTAAGCGTGTGAGTGTGCAAGTGCATGTGTGTGTCTCTTGTACGTGTGTGTGTCCCTGTGAGTGTGCGCATATGTGTGTGCAGACAGGGTCACTCACAGTCGGGATGGGCAACCTTCGGTCCTGTGGGTGTGCTCACGGGGCCTCCTGGCCTTCCCTCCTTTCCTATAGCTCTGCTTGCCCAGGACCCCGCCTGGCTCCAGAAGGAGGGCACAGAGGACGAAGCTGTGGCTCCGGGGGTACTGATCACCTGTCCGTGGGTAAGTAAGAAATCCCTGTTGCTCTTCTTGCTTGGGCCCTTGTTCTCTTCCCTTGGACTAGAGCTTCTTGACCCCACAGGGCTGGTCTCCAGGCCTCCAGGCACTGGACCTCCCATAATATGTGTCAGGGGGAGGTGCATGGGACAACCCAGGCAGCAGTCCCACCGCTTCATTCAGACCTTCCCTAGCTGTGGAATGCCTCATTCTGCTGAACATCAGGAGGGGAAACAGCAAGGCTGTGAGCTGTCCTTGCCTCCTAGTCTTCACGGTGTCTCGGGGCAAACAGTTGTCATTTACTGAATACTTCTCTCTTGCCGGCAACATGCTCAGGTCTGCTGGATCCTGGAGCTGGAAGGGAATAAAACTGCCAGGGCTTCCTGGCTAGTTGCCAGTGGCTCAGTCCTTTGATACCACACGTCTGGATGCTGTCCCTCGGGGAGGAAGGAGTAGATAGAGGAGTGTTCTAGTTCTGGGGTCTGAGTCAAAGGGCAGATTCTGAGACCTCAGAGCCCCATCTGAGAATCCTCTGCATGGGTCTCCCTTCCCCAGGCCGGCTGGCCCCCTCATCAGCCTCCTGAGTACTGGTGGGGGTGGCCTCCGGCTGAGCTGGGACGGGTGTGTGTTTCAGGAACCAGTCACCTTTGCGGATGTCGCTGTGTTGTTCACCCCAGAAGAATGGATGTTTCTAGACTCTGCCCAGAGAAGTCTGTACAGAGATGTGATGCTGGAGAACTATAGGAACCTGGCCTCCGTGGGTAAGGCCAGGCTTGTTGCTTCATCTACACACTCCTGCAGCACCTATGCGTTCCTGGAGGTGTGCTGGTTTGGGAAATCAAGAGGTGAAAAAAATCAGACAAATCCTGCTCTAGTAGTGCTTACAGTCTAGGGGCTCCCCTGTGGAAATGAAGGTATCTTTGCTGCTGTTTCTCCATGGTTAAAAGTTTCTGGGCTTTTCAAGTGTGTTTCTGAGCAAGGCCCTGGGTTTTGGGGCCTGGAGAATCCCATTGTCCTTTGGGACCCAGTGAGGGAGCTTATACTTTGGTTCCTTAGTGTAAGCCCTGCCATGCCCGTGAGAATGTAGGCAGGGTCATTTTGCTCTTCCCTTCCCCAGTGCCCCTAAAGACTTCAGAATATCAACGCTGGTTAATGGCAGGCACGGTCTGCTCACACCCTGCATCTTTCCCCATGAGCAGGAGATCAGCTAGGCAAACCCAGTACGTTTTCCCACTTGGAGCCAGGAGAAGAGCTGTGGCCCCCTGAGAGAAGAAGCTTCCCAGGAACCCATCCAGGTGAGCAGCAGGCAGATCAGGGAGCAGCAGCTCTGATTGAAAGATGAGTGTTAGGTTTGGAAATTGTCAGTAAGGGAAACACTTCGAGTGCCCTTGACGGGAGCTGCTTTACTGGATTCCATCTCCTTCCTTTTTGTCCATAATACTCTACTCTGGTTTCATAGAATGATTTGTCCTACCTCCTCTTCACATTTATCATTTCCACGTGTATAGTTTATCCAGTGTGGATTTTATGTGTATACAATGTGTGTATGCTTTATCCAGTGCCTCCCCAGTGTATCTTCTTGCCAATACATTCTCTCAATTTCAGTCTCAGTCTTCAGAGAACTCTTTCTCAGTAACTTATCTACCATCTCCGTTCCTTGTTCCTATGCTTACGTGACTCCTTACGTGGCCAAATACCTTAAAATTTCCTTTACTCTTTGATACATTCTTCCTCTTCACAATTTCCTACCATAGTTAGAATCAGTATTTATTTTTTATTTTTTAAAAAAGATTATTTGTGTGTGTGGGAGAGAGAGAGTATTTATTTGTGCACATGAGTGGGGGGAGGCGCAGAGGGAGAGGAAGAGAGAGAATCTCAAGCAGACTCCCTACTGAATGCGGAGCCTGATGCAGGGCTCGATCTCACAGCCTTGAGACCATGACCTGAGCCAAAATCAAGAGTCAGACACTTAACTGACTGAGCCACCCAGGTGCCCCTAGAATCGGTATTTTTTAAAAAAAAATATTTATTTGAGAGAGTGAGAATGAGAGAGAGAGAGTACATGAGAGGGGGGAGGCTCAGAGGGAGAAGCAGGCTCCTTGCTGAGCAGGGAGCCCGATGCGGGACTCGATCCCGGGAGTCCGGAATCATGACCGGAGCTGAAGGCAGTCGCTTAACCAACTGAGCCACCCGGGCGCCCTTGAATCGGTATTTAAAAAAGAAAATCCACATGTTCTCTTCTTAGTTTTTTGGTTGCCTTGGTCCCACAGTTTCTTTCCCCGTGTACTTAATTTTTCTATCCTTATTCATTCCAGAACCTCAGCATCAACCCCAAGATCCAATTTCTAACCAAGATATTTTTGCAGAGATTCCATCCATTGGCATGAAAAGGGTAAGGTGCCCAAGGATTTTTCTTGGTCCTCTGTTGTAGGACAAGTCTGGGGTTGCTGTAGATTAGAAAAGCAGCACAAGAGGCCAGAGAGAGAGAGATTGAGAGAGAGAGAGAGAGAGAGAGATTCAAGGCAAGTGGTGTACACTCAGGGGAAAGCAGGTTCTTGGGAGAGAGTCTGTGAATGTCATGAGTTGGGGAAAACCCTCCATGTAGATCAAGGCATGTGTTTCCCAGAGTTTCCACAAGCAGCCATGTTTATAAATATGAACAGACATCAAGTGTTTAAAACTTAATTTGCCTTTAACTTGGCAAAACTCTGCGTCTAAGAGGCCTCACAAACATAACAAAAATGACAGCTCTCTGTGGCAGAGCATCCACTTGAAGGGACTCAGGGTAGAAATGGCCCAGACGCACTGAAATGGTAAAAGCTTCAGCTATAGAAATGCCTTTTCCCTACATGTAATTCACCTGGGGGAGAGTCTGTGAACGTAATAGTCTTTGAGATTC
Organism: Callorhinus ursinus; assembly: GCF_003265705.2. Lineage (NCBI taxonomy): Eukaryota > Metazoa > Chordata > Mammalia > Carnivora > Otariidae > Callorhinus > Callorhinus ursinus. Next base: position 3,499,442 of record NW_027397144.1, read on the forward strand.
CTATTTTTTCCTCACTTGACAGGAGCAACGCCAGACTGGAGACAAACTCTATAAATACAGTGAACTTGGGGAACCCTTTCACGGCATTGAACCACTTTTTCAGTATCACAGAATTCACGCTGGCGGCAACCCCTATAAATGCCACGAGGGTGGAGAATCCTTCTTCCAGCCCGCTCACCTAATTGTGCCTGACAAGATCTGTCATGGGGACAAAACCTACGCATGTAACAAATGTGAGAAATCCTTCAGATACAGCTCCGACCTGATCAGGCACCAGAAGACTCATACCACGGAGAAGTGCTTTGAATGTCAGGAGTGCCGGCAAGCCTTCAAGTACTCCTCGAATCTGCGGCGCCACCTGAGGACTCACACTGGGGAGAAGCCCTTCGAATGTGCTCAGTGTGGGAAAACCTTCACAAGGAACTTTAACCTGATTCTGCACCAGCGAAACCACACAGGTGAGAAGCCCTACGAGTGTAAGGACTGTGGGAAAGCATTTAATCAGCCGACCTCTCTGAGGAGCCACCTGAGGACTCACACTGGGGAGAAGCCCTTTGGATGCAGTCAGTGTGGGAAAGCCTTCAGGGAGCACTCGTCGCTGAAGACACACCTGCGCACTCACACCAGGGAGAAGCCATATGCGTGTAACCAGTGTGGGAAGCCCTTCCGGACGAGCACTCATCTCAACGTCCACAAGAGGATACACACCGGGGAGAAACTGTATGAGTGCGCTACTTGTGGGCAGGTCTTGAGTCGCCTCTCAACGCTCAAGAGTCACATGCGAACTCACACTGGAGAGAAGCCCTATGTGTGTCAGGAATGCGGGCGAGCCTTCAGTGAACCTTCATCCCTCAGGAAACATGCGAGGACCCACACCGGCAAGAAGCCCTATGCCTGTCAGGAATGCGGGCGAGCCTTTGGTCAGTCTTCACACCTTATCGTGCATGTGAGAACTCACACTGCGGGGAAACCCTATGAATGCAATCAGTGTGAGAAAGCCTTCAGGCACAGCTCTTCGCTTACTGTGCATAAAAGGATTCATGCCGGGAGAGAGAATGTTGCGAACGGTGGCCTGCCTTTATCAGTGTCCCATCCGTATGGGGGGCCCCTTGCTGACTGACTTCCAAGTTTTTAAAAGTATACACGTTCTGGGCTATAATCATCTCTCGTAGTACTTGTTTAGCCACGTCACATGTTTTGATGTATAATATTTTCATTTTGGTTGAAATCTAAATATTGTCTTAGTTTCTATTATCACTTATTCTTTGGCCTTGAGTTATTTGTAATTAGATTTTAAGAATAACAGGACATGGGTATATTTTTATAGAGGTATAATTACTTATAGTGAAATGCATAAATCTTAAGTGTACAGTTGGAAGACTCTGGTGCATGCATATATATATGTAACCTACACGCCATTTAAGATATAGAACATTTCTATCCTTCTGGAGAGTTCCTGCATGTATATGGGTGTTTTTTTTTTTTTACTTTATAACTTTCTGTTGTTGGTTTCTAATTTAATTACATTGTGAGCAGAGAATGTGGTCTTTATGTTATTGAATGTTAGGTATCTGTTTTTAGTGTGGTGTATCGTTAGTTGCCTGTCAGAATTACCCCTTCTTCCTTACGACAGGACTTACGTTTTTTTGTTCAGATTGGTAACATGCACTGTTAAAAAAACCTCTATCTCCCGGTCCTTGCAGCTGGAGGAGGGGCCGTGCCCCCAGTCCTGGCCTTTCTAAGTATGAGAAGTCATTGGGTGTGATACCTGGGAAGGATGTTGCAAAGGAACATTTAGCTTGATCCCTCCACGTCTTGCCCTTTGTACAAACAGACATGATGTCCAGTGCTAGAGGAGCCATCCCATGACCATGAGGGTGAAAGCCACAGGCTAAGGAGAGTGTGGCCAGAAGTCACACCAACCCGTCTCCCCATGGTATCTTTGTGTAGCTGCCCTGGACTGTTTGTTTGTGGACATCTTGTGACATGAAAAAGATGCACTTCTTACTGGCGCATGACATTGCTATTTTGGGGATGGGGTGGGAGAGGGTAGGATGGGTTTATTACCACCAAATGCAGTATCTGATGCACTTAGTATAGGGTCAGTTTTCATAAATGCTTCATGGGTGGTTGAAATCAACGTATTGCATTATATATATGTCCACTAGATTTGAGCATACTATTTGTGTTTCAAAATCTTCTACACATTTATACATATTGGTCAATATCAGTCTGTTTGGGCTGCATAACAAAATTACCATCGATTGAGTGGCTTAAAAACAACAGGACTTTTTCCTCATAGTTCTGGAGACTGGAGTCCAAGATCAAGATGCCAGCAGATTGCTCTCTGGTGAGGCCTGCTTCATGGTTCATAGATGGCCATCTTCTTGCCCAGTCCTCACATGGCAGAAAGAGAGCAGGGGAGCTCTGTGGGGTGACTTGTAGAAGGGTACTAGTCCCATTCATGACGGTTCCACCCTTATAACCTAATCATCTCTGGAAGTCCCACCTCCTAATACCATCACAGTGGGAATTAGGCTTCAGAATGTGAATGGGGGTGGGGCACAAACATTCAGTCCACATCCGTCTATGATCTGTGTACTGAGACAGCTATGTTAAGCTCTCCCACCATGATTGCTGAATAAATCTTGTAATTCTGTCAATTTTTAAATTTATATATTTTGAAGCAGTCAAATGAGAAGATTTTTGATATTTAATGTTTCCAGCAAATTGTTCCTTTTATTCTTCTAGTGACCATCTTTCTCCCTAGTGATGAACATTCAACTATTCATTTTCATAACAGCAAGTCATTGTTTGGAGCTTACTGTTAACAGATAGTAGATACTACCCTAAGCTTTGAATCTTCTAAGTTACTTATTTTGCACTATGACACGTTGAGGTAGATACTGTTATCATCCCCAGTTTATGGATGAGGAAACTAAGGCCAAGCCAGTCGAGGTGAGTTAACCAAGGTCATATAGGTGGTAAATGATGGAGTCTGGCTCCAGAATCCAGGGGCTGTACACAGTGCTTTACTCTGGGGAACTTTTCTTCCTTTGTACCTGTTCTCAGTCTCACAGGGGTCTGTTTTTGTGTGTTGTTGGGGTTTCTTTTTTCTTTTTCTTTTTGGAGAGGGAGGGAGAGAAGAGGGCACAGAAGGAGAGGGAGAGAGAGAGTCTTTTTTTTAAAAATATTTTATTTATTTGAGAGAGAGAATGAGATAGAGCATGAGAGGGGGGAGGGTCAGAGGGAGAAGCGGACTTCCTGCTCAGCCGGGAGCAGGATGCGGGACTCGATCTCGGGACTCCAGGATCATGACCTGAGCTGAAGGCAGTCGCTTAACCAACTGAGCCACCCAGGCACCCGAGAAAGAGTCTTAAGCAGGCTCCATACCCAGTGTGGAGCCCAGCGCAGGGCTCGATCTCACAACCCTCAGATCACAACCTGGGCCAAAATTGAGTCAGATGTTTAACTGACTGAGCCACCCAGGTACCCCTGTTTTTGTGTTTTAAAATTCTAGGGGCTCCTGGGTGGCTCAGTTGGTTAAGCGTCTGCTTTCGGCTCAGATCATGATCTCCAGGTCCTGGGATCTAGCCCCACATCAGGCTCCCTGCTCAGTGGGGAGTCTGCTTCTCCCTCTCTGCCCCTCCTGCCCCCGCTTGTGCTCTCTCTCTCAAACAAGTAAATAAAATCTTAAAAAAAAATTAACTGAATTATAACTTGTGTAAAAGTTCATAAATCTTAGTGCACACCTTGTGAATTTTATATATGTCTACACCACCATATCAAGATATTAAACATTTTGGGCGCCTGGGTGGCTCAGTTGGTTGGGCGACTGCCTTCGGCTCAGGTCATGATCCCGGAATCTCGGGCTCCCTGCTCAGCGAGGAGCCTGCTTCTCCCTCTGACCCTCCCCCCCCTCATGTACTCTCTCTCTTTCTCGCTCTCTCAAATAAATAAATACATCTTAAAAAAAAACAAGATATTAAACATTTTATCTCCCCAGAAGCTTCCCTTGGGCCCTACCCTGGCCAATAAGCCCCATCCAGAGGTAATAAGTGTTTTTGTTTTTTGTTTTTTTTTTTTGACACTCTGCAGGTTTATTTCTAAAATTCAACTAGGAAACAAAACCTTGGTGCTTGGAAAGGCCCATGTGCAACAGTGCTGGCCCCAGCGTTTGTGGGGCTGGATGCTGCAGCAGGAGGAGGGTAGGACAGACGGTCTGGGCGGCTAGTCCCAACCACAGGAGTCCAGGATGAGCCACCAACGAGGCTGATGGGGATGTCCAAGCCATCCTGGCTGTGTCGATTTCTGTCACCATAGATTTGTTTTTCCTGTTCATAGAAATGGAACCCACACTCTACCCTCTTGTGGCTGGTTTTTCATTTAATATAGTGTCTGTGAAATTTATCTTTGTCACATGATCAGTAGTTTATTCTCTTTAAAAACTGTTGGGTAATATTCCATTGTCTGAATATCCAACAGCCAAAACATTCCATTCTGTTTATGGACATTTGGGTTCTTTCCAGGTTTTGCTGTTAGGCATAAAGCTGCTGTGAATGTTCTTGGACAAGTCTTACTGTGAACAAATGTTCTCATTTCTCTTAGGTGTCAGCCTGGAGCAGAATCGCTGGGTCTTTGTGTAAGCAGACCGTGAGCTGTGGTATATACCACCAACAGTTTTCCAAAGTGGTTGAAACAATTCTTACATTCATCATCAATGCATGAAAGTTTGGTTTGCTTCACGTCCTGATAGTGCATGCTACCATTAGTTTAATTAAATTACTTTTTAAAAATTTAAATTGAATTTACATATAGCATATTATTAGATTTAGAGGAAGAGTTTAGTGATTGATCAGTTGCATACAACACCCAGTGCTCATTACATTAAGTGCCCTCCTTAGTGCCCATCCCCCAGTTACCCCATCCCCCCACCCTCCTCCCCTCCAGCAACCCTCAGTTTGTTTCCTGTAGATAGGAGTCTCTTATGGTTTGTCTCCCTCTCTGATTTCATCTTATTTTATTTTTTTCTCCCTTCCCCTGTGATCCTGTTTTGTTTCTTAACTTACACATATGAGTGAAATCATATGATAATTGTTTTTCTCTGATTGACTAATTTTGGCTAGCATAATACCCTCTAGTTCCATACATGTCATTGCAAATGGCAAGATTTCATTTTTTGATGGCTGAGTAATATTCTATTACACACACCCACACACACCCAGACACCCACACACACCTTTATCCATTCATCTGTCAATGGACATCTGGGCCCTTTACATATTTTGGCTATTGTGGACATTGCTGCTATAAACATTGAGGTGCATATGCCCCTTTGGATCACTATGTTTGTATCCTTTGGGTAAGTACCTAGTAGTGCATTTGCTGGGTGTAGGGTAGCTCTATTTTCAACTTTTTTGAGGAACCTCCATACTATTTTCTAGAGTGACTGCCCCAGTTTGCATTCCCACCAGTGGTGTAGGAGGGTTCCCTTTTCTCTGCATCCTTGCCAACATCTGTTGTTTCCTGACTTGTTAATTTTAGCCATTCTGGAGGGTGTAAAGTGGTATCTCATTGTGGTTTTGATTTGTATTTCCCTGATTCCAAGTGATGTTGAGCATTTTTTCATGTGTCTGTTGGCCATTTGTATGTCTTCTTTGGAGAAATGTCTGTTCATGTCTTCTGTCCATTTCTTGACTGGATTATTTGTTCTTTGGGTGTTGAGTTGGTAAGTTCTTTATTGATTTTGGGTACTAGTCCCTTATCTGATAAGACATTCGCAAATATCTTCTCCCATTCTGTCAGTTGTCTTTTGGTTTTGTTGACTGTTTCCTTCCTGCAAAAGCTTTTTATTTTGATGAAGTTCCAATAGTTCATTTTTGCTTTTGTTTCCCTTGCCTTTGAAGACATGTCTAGCAAGAAGTTGCCCTGGCCGAGGTCAAAGAGCTTGCTGACTGTGTTCTCCTGTAGAATTTTGATGGATTTCTGTCTCACATTTAGGTCTTTCATCCACTTTGAGTCTATTTTTGTGTGTGGTGTAAGAAAATGGTCCAGTTTCATTCTACATGTGGCTGTCCAGTTTTCCCAACACCATTTGTTGAAGAGACTGTCTTTTTTCCATTGAATATTCTTTCCTGCTTTGTCGAAGATTAGTTGACCATAGAGTAGAGGGTCCATTTCTGGGCTCTCTATTCTGTTCCATTGATCTATGTGTCTGTTTTTATGCCGGTTCCATGCTGTCTTGATGATCGCAGCTTTGTAATACATCTTGACTTCCAGAATTGTGATGCCTCCAGCTTTGGTTTTCTTTTTCAACATTCTTTTGCCTATTTGGGGTCTTTTCTGGTTCCATACAAATTTTAGGATTGTTTGTTCCAGCTCTGTGAAAAACGTTGATGGTATTTTGACAGGGCTTGCATAGAGTGTGTAGATTTCTATGGGTAGCATGGACATTTTAACAATATTTATTCTTCCAATCCATGACCATGGAATGTTTTTCCATTTCTTTGTGTCTTCCTCAATTTTTCATAAGTGTTCTATAGTTTTCAGAGCACAGATCCTTTGCCTCTTTGGTTAGGTTCATTCGTAGGTTATCTTATGGTTTTTGGTGCAATTGTAAATGGGATCATCCCTTATGTGCATTGATTTTATATCCCGCCACTTTGCTGAATTCTTGTATGAGTTCTAGCAATTTTGGGGTGGAGTCTTTTGGGTTTTCCACAGAGTATCTTGTCATCTGCAAAGAGTGAGAGTTTGATTTTTTCTTTTCTGATTTGGATGCCTTTTAATTCTTTTTGTTGCCTGATTGCTGGGGCTAGGACTTCTAATACTATGTTGAACAACTGTGGTGAGAGTGGACATCCCTGCCGTGTTCCTGATCTTAGAAGAAAAGCTCTCAGTTTTTCCCCATTGAGGATGATATTCACTGTGGGTTTTTCATATATGGCTTTTATGATATTGAGTTATGGTCCCTCTATCCCTACACTGTGGAGAGTTTTAATCAAGAAAGGATGCCATGTTTTTCAAATGCTTTTTTCTGCATATTTTGAGAGCATTATATGGTTCTTGTCCTTTCTTTTATTCATGTGGTATATCACATTGATTGATTGGGGGATGGAGAACCACCCTTGCAGTGCAAGAATAAATCCCATGGGGTCATGGTGAATAATCCTTTAATGTACTGTTGGATCCTATTGGCTAATATCTTGGCGAGAATTTTTGCATCCATGTTCCTCAGGGATATTGGCCTGTAATTCTTTTCTTTGGTGGGTTCTTTGTTCAGGTTTTGGGATCAAGGTAATGCTCGCCTCAAAGAAAGAGTTTGGAAGTTTTCCTTCCACTTCTATTTTTTGAAACAGCTTCAGAAGAATAGGCATTCTTTAAATGTGTGGTAGAATTCCCATGGGAGGCCATCTGGTCCTGGACTCTAGTTTTTTTGTGAGTATTTTGATTACTGCTTCAATTTCTTTGCTGAGTATGGCTCTGTTCAGGTTTTCTATTTCTTCCTGTTTCAGTTTTGGTAGTTTTATGTTCCTAGGAATGTATCCATTTCTTCCAGATTGCCTGATTTGTTGGCATATAGTTGCTCATAATATGTTCTTATAATTGTATTTCCTTGGTGTTGGTTGTGATCTCACCTCTTTTATTTATGATTTTATTTATTTGGGTCCTTTCTCTTTTCTTCTTAATAAGTCTGGCTAGGGGTTTATCAATCTTATTAATTCTTTAAAGAACCAGCTCCTAGTTTTGTTCATCTGTTCTACTGTTCTTTTGATTTCTATTTCATTGATTTCTGCTCTAATCTTTATTATTTCTCTTCTTGTGCTGTATTTACTCTTAGTTTGCTGTTCTTTCTTCAGCTCCTTTAGGGGTAAGGTTAGGTTGTGTATTTGAGACTTTTCTGGTTTTTTTGAGAAAGGCCTGTATTACTATATACTTCCCTCTTAGGACCACCTTTGCTGCATCCCAAAGGTTGTGAACAGTTGTGTTTTCATGAATTTTTTAAAGTTCTTCTTTAATTTCCTGGTTGACCCATTCATTCTTTAGTAGGATTCTCTTTAACCTCCATGTATTTGTGTTCTTTCCAAATTTCCTCTTGTGATTGAGTTCAATTTTTAAAACATTGTGGTCTAAGAATATCCAGGGAGTAATCCCAATCCTTTGGTACTGGTTGAGAGGTGATTTGTGACCCAGTATGTGATCTATTCTGGAGAATATGCCATTGCACTCAAGAAGAATGTGTATTCTGTTGCTTTAGGATGAAGTTTTCTGAATATATTTGTGAAGTCCATTTGGTCCAGTGTATCATTCAAAGCCCTTCCTTCCTTTTTGATCTTCTGCTTAGCGTATCTGTCCATTGCTATGAGTGGGGTGTTAATGTCCCTGACTGTTCTTGTATTGTTATCAACATGTTTCTTTAATTTTCTTATTAATTTGTTTATATAATTGGCTGCGCCCAAGTTAGGGATATAAATATTTACAATTATTAGCTCTTTGTTGGACAGACCCTTTAATTATGATATAGTGTCCTTGTTCATCTCTTACTACAGTCTTTGGTTAAAATCTAGTTTGTCTGATATAAGGATTGCTACCTCAGCTTTCTTTTGATGTCCATTAGCATGTTAAATGGTCCTCCACCCTCTCACTTTCAATCTGGAGCTGCCTTTGGGTCTAAAATGAGTCTCTTATGGACAGCATATTGATGGGTCTTGTTTTTTTATCCAATCTGATACCCCGTGTCTTTTGATTGGGGCTTTTAGCCCATTTACATTCAGAGTAACTATTGAAAGATATGAATTTAGTGCCATTGTATTATCTGTAAAGTCCCTGTTTCTGTATATTGTCTCTGTTCCTTTCTGGTCTTTGTTACTTTTGGGCTCTCATTTCACTCATTAAATCCCCTTTAATATTTCTTGCAGGGCTGGTTTCGTGATCAGAAATTCTTTTGGTTTATGTTTGTCCTGGAAACTTTTTATCTCTCCTATTTTGAATGACATCCTAGGTGGATAAAGTATTCTTGGCTGCATATTTTTCTCATTTAGCACCCTGAATATATCATGCCAGTCTCTTCTGGCTTGCCAGATTTCTGTAGACAGGTCTGCTTCCAGACTCAGGTTTCTACCCTTGTAGGTTAAGAACTTCTTGTCTGAGCTGCTTTCAGGAATTTCTCTTTCTCTTGAAATTTGCCAGCTTCACTATTGTATGCTGAGGTGTTGACCTATTTTTATTGATTTTGAAGGGGGTTCTCTGTGCCCCCTGGACTTGAATGCCTGCTTCCTTCCCCAGATTAGGGAAGTTCTCAGCTATAATTTGTTCAAATAAACCTCTGCCCCCCCCCTTTCCTCTTCCTCTGGGACCCCAGTTATTCTAATATTGCTTTGCTTTATGGTATCACTGTTATCTGGAATCCTCCCCTTGTGATCCAGTAGTTGTTTATCTCTCTTTTTCTCAGCTTCTTTATTCTCCATCATTTTGTCTTCTATATCACTGACTCTCTCTTCTACCTCATTCATCCTAGAAGTTAGAGCCTCTATTTTTGCTTGCATCTCAGTAATAGCCTTTTGAATTTGGCCTGATTAGATTTAGTTTTTTATTTCTCCAGTAAGGGATTCTCTCGTGTCTTCTATGCTTTTTTCAAGCCCAGTTTGTATCATTTTTAAAAAATTTAAATTCAGTTAGCCAAGTTCAGCTTGTATCTTTATAATAGTTGCTTTGAATTCTAGTTCTGATGTCTTACTTATATCCATATTGATTACCCCTGATATTGAGTGCTGCCTCTTATTCTTTGTTTTGGGTGAGTTCTTCTCTCTCATCATTATGTCCAGAAAATAATAGATGAAAGAGAGAAAATACAAAAATAGCAACAACACCAGAAAAATACAGACTAAACAAATTGGGGGATAACAGAAACAAACAAACAGAAGAGAAAGAGAGAGATCAAACCAGAAGTTGAACAGAACACAAGAATAAATTAGATCCTGGCAGTATTTTGGTCTGTTTGTTAGAAGAAACTATATACCAAAATAGGAAAAAAGAAAAAAATATACAAAAATAAATTGAATACAATGAAAGGAAACCAAAATACAAAAGGAAACCAAAAATGCAAAAATATATATAATGTAAATATAAAAATAAAAATTGAAAAAGACTTAAAAAAAGAATTGATAAAATAAGAAATTAGTTGAAAAGAAAAAAATGTAAAACTGAAAAACTAAGGAATAAGAAGAAAAAAAATCATGAATCCTATATATTGTTTTCCCTGAGAGTTGGAGTTTTGCATCTCTCTATGATCAGTAAACTTGGTGCTAGCTGGTTTTTCCTGCTGGTCTTCTAGGGGAGGTGCCAACTGGGCTGACTCAGAGGTCTTTGCTCAGGTGGAATTGCACCCCCCCTTGCCAGGGGCTGGCTCAGTGTAAGTGGCTCCAGATTGTACTATGTGATGCTGTTGCTCCCTCAAGGCTTTTAGCACTAATGGGGGGCTGAAAATGGCTGCGCCCCATCTCCAGCCAGGTAGCTGAAAGGTTGCATCCCTACCCCTCAGTGCGCCCTCACAGAAAAGTAGTCAATCACTCTTGTCTCCCTGGTTTCTGTCCCAACTATGTGTTCACCCAGCCTGTGACTGAGCATTTCTATCTCAGGCAGTCGACCCCATTTGGAGTCTCCAAACTTTACAGAATTCTGTGGCTCACACCTGTGCAGCTTCTCCTGGGGGCGGGGTGGGGGGGTCTCACTGTGGCTCTGCCCTTGCCAGGCCCCTGGCCAGAGAGTGGTCACCTGACTGAGCTGGGGTTTGTGGTTTACGGCAACACTGTTGTTTGCAGCTAGCTTCCCTGCTCTGATGCCTGGAACTCTGCCACACTAGGGCACCCCCATTCTTTCTGTGACCCTGGGGATCCTGAGACCATGCTGTCACACGTGGGACCAACACTTCACCACCTGAGCCCCTTTCAGGCAGGGACATCCGCCACTGCAGCAGACTTCTAAAAGTTCTGATTTTGTGCTCTGCTTATAACACTTTGCAGTAGCCTCCTTAAGCAGGCTCCCTCTCCACACGGTATCCTCTGATTTATCGCCTTTGATTAACATCTCCGCACCTCCTACCTTACAAAAAGTGATCACTTTTGTATTTGTAGAATTGCAGCAATTTTTTTCTCAGATCTCTGGTTGATTGCACAGGTGTTCAGAATGATCTGATAACTCTCCAGCTGAATTCCAGGGACCAGATGAAATTAGGGTCCCCTACTCTTCCGCCATCTTAACTCCTTCTCCTGTTTAATTTTAGCTATGTTAGTGGATGTGTAAGTGGTTTCTTGTGTTTTAATTTGCATGTGTGTGTGTGTGTGTGTGTGTGTGTGTGTGTGTGTGTGTAATATTGTAGTAGATGATTGCCACAATAATTCCTCCTACCCCTCAGTGTACATCTATTTTCTTTTTTCTTTTCTAAAATTTATTTATTTATTAAAATTTTTTATTATGTTATGTTAATCACCATACATTACATCATTAGTTTTTTGTACATCTATTTTCATTGTGACTTTGCTGCCCCTCCTATCAAGAGGTAGGATTTATTCCTCTACATCTTGAAGATGAGCTCGACCATGCGACTTTCTTTGGCTAATGGAACATTATCAAACATGGTGGGAGCAGATGCTTGTAAAACACACACTGGGGTTTGCCCTCTTTTAGTTATGGTTAGAGTCTTTTTTTTAAAAGATTTTATTTGTTCATTTTGAGAAAGGGCAAGTGAGAGAGAGAGAGAGAGAGCGCGCACTCAAATGGGGGAGGGGGAGAAGGAAAGAATTTTAAGCGGTCTTTTCACTGAGTGTAGAGCCCACCCCAGGGCTTGATCTCACAACCCTGAGATCATGACCTAAGCCAAAATCAAGAGCTGGACACTTAACTGAATGAGGCACCCAGGTGCCCCAAGTTATGGTTAGAGTCTTAGGAACAAAGTGTGGAGAAGCCTGGGCCAACCCCTCCTCTAGGTTGAGAGACCACATGAAGAGGGCCTTGCTGATGGTGGGCACCAGCCACCAGGCATGCAAGTGAAGCCATCTTGGACCATCTGGCCCCTGGCAAGCCTCCAGGTGACTGCAGTGGCATGAATGACCCTAGGTGAGACCATCAGTAGAACTGCTCAGCTGAGTTCAGCTCAGATTGCCGACTCATAGATTTATGAGCACATAATGTAAAGGACACAGAAGTTAGTATCAGAAAGAGGATGCTGCTGTAACGAAAACTTAAAATTTGGCATTGACTTTGGAATCTGGCAGCAAGAAAGCATCTATAGAGGGGTGAAGAAATTTCAGCTTAAAACAAGGTAAGGGACCTGCTGCCAGGTGTTAGAAGAAGCCTATGTGGTTATGTGGTATGAGAACCATTGGCAAAACTATTTTTTTTTAATTTTTTTATTGTTATGTTAATCACCATATATTACATCATTAGTTTTTGATGCAGTGTTCCATGATTCATTGTTTGTTCATAACACCCAGTGCTCCATGCAGAACGTGCCCTCCTCAATACCCATCACCAGGCCAACACATCCCCCCACCCCCTCCCCTCTAGAACCCTCAGTTTGTTTTTCAGAGTCCATCATCTCTCATGGTTCGTCTCCCCCTCCGACATACTCCCCTTTTCTTCCTCTCCTGTTATCTTCCTCCTTTCCTTTCTTCTTAAAATATGTTGCGTTATTTGTTTCAGAAGTACAGATCTGTGATTCAACAGTCTTGCACAATTCACACAAGAGAGGGATTCTTGTGTGAAAGCGCTCACCGTAGCACATACCCTCCCCAATGTCTATCACCCAGCCATCCCATCCCTCCCACCCCCAACCACTCCAGTAACACTCAGTTTGTTTCCTGAGATTAAGGATTCCTCATATCAGTGAGGTCATGTGATACATGTCTTTCTCTGATTGACTTATTTCACTCAGCATAACACCCTCCAGTTCCATCCACGTCGTTGCAAATGGCAAGATCTCATTCCTTTTGATGGCTGCATAGGCAAAACTATTTTTGAGACAGACCATGAACTTGTGGATCTGGTAGAGGAGGGGGCCTTCCCCATCTCTGGCCCTACCCCCAACCTTCCTCATGACTGCCTGGTGGTGGTCCCAGAAGAACCTGCTGGTGGGTGAGAAGTCCTCTTGTGTCTGATTCTCCCAGATTCTCTACCCTCACACCAGCCCACACCTGGCCTTTAGGAATTAGTTAAAACTTCTAGCAGAAATCTCCCCTCTTGTTTGGTGGCGCTGTCTTCATCCCATGCTACAGGTGAGCCAGTGCTCCTATCCATCTCTCTTCCCCTAGATTTCTGGCTAGTGGGTTGCCTGTGACAGCTCTCTGATGGGTTCAAGGAAGTTATGTTTTTGTTGATTATTCAGCCTTTTCCTGTTGCTGTGGTGGCAGCAGTGCCTGGCAGATTTCTACATCCAAGGCGGAAGCCGGAAACCAGGTTCTTTCTTAAATCACATGTCTTTTTGGAACTGGTTATTTATGACATCACCTTCCTCTTTTCTGTAAGTTCCCTTAAAGCAGAGATCACATGGAGCTTGTTCAGTGCAACTTCCTTTAAGCCCAACCACTGCCCTGGGCAGAAAATAAGCTAACTGAACATCATCATCATCATCATCATCATCATCATCATCATCACCACCACAATAAAAGAAAATAAGCGTTCAGCATGGTGCCGAGTCTATGTGAGTTCATACCGAGCGGCTGCTCCCGGGTAACCCATCAGGCTGCAGGATCCTGTGGGCTGCTTCCTCTCACCAACACAGAGTCAAAGCCGTGGCCCCTGAAAGTTGCTGCCACCCAGCAGTCTCCACACTGGAGATGCCTGGCATTCGTGGGGCGTTTACTACCAGGCACTTAGGCACTTTCTAGGCATCTGGGTCAGTCTGAGGCTGTACTCGCCGACTTAGGAGATGCTCCCTCCTTGAATCCCTCTCTTGTGTGTTGCCAGGCACCCAGCGAGGCTCTCCATCCCAGTTGTTTTCTCTGCACCCTCTCTGGTTATACAAGAGAGCAATATAACCATATGATTTCACTCATACGTGGAGTTTAAGAAACAAAACAGAGAAACATAGGGGAAGGGAAGGAAAAATAGAATAAGATGAAAACAGAGAGGAAGGCAAACCATAAGAGACGCTGAACTCTAGGGAACAAATTGAGGGTTGCTAGAGGGGAGAGGGGTGGGGGTTGGGGAAACTGGGTTTTGGGCTTTAAGGAGAGCACTTGAAGTAATGAACCCTCGGTGTTGTATGCAACTGATGAACCACTGAATTCTACCTCTGAAACTAATAATACAGTGTATGTTAATTCAGTTGAATTCAAATAAAAAGTTAAAAAAAAAAAAGAGAGAGAGAGAATGATTTAGTAGAAAGAGCTCAGGCTTTGGCAGTCAAGAGCCCGGAATGTGTTTTGAGGTCCTGCCGTTTCTGGTTTTGTAATGTCAGACATGTTTTCTCATTGAAGAAGCCATAGACTGATGCTCCTCTCACAGAGTTGTAGGAACCCTTTCGTGAGCTAGTCAGGAAACTTCCTTGTGGGGGGCACTGTCGTATTCTTTGTTCTCTCATCAATAGGAAACCCAAAGCACCACCAAATAGGCTGGCTGTACAGTCACTGGTAATGCTAAGGAAAGAAAAGAAAAGAAAAAAGCCAAACTATGGGCCTGATAATAAAATATGAGGAAGACAGCATCCACGCTAGATGTTTCTCATGCCCGTGTATCAAGGGAAGCCACACATATCAATTCTCCTGTGGTTCATTTGAACAGGAAATATTTTTTTTGCTTACAAGAAAAGATAGAAAGTTCTCCGTAGCTGAGCTAGATGGCCTCTGACCCCTGAGAAGCAGCTCTCTGCCATTTCCCTCTGGGTAGAATTATAACAGCATGTATGGTCTATTTCAGTCTGTTTGGAAATGTTCAAGAACAGGAAAAATCAATCAATGGTGAGAGAAATCAGAATAGTAGCTACCTTTGGGGGTTATCAACTGGGAAGATGAGGCGGGAACTTTGTGCCTTGATTGCTTGGTCACATAAGTTTGCACACATATAAAAATTCATTCTGTGGGGGGACTTCTGGTCTATGCTCTTCACACACCTCACTGAATGTGTCTTGTTACCCCTACCACCCAAATGACGTGAGAACTATTTACCCAGTTGGAGAATCTTTTCTGTTATTTTGCCTCCCCCCAACTTTTGCTTTTGTGCTATCCTGAGAAATGAAAGAAAAGAGGGGAAAACAAAAATAAGACTTTATTTTTATTAGTGTCTCAGGGAAAACAGGCTGGTACTTGGGTTAGAGGAAAGAGTACTTATGTGGGGATTTTTCATTTTTCTCCCCATATAATTATGCTATAAGCTGAAATCCCATAAACCTGTAACCTCTCGCTCCCCAAATACGTTAAGAAAGATCAGATGTGGCTAACCTGTTGGCCATTGAAAAATTTGAAGGGCAATAGTGTAAAATTGAGAAGGCCCTCCTTGAGAGGTCAACTATAGTTTCTCTATGACTTTTTTCTCTCTGGTGCCTGGTGGAGTAGCTAACACACAGTAGGTGCTCAATATAAGCTTTCTAATTTGTTTCTTGATTTTGGGGAAACATTTATCACTTACGTTAGCCTGCTATGGGAAATGCAATTTTTTAAAAAGAATTTTTATTTATTTATTTGAGAGAGAGAGAATGAGAGATAGAGAGCACGAGAGGGAAGAGGGTCAGAGGGAGAAGCAGACTCCTTGCTGAGCAGGGAGCCCGATGTGGGACTCGATCCCAGGACTCCAGGATCATGACCTGAGCCGAAGGCAGTTGCTTAACCAACTGAGCCACCCAGGCACCCAGGAAATGCAATTTTTGACTAGCGGCTGTGTTTACTGGGTAATTTCCACCTGTCAAACATTGGTCTAAATGCTGTTGAAGTTGTAAAAGCAATAGAAAGCCAAGCTAGTGCCTTCACAGAGTTTAAAAGGTTAAACATTTACATAGAATAGAACGCTGGGTGTTATATGCAAACAATGAATGGTGAATCACCACATCAAAAACTAACGATGTATTGTATGGTGACTAACATAACATAATAAAAAAAAGAATAGAGTCTACAGTCCACGATGTAAACCAAATGTAAAATCACATCCAAAATAGAAGGCTTTGGGTGTCATATTTTGGGAAATGCTATCATGAGAAAAGGGAAAAGAAACTGCTTGAGGAGCTTAGAATTTCAGTCTGGAAAGGAAAAATGTGGACTAGATTATTGGATACAAATTCAGTCATGACTGATTTCATCCATAGTTGAAAAGAAGCAGACTTCAAACTCTAATATCTATGTTAGCGTCTTCTTGCTCCCACTATTAATGGCAGGTAACACTTAGGGAGCACACACTACGTGGTAGTTACTCTCCTGGGTAGTTAATGAGTATCACTGACTGAATTCAGACAGCAGCCCTGTGTGGGAAGTGCTACTATTAGCCCAATTTTATGGATGAGGAAATTAAGGCTTAGGAAAGCTGCGTGACCCTAAAGGATGCACAGATGGTAAGCGATAGAATAAGATTCAAAGCCAAGCAGGCTGGCTCCAGACCCAATATCCTAGATTCAGATCCAAATTCTGGATTGTATTAGTTTTCTGTGGCTGATATGACAAATCATCACAATCTTGGTGGCTTAAAATAACAAAAACAACAGAAGTTTCTTTTCTCACACTTCTGGAGAGCAGAAGTCTGAAGTCCAGGAGCTGGCAGGGCCACAGTCCCTGTGGAGGCTCTGGGGAGGGCCCTTCTTTGCCCCCTCCAGCTCTGCGGGCCCCAGATGCCCCCTGGCTTGTGGCCGCCTTAGAGGCTGCTTTTAGGCAAACGGGCTTGGGCAATGGAACGCAGAAAGGGCCACAGCAGCCCCCTATCTGAAAACAGGCCCATCAGGCGGCCCACCTCAAAATATCCGCAGGCCCTAACTGACCAACGGGCTACTTACAACCAGGCACAGTTCCCCAAAAAGGGAAGATTCCATATGTTGCCACACTGCCTCCCCCACCCCCTTTAAAAGTGACCCCTACCCACTGCCTTGTGGCAGACAGTCTCTCCCCTGCTGTCCTGCCCGCCGCTCCCTTGTGGCATGTTCAGTAAACTTCTAGCTCCTTTATTTTGCCTTGGGTGAATTCCTGTCACCACCCGCACCACCAGCTTCCACCCAATCATCACCTCATATTTAGGGGGCCCCTTCCAATTGAGACACTTGATTCGGGTACTACAGCCACATCACCCCAATCTCTGCTTCTGTCTCCATGTGGCCTCCTTCTGCGAGCCTCACTGAGTCCTCCCCTCTCTGTATAAGGACACCAGTCATTGGATTTAGGGCCCACCCAGTGAGTCCAGCATGGTCTCCTTTCTAGATCCTTATGTCTCCTTTTCAGATAATGAATATATACTACTTTGTGAACAAAATGGTAAAGTTCTGCAAGAAGAAAGTCAGAGTGAAGATAAGTGATTCGGGCTGCACCGCTTGGTAATAAAGGGACCCAAGCAGGATAGAACAAAAGCCCAACACTTATTAATCACTTACTGTGTGCCAGGCTTTCTCCTCCATGTGTACAGTTAGGGACTCACCTTATGAGTAGGGACTCTTAAAATTCCCATTTTGCTGATTAGGAAACTGAGGCTTGCCCAATATCACAGCTGAAAAGTGTTAGAGTTGGGGGCTGAACTCAGGCCATCTTGTGCAGTTTCCCCCCTGGAACCTCATGCTCTGCCACACAGGGAAAGGCAGGAGGATTCCCAGGGAGAAGGGCAACCAGTGAAAAGGAAGGAATCTTGTCTACATAGGAGAACCAGGAGAAGAGAATCATATAGGGCCAGATCCTTGATGTGACTCACAGGCAGGAGAGTCTCGGGTCAAGAACAAATTGTAGAGAAAGAGAGGAAAGGCTGCTTTTTCCTTTTTCCTTTTAGCTATTTCAATATCTCAATCCTGAGAGCATACTTCTATAATAATGACACTCTATTCTCACTTTTATTATACCCATTTTACAATTGAGCAAACTGAGATTCAAAAATTTAAGTGGTGAAACTGAAGCTCCATGTAAGGGGACGAGTGAGGACTCCAAATTTGGGGCTGATTTCAAAACCCACTCTTCACTTGTATGTCCTGGAACAGGGAGATCAGTAATCCAGGGAGAGGAATCCTGAAAGAGAAAGCAGATTTCTATTATGGTCTAGCTCTGGGCAATGGCAGACTGATCTGAAGACTTTCTCCTTTAATATTTACCCCTTCTGCTGGAGAGGTTTTTTTTTTTTGTCTTTTAAAAGATTTTATTAATTTGAAAGAGCAAACACGAGTGGGGGGGGGGGGCAGAGAGAGAGGGAGAAGCGGACTCCGGGCTGAGCAGGGAGCCCTACTTGGGGCCTGATCCCAGGACCCCAAGATCATGACCCCAGCCAAAGTCAGATGCTTAGCCAACCGAGCCACCCAGGTGCCCTGAGATTGGAGTTTGGTCTGCATATATTCTGTGTCCTTACTGGTAGCACCTGAGATTCCATGAGGGCTTGCAGTTGCTCGTGACTGATTCCTTGGGGAGTCCCAGGAGATGGAAGGGAGAGGTTGAGCCCAAGACTCCATGCAAAGTGTGGGAGCCTGGTCTGGGGAGACTCTGGGATCCTGCTGGAAAGCCAGGGAACCGCAGGGTGAGAGCCATCTAGTGTGGAGGCAGTGGCCATAAGGACAAGGGTTGCATTGGACCTTGACTCCTTTCGTTCACCACTCTTTCTGCTCCAGGGCTGTCTGTACTGCTGCTGTTGCCATTGGGAGCTGCAGCCCTGAACCTTGGGGGTGAGCCTGGCCAGCTGGCCCCTTTATTGATGGAGGGCATGGCAAGCTTGGTGTCTGGGTTCCTTCACTACAAGGGGAGAGCCAGGGAGAAGAGGCTTGATCTGTGAAAGTTCCTCAGATATGGTCTTCGTCTGGCAATAAGAGAAACTTTCTTCCTCCTCAAATGCTTAGTTTCCTGAACTCTTCCTCTTTCAATAGCAGCCAACCTTCCCCTCCTCCACTCTCTGGTTCCCACCCGGCAGCTGGCCTCCTCCATTCCCTGGGGCTTCTGACCACCGTCTCGTCCCCAGTGTCTGTGGTTCGAGGTGCCCTTCGGACTCCATATATCTCAGTGCCCCTGCCTGTTGCTGTTATCCAGATTCATATTTCCCTGTGGGGAGATCTTCAGCAATCCCATGATGGGTTGTAAAGGTACAGAGGCTTGAGGGTGGCGGAGGGGCACATCCAAGATTATGGGGCATCTGGAGTCCTCAGCCCTAGGAGCAGCACAGAAGTACTTTGTGGAAGGAATACAGGCCAGAGGAAGAGTGGTGGGGATTAGGGCAGTGCAGGCATGTGGCCAGGCGGATGCAGAGTGAAGAGCTCTGGTTTGTAACTAGAGGACACCAATGTTTTCTCTCTCCCTTCATCCCTCCCTCTCTGTTTCTATCCTTCCCTCCCTCCCTCCTTCCCTCTCTCTTCCACTCTTTCTCCATACACAGAGGAAAGATCATATGAGGACACAGGGTGCAGGCAGCCATCTACAAGTCAGGAGAGAGCTCTTGCCAGAAACCAACACTGCCGACATATTGACCTTGGAATCCAGCCTCCAGGAAAAATTTGAGAAAAAAATTTCTGTGGTTTATGACACCTCTTTAATGCTATATTATTATGGCAGTGCTCAATTTTACTACACACGGACATGGGGAAAACAAAGAAAATGTAAAAAATGTAAATGAAGAAAATCATCACAATTCCACTACAGAGACTAGTGAAATATTTGGAGATACTTTTTTCTCATCTTTTAAAACATATCAGGAATATTTTCTTTTATCAATGAATATGAATCTCAGACTGTTGAGTATTGCTGAAGAATAGAAACAGCTTGGTTCTAGACCTGCCACGGTTTAGAGATGTTGGGGTCACATGAAGGAGAGCCTTGTGGTGACGGGATATTATCTACTTTATTGCAGTGACAGTTACAGGAATCCACACATGTGATAACATGTCACAAAACGATACACTCCATTGTGCTGATGTCAGTTTCTTGGTTTAGATATTTGACCATTGTTATATAAGGATACATAAATACATAAAATGTATCTTTTATAGGAAGCCTGGGGAAGGACCTCCATGTATTGTTTTTGAAATTTCCTGTCAATCTAGGCTTATTTCAAAATGAAAACTTAAGAATAAAGATTCTGTGACTAGATAATCATAGATAAAAAATGATCTGTTCACTCTGAACCATAGACCTCATAGAGGCCAAAACACCAGTGGAATTATCTTCATGTTAGGGAGGTCTTCCTATAACAAAAAGATAGAAACCATCAAGGAGGCTTTCAGTAGGAATACTAGAAATGTTAAGGAAATACTTAAAAAGTGAAGGGTGAGTTTTAGAGATGTTCATCATGGGGAAACAGAGGGGAAAGAAGCGTCTAGACCAGCAGTTTACTAAGGAGTTAGAGATAATTAAACAGGAAGTCTTTTCAGCACACCCAGACCAACACCAGATGGCATCCTCTGTGGCTGGGCTCCTTGGTGTCTGCACCATGAGGAATGGGCATCTAAGGTTGCTGCCAGGTAGGCAGAATTACAACAATAGTGATAGAGCAACTAAAGCTCCCTGGAAACTCTATCCCATTTGAGAATTTTCTCCGTTCTTTGCTTTATTTCTGGCTTTAGCTCTATTTCTGTTTTTTTTTTTCCCACAATCTGTATAAGGGAGAGCAAGGAAAAAGTTTTAATGGCATTAACTCAATTATATTAAGTTCTCAGAGAAGAAAATAGGTGGCACTTATTTCTAGGGCAATCGTTCGGACTTATCAGAGCTTTCTTATTTTCTGGCCTATATTAGACCTGGTTCTCCAGAGAAACAGAACCAAGTTTGGGTATATGTACATATATGTATAGAAATGTATATATAAGTGTGTGTGTGTATATATATATGTGTATATATGTGTGTGTATGAGAAAAAATGTGTCAGTTTAAGAAATTGGTTTATGAGATTGTTAAAGTTGGAAAGTCCAAAATCTGTAGGGCAGGTTGGAAACCCAATGTTTCCAGGGACATTGATGGTGATCTTAAGTCTGAAGTCAGTCTGGAAGCAGAATTCTCTCTTCCTTGGAAGAGGTCAGTCTTTTTTCCCCTCTTAAGGCCTTCAACTGATTAGATGAGGCCCACCCAGAATATCAGCTTTACTCAGAGTCTACTGATTTCACTGTTAATCTCATTTAAAGAATGACCTTTGCAGCAGCATCATGCGTCCCATGAATGGAATGACAGACTCTAACAGGTGGCCAGGTGATTGCCTGTAGGGTAGATTCCTTCACACCTGCAGTGGTTTTCATACCATGATGCCTGCCCAGTGACCCATCACTCAGGACGAGACTGGGAGATAAAGGGAAAGCCTGTTGCCCTCAGTGCACTGTAGGATGGCCAGGAGCTCACTTGGAAGGAACCATAGAAGCTATGGGTGCTGCACCTGGAGAGGCCACTTAAGCAGGAGATGGTGGCTCAAACTGCCAATGCCATAGTTCACACCCCTCACCTGTCAGGAACTCCCCCTCTTGTGATGCCAGGGCTCCCTGACTGACCAATACCACCGTGAGCTGGGACTCAGACTTGGGGCTGGCTGACTCCCAAACCCATGCTCTTCTTGTGTGTCCCAAAACATGTGGGTTAAACAGAGGGGAGTGATCCTGGAAGAGAAATCCTCAAGGTAAATTTCTGCCATTGCCAGAGAACAAAGGACCTGGCTGTGGGCAGAGCACACACCCATCTATGGACTTTGTGCTTCAAGATTTACCTGCTCCAGGGCACCTGGGTGACTCAGTTGGTTAAGCGTCTGCCTTCGGCTCAGGTCATGATCCCTGGGTCTTGGGATCCAGCCCCACATCAAGCTCCCTGCTCAGTGGGAACTCTGCTTCTCCCTCTCTCTGCCCCTTCTCCCTCCTCCAGCTGTGCTCTCTCTCCTCTGTCTCTAAAATAAATAAATAAATAAATAAATAAATAAATAAATAAATAAATTTTAAATTTTTTTTAAAGATTTTATTTATTTGCGAGAGAGACAATGAGAAACAGAGAGCACGAGAGGGAGGAGGGTCAGAGGGAGAAGCAGACTCCCTGCCGAGCAGGGAGCCCGATGTGGGACTCGATCCCAGGACTCCAGGTTCATGACCTGAGCCAAAGGCAGTTGCTTAACCAACTGAGCCACCCAGGGGCCCTAAATAAATATTTCTTAAAAAAATATTTACCCCCTCCATTGGGAGAGGCTGGAATTTCTATGTTGTGTCCCTGACATCACCTGTGTGTATTCTGTGCCCTTACCTGTAGCACCGAGGTTCCATGACAGGGTCTGTTAGTGACTGATTCCTCAGGAGGTCCGAGGAGAGGGAGGGAAGAGGACTGGTCCTCAAATCTTCATAAATTACTAGAGGCTTGGGAAAGCCATGGGCCACAGCATCAGAGCCACCTCCCAGGATGCAATGGCCGTGAGGACAAAGGTTGAACCTGGAGCTCCATCTCCTCTTTTTGTCATCTCTCTTTTTTCTGCCCCAGGACTCTTGATGCTGCTGTTGTTGCCATTGGGAGCCACAGCCCAGAAGACTAGTGGTGAGTTTGCCCAGCCAGCCTCACTGGTGACAGAAGCTGGGGGTGCATGAAGGGGTCTGGGTCCTCACACCAGCAAGGGGAAAAGGGGGGCATATTCTTCAAGTGAGGCTCTGGTCTTCTGGAGATAACAGAGACTTCTTTTACCTCCCCAAACGTCCAGAGTTTTCTATCTTTTCTTCTTCCAATGGCAGCCATCCCTCTCCTTCCTCCACCTCCCCTCCTCTGCTCCTGGACCCCCAGCTGGCATCTGGCTCCCTCCATTTCTTGAGTCTTCTGACTGCGGTCTCTGTTCCCACAACCTCTGCCTCCACAGACTGGGCTCGCTGGTGCCCTCCAAAATCCACGTGTGTCAATGCCAACACCTGTTGCTGCTCCCCGGGATTCATTTCTTCATCTGGGGAGATCTTCGCCAGCTGGTTGGAGAGCTGTGATGGTACAAGGACTTGGGGTGGTGCAGGGGCACGGAGACAGTGAAGGGAGGTGATGGGGGGAAGAAGTTCTCCTCTCTATGGCTCAGTTTGCTAGTCTGTAATTGGGGGTAATCATTGTACCTACCCTACATAGTTGGAGTGAGATTTAAAATTCACGTGTGTGAAGAACACGTAAACTAGTACAGACTGTCAAACACAAGCTATTATCATGGTCACTGCTATTATTTTTTTTTAATTTTTTATTGTTATGTTAATCAACATATATTACATAATTTGTTTTGGTGTAGTGTTCCATGATTCATTGTTTGTTCATAACACCCAGTGCTCCATGCAGAATGTGCCCTCTTTAACACCCATCACCAGGCTAACCCATCCCCCTACCCTCCTCCCCTCTAGAAACCTCAGTTTGTTTTTCAGAGTCCATCATCTCTCCTGGTTCGTCTCTCCCTCTGACTTACTCCCCTTCATTCTTCCTCTCCTGCTATCTTCTTATTTTTCTTTTTTTTTTTCTTAAAATATGTTGCGTTATTTGTTTCAGAAGTACAGATCTGTGATTCAACAGTCTTACACAATTCACAGCGCTCACCGTAGCACATATCTTCCCCAATGTCTATCACCCAGCCACCCCATCCCTCCCACCCCCGACCACTCCAGCAACCCTCAGTTTGTTCCTGAGATTAAGAATTCCTCATATCAGTGAGGTCATGTGATACATGTCTTTCTCTGATTGACTTATTTCACTCAGCATAACACCCTCCAGTTCCATCCACGTCGTTGCAAATGGCAAGATCTCATTCCTTTTGATGGCTGCATAATATTCCATTGTGTATATATACCACCTCTTCTTTATCCATTCATCTGTCGATGGACATCTTGGCTCTTTCCACAGTTTGGCTATTGTGGACATTGTTGCTATAAACATTGGGGTGC
Source organism: Callorhinus ursinus (assembly GCF_003265705.2). NCBI lineage: Eukaryota > Metazoa > Chordata > Mammalia > Carnivora > Otariidae > Callorhinus > Callorhinus ursinus. The sequence goes on from NW_027397144.1 coordinate 3,523,436, forward strand.
ACGTACCCCTTCGGGTCCCTACATTTGTATCTTTGGGGTAAATACCCAGTAGTGCAATTGCTGGATCGAATGGTAGCTCTAATTTCAACTGTTTGAGGAACCTCCATACTGTTTTCCAGAGGGGTTGCACCAGCTTGCATTCCCACCAACAGTGTAGGAGGGTTCCCCTTTCTCCATATCCCCGCCAACATCTGTCGTTCCCTGACTTGTTAATTTTTGCTATTCTGACGGGTGTGAGGTGGTATCTCATTGAGGTTTTGATTTGGATTTCCCTGATGCCGAGCGATGTTGAGCACTTTTTCATGTGCTTGTTGGCCATTTGGATGTCTTCTTTGGAAAAATGTCTGTTCATGTCTTTTGCCCATTTCTTGACTGGATTATTTGTTCTTTGGGTGTTGAGTTTGATAAGTTCTTTATAGATTTTGGATACTAGCCCTTTATCTGAGATGTCATTTGCAAATATTTTCTCCCATTCTGTCAGTTGTCTTTTGGTTTTGTGGACTGTTTCTTTTGCTGTGCAAAAGCTTTTTATCTTGATGAAATCCCAATAGTTCATTTTTGCCCTGGCTTCCCGTGCCTTTGGTGATGTTTCTAGGAAGAAGTTGCTGCAGCTGAGGTCGAAGAGGTTGCTACCGGTGTTCTCCTTTAGGATTTTGATGGACTCCTGTCTCACGTTTAGGTCTTTCAACCATTTGGAGTCTATTTTTGTGTGTGGTGTAAGGAAATGGTCCAGTTTCATTCTTCTGCATGTGGCTGTCCAATTTTCCCAACACCATTTGTTGAAGAGACTGTCTTTTTTCCATTGGACATTCTCTCCTGCTTTGTCAAAGATAAGTTGACCATAGAGTTGAGGGTTCATTTCTGGGCTCTCGATTCTTCCATTGATCTATGTGTCTGTTTTTGTGCCAGTACCAAACTGTCTTGATGATGACAGCTTTCTAATAGAGCTGGAAGTCCGGAATTGTGATGCTGCCAGCTTTGCTTTTCTTTTTCAATATTCCTCTGGCTATTCGGGGTCTCTTCTGGTTCCATAAAAATTTTAGGATTCTTTGTTCCATTTCTTTGAAAAAAGTGGATGGTATTTTGATGGGGATTGCATTGAATGTGTAGATTGCTCTAGGTAGCATTGACATCTTCACAATGTTGGTTCTCCCAATCCATGAGCATGGAACGTTTTTCCATTTCTTTGTGTCTTCTTCAATTTCTTTCATGAGTATTTTATAGTTTTCTGAGTACAGATCCTTTGCCTCTTTGGTTAAATTTATTCCTAGGTATCTTATGGTTTTGGGTGCAATTGTGAATGGGATTGACTCCTTGATTTGTCTCTCTTCTGTCTTGTTGTTGGTGTATAGGAATGCCACTGATTTCTGTGCATTGATTTTATAGCCTGCTATTAGACTGAATTCCTGTATGAGTTCTAGCAGTTTTGGGGTGGAGTCTTTTGGGTTTTCCACATACAGTATCATATCATCTGCAAAGAGTGAGAGTTTGACTTCCTCTTTGCCGATTTGGATGCCTTTGATTTCTTTTTGGTGTCTGATTGCTGTGGCTAGGACTTCTAATACTATGTTCAATAGGAGTGGTGAGAGTGGACATCCCTGCCACGTTCCTGACCTTAGGGGAAAAGCTCTCAGCTTTTCCCCATTGAGAATGTTATTCACTGTACGTTTTTCGTAGATGGCTTTTATGATATTGAGGTATGTACCCTCTATCCCTATACTCTGAAGAGTTTTGATCCAGAAAGGATGCTGTACTTTGTCAAATGCTTTTTCTGCATCTATTGAGAGGATCATATGATTCTTGTTCTTTCTTTTGTTAATGTATTGTATCACGTTGATTGATTTGCGGATGTTGAACCAACCTTGCAGCCCAGGGATAAATCCCACTTGGTCGTGGTGAATAATCCTCTTAATGTACTGTTGGATCCTATTGGCTAGTATTTTGGTGAGAATTTTTGCATCCATGTTCATCAAGGATATTGGTCTGTAATTCTCCTTTTTGATGGGGTCTTTGTCTGGTTTTGGGATCAAGGTAATGGTGACCTCATAAAATGAATTTGGAAGTTTTCCTTCCATTTCTATTTTTTGGAACAGTTTCAGGAGAATAGGTATTAATTCTTCTTTAAATATCTGATAGAATTCTCCTGGGAAGCCATCTGGCCCTGGGCTTTTGTTTCTTGGGAGATTTTTGATGACTGCTTCAATTTCCTTAGTGGTTCTAGGTCTGTTCAGGTTTTCTATTTCTTCCTGGTTCAAATTTGGTAGTTGATACATCTCTAGGAATGCACCCATTTCTTCCAGGTTATCTAATTTGCTGGCATAGAGTTGCTCATAATATGTTCTTATAATTGTTTGTATTTCTTTGGTGTTGGTTGTGATCTCTCCTCTTTCATTCATGATTTTGTTGATTTGGGGCATTTCTCTTTTCTTTTTGATCAGTCTGGCCAGGGGTTTATCAATCTTGTTAATTCTTTCAAAGAACCAGCTCCTAGTTTTGTTGATCTGTTCTACTGTTCTTTTGGTTTGTAGTCCCTTGATTTCTGCTCTGATCTTTATTATTTCTCTTCTCCTGCTGCGTTTAGGCTTTATTTGCTGTTCTTTCTCCAGCTCCTTTAGGTGTAGGGTTAGGTTGTGTATTTGAGACCTTTCTTGTTTCTTGAGAAAGGCTTGTATTGCTATATACTTTCCTCTCAGGACTGCCTTTGCTGTATCCCAAAGATTTTGGACAGTTGTGTTTTCATTTTCATTGGTTTCCATGAATTTTTTTAATTCTTCTTTAATTTCCCGGTTGACCCATTCATTCCTTAGTAGGATGCTCTTTAGCCTCCATGTATTTGAGTTCTTTCCAACTTTCTTCCTGTGATTGAGTTTTAGTTTCAAAGCATTGTGGTCTGAAAATATGCAGGGAATGATCCCAATCTTTTGGTACCGGTTGAGACCTGATTTGTGACCTAGGATGTGATCAACTCTGGAGAATGTTCCATGGGCACTAGAGAAGAATGTGTATTCTGTTGCTTTGGGATGGAATGTTCTGAATATGTCTGTGAAGTCCATTTGGTCCAGTGTGTCATTTAAAGTCTTTATTTCCTTGTTGATCTTTTGCTTAGATGATCTGTCCATTTCAGTCAGGGGGGTGTTAAAGTCCCCCACTATTATTGTATTGTTGTCAATGTATTTCTTTGCTTTTGTTATTAATTGCCTTATATAATTGGCTGCTCCCATGTTCGGGGCATAGATATTTACAATTGTTAGATCTTCTTGTTGGATAGACCCTTTAAGTAGGATATAGTGTCCTTCCTCATCTCTTATTACAGTCTTTGTATAAAATCTAGTTTGTCTGATATAAGGATTGCCACCTCAGCTTTCTTTTGGTGTCCATTAGCATGGTAAATGGTTTTCCACCCCCTCACTTTCAATCTGGGGGTGTCTTTGGGTCTAAAATGAGTCTCTTGCAGACAGCATATCGATGGGTCTTGGTTTTTAATCCAATCTGATAGCCTGTGTCTTTTGATTGGGGCATTGTGCCCATTTACATTCAGGGTAACTATTGAAAGGTATGAATTTAGTGCCATTGGATTGCCTGTAAGTTGACTGTTACTGTATGTTGTCTGTGTTCCTTTCTGATCTTTGCTGCTTTTAGGCTCTCTCTTTGCTTAGAGGACCCCTTTCAATATTTCTTGGAGGGTTGGTTTCGTGTTTGCAAATTCCTTTAGTTTTTGTTTGTCCTGGAAGCTTTTTATCTCTCCTTCTATTTTCATTGACAGCCTAGCTGGATATAGTATTCTTGGCTGCATATTTTTCTCGTTTAGTGCTCTGAAGATATCTTGCCAGTCCTTTCTGGCCTGCCAGGTCTCTGGGGATAGGTCTGGTGCCAATCTAATATTTTTACCATTGTAGGTTACATATCTCTTCTCCCGAGCTGCTTTCAGGATTTTCTCTTTGTCTCTGAGACTCGTAAGTTTTACTATTAGATGTCGGGGTGTTGACCTATTATTATTGATTTTGAGAGGGGTTCTCTGTGCCTCCTGGATTTTGATGCCTGTTTCCTTCCTCACATTAGGGAAGTTCTCTGCTATTATTTGCTCCAGTATACCTTCTGCCCCTCTCTCTCTTTCTTCTTCTTCTGGACTCTCAATTATTCTAATGTTGTTTTGTCTTATCGTATCACTTATCTCTCAAATTCTGCCCTCGTGATCCTGTAGTTGTTTCTCTCTCTTTTTCTCAGCCTCTTTAGTTTCCATCATTTGGTCTTCTATATCATTGATTCTCTCTTCTGCCTCATTTATCCTAGCAGTTAGTGCCCCCATTTTTGATTGCACCTCATTAATAGCCTTTTTGATTTCGACTTGGTTAGATTTTAGTCCTTTTATTTCTCCAGAAAGGGTTTCTCTAATAACTTCCACGCTTTTTTCAAGCCCAGGTAGTATCTTTAAAGTCATGATTCTGAACTCTAGGTCCGACATCGTACTAATGTCCATATTGAGTAGGTCCCTGCCTGACGGTACTACCTCTTGTTCTTTTTGCTGAGGTGATTTCTTTCGTCTTGTCATTTTATCCAGAGGAGAATATATGAATGAGAGAACAAAATGCTAAGAGGTTTACAACGTCCCCAGCAAATATACTGTATAGAAATCAGAAAAGACCTGAAACCAGGGGAAAAGAAAGGGAAAGAAAGAAAAAAGAAAGAGAAAAAAAAAGAAAAAAGATAAAAACAAAAACAGAAGAATACAAAAAAAGCAGAATATGATCAAATATGATCAGGCTAGTGCATAGATCAGTGCCACACACTAGATTTTGGGCGTATTTTGGTCTGTTAGAAAAAAGTGCCTCCTAAAATTTTAAAGGAAGAAAGACATATATGTACAAAATAAGGGTTGATATAATGAAGGGATGGAAGATGACTGTAAAGATGAAAATTATAAAAGATTTTATAAAAGTACTTGATAAGATAAGAAGTGGTTTGAAAAAAGAAAGAAGTTTTAGGAAAAAAAAAGGAAAAAGGGAGAGAATGTGATCAGGCAGGAGACTAGAACAGAGCCATACACTAGTGATTTAGGGTATATTTTGATCTGTTAGAAGAAACTGTATCTCAAAATTTTAAAGAGAGAACAACTTATATATATATGCCAAAAATAAGGGTAACTACTATGAAGGGATAAGATATGACTCTAAAAATGAAAAATAAAAAAATTTTTTTTTTTAAAAAAGAGATTGATGTTAGTTGAAAAAGGGAAAAAGAAAAATAAAAAAACATTTAACAAAAATTAAATTTGATGAACTAATGAATCATGGTAAAAAAAAGCCATGAATTCTATGTGCAGTATTCCCCTAGCGCTGGAGTTCTCCCGTTGTCCTTGATCGGTAAACTTGGTCTTGGCTTTCTGGCTGTTTGTGTTGATCTTCTGGGGGAGGGGCCTGTTGATGTGGTTTCCAAATGTCTTTGCCGGAGGCTGAATTGCCCCGCCCTTGTCGGTCAGGGCTAACAGGCTGCTCGGGTTTGCTCTCAGGAGCTTTTGTTCCCTGCAAGCTCTCCGTACAGCCTTGGAGGACCAGGGTGAAAATGGTGGCCTCCCACTCTCTGCCCGGAGGAGCTGAGACCTCGGGGCCCCGCTCCTCAGTGCGCCCCCAGAGAAAAGCAGTCACTCCCGTCTCCCGGGTCTCCGGCCGCACTCCGTGCTCACCCTGCCTGTGACCGAGCGTTGCTATCTCTGGCACCCGACCCCGTGTGGAGTCTCCAAACCCAGCAGATCCCTGCGGTGTGCTCCCGCGCCGCTCCTCCCCAGGAAGGAAGGGGAGTCTCCCCAGCTCTGCCGCTTGTTGGGTACCTGCTGGAGGAGCAGTGGCCCGACTGGGCTGCGGATCACAGTTTATGACAACCCCGAGCTGAGAGCCTGCACCTCGGCTCCGTCTCTGCAGCCGGCTTCCTCGCTCCGATACCTGGGAGCTCTGGCGCACTCAGGCACCCCCGGTCTTTCTGTGACCCCGAGGGTCCTGAGACCACACTGTCCCACGAGGGTTCCACCCCCCGCTTAGCCACTGCAGCGACGTCCCTCCGCGGAGCCGACTTCTAACAGTTCCGATGATGTGCTCCGCGGCTCTATCACTTGCCAGAAGCGGGCGACGGAGGCCCCTCCCCCGCCGTCTATCCTCCCGAATATCGCCTCGGATTCACTTCTCTGCCCGTCCTACCTTCCAGTAAGTGGTCGCTTCTCTGTTCAGAGAGTTGTTGCTACTCTCCTCTTCGATCTCCTGTTGAATTCGTAGGTGTTCAGAATGGTTTGATCCCTATTGAGCTGAATTCCTGAGACCAGACGAAATCTAGGTCTCCTACTCCTCTGCCATCTTGCTCCGCCCCTGATGGTAGGACTTCTAGTACTATGTTGATCAAGAGTCGTAAGAGTGGACATCCCTGTCGTTTTCCTGACCTTAGGGGAAAAGCTCTCAGGTTTTCCCTGTTGAGAATGATATTCACTGTGAGCTTTTCGTATATGTCTTTTATGATATTGTGTTATGTTCCCTCTATCCCTACACCATGGAGAGTTTTAATCAAAAAAAGTATTCTGTACTTTGTCAAATGCTTTTTCTGCAACCACTGAGAGGAGCATATGATTCTTCTCCTTTCTTTTATTAATGTAGTGTATCACATTGACTGATTTACGCATATTGGACCATAGTTCAGTCCAGGAATAAATCCCATTGGTGGTGGTGGATAATGCTTTTAATGTACTGTTGGTTAGTAGTTTGGGGAGAATTTTGTATCCATGTTTATTAGGGATATTGGTCTGTAATTCTTTTTTGGTGGCATCTTTGGTTTTAGGATCAAGGTAATGCTGGCCTCATTAAAAGAGTTTGGAAGTTTTCCTTCCATTTCACTTTTTTGAGACAGCTTTAGAAGAAGAGGTATTATTTCTTCTTTAAATCTTTGGTAGAATTCCCCTGGGAAGCCACCAGCCCTGGAGTGTTGTTTGTTGGGACATTTTTGATTACTGCTTCAATTTCCTTCCCGATTATGGGTCTGTTCACGTTTTTTATTTCTTCCTTTTTCAGTTTTGGTAGTTTATACATCTCTAGGAGTGCATTCATTTCTTCCAGTTTGCCTAATTTGTTGGCATATAGTTACTGATAATATGTTCTTATAATTGTATTTCTTTGGTGTTGGTTGGCTCTCTCCTCTTTCAGTCATGATTTTGTTAATTTGTGTCCTTTCTCCTTTCTTTTCCAACAGTCTGGCTATTCAAGTTTATCAATCTTATTAGTTCTTTCAGGAGTGTATCAATCTTATCAATTCTTTCAAAGAACCAGCTCCTAGTTTCGTTGATCTGTTCTACTGTTCTTTTGGTTTCTATTTCATTCATTTCTGCTCTAATCTTTATTAATTCTTTTCTCCTGGTAGGTTTAGGCTTTATTTGATGTTTTTTTTTCTTCAGCTCTTTCAGGTATAAGGTTAGGTTGTGTGTTTGAGACTTTTCTTGTTTCTTGAGAAAGTCTTGTAGTGCTATGTACTTCCCTCTTAGGGCCACCTTTGCAGCGTCCCAAAGGTTTTGAAGAGTTGTGTTTTCATATTCATTTGCTTTCATATATTTTAAAAAATTTTCTTTAATTTCTTACTTGACCCATTCATTTTTAGTAGGATACTCTTTAAATTCCATGTATTTGTGTTCCTTCCAAATTTCCTTTTGTGAATGAATTAAATTTTAAAGCATCATGATCTGAAAATTGGCAGGGAATAATCCCAATATTTTGGTACCTGTTGGACCTGATTTGTGACTCACTATATGATCTGTTCTGGAGAATGTTCCATGTGCACCCGAGAAGAATGAGTATTCTGTTGATTTAGGATGGAATTCTCTATATATATCTGTGAAGTCCATCTGGTCCAGTGTGTCATTCAAAGCTCTTGTTTTCTTGTTGATCTTCTGCTTAGATAATCTGTCCATTGCTGTGAGTGAGTTGTTAAAGTCCCCTACTATTCTTGTATTATTATCAATGTATTTGTATAATTTTGTTATTTATTAGTTTATAAAATTGGCTACTCCCAAGTTAGGGGGCATAAATATTTAAAATTATTACATCTTCTTGTTGGATAGACCCTTTGATTATGATATAGTGTTCTTCTTCAACTCTTATTACAGTCTTTGGTTTAAAATAAATTTTTCATTTTGTTGACTGTTTCTTTTGCTGTGCTGAAGCTTTTTATCTTGATGAAGTCCCAAAAGTTCATTTTTGCTTTTGTTTCACTAGCCTTTGGAGATGTATCTTGAGAGAAGTTGCTGTGGCCGATGTCAAAGAGGTTACTGCCTATGTTCTCCTCCAGGATTTTGAAGGATTCCTGTCTCACATTGAGATCTTTCATCCATTTTGAGTTTATCTTTGTGTATGGTGTTAGAGAATGGTAGAGTTTCATTCTTCTGCATGTGGCTGTCCAGTTTTCCCAGCACCATTTATTGAAGAGACTGTCTTTTTTCCATCGCATGTTTTTTCCTGCTTTGTCGAAGATTATTTGACCATAGAGTTGAGGGTCCATATCTGGGCTCCCTATTCTGTTCCATTGGTCTATATGTCTGTTTTTGTGCCAGTACCATGCTGTCTTGGTGATCACAGCTTTGTAATATAGCTTGAAATCAGGCAACGTGATGCCCCCAGCTTTGGTTTTCTTTTTCAACATTTCCTTGGCGATTCGGGGTCTTTTCTGATTCCATACAAATTTTAGGATTGTTTATTCCAGCACTTTGAAAAATGTCATTGGAATTTTGATCGGGATGGCACTGAAGGTATAGATTGCTCTGGGTAGCATAGACATTTTCACAATGTTTATTCTTCTGATCCATGAGCACGGAATATTTTTCCATCTTTTTGTGTCTTCTTCAATTTCTTTTATGAGTGTTCTGTAGTTCCTAGAGTATAGGTCCTTTACCGCTTTGGTTAGGTTTATTCCGAGGTATCTTATGGTTTTTGGTGCTATTGTAAATGGAATCATTTCTCTAATTTCTCTTTCTACAGTTGCGTTGTTAGTGTATAAGAAAGCAACTGATTTCTGTGCATTGATTTTGTACCCTGCGACATTACTGAATTGCTGTATGAGTTCTAGTAATTTGGGGGTGGAGTCTTTCCACAGAATGGGAGAAGATATTTGCAAATGACAGTACAGATAAAGGGCTGGTATCCAAGATCTATAAAGAACTTCTCAAACTCACACAAAAAACAAATAATCAAGTCAAAAAATGGGCAGAAGACATGAAGAGACACTTCTTCAAAGAAGACATACAAATGGCTAAGAGACAGATGAAAAAATATTCACCATCATTAGCCATTAGGGAATTTCAAATCAAAACCACATTGATATACCACCTTAACACCAGTTAGAATGGCAAAAATTGACAAGGCAAGAAACAACAAATGTTGGAGAGGTTGTGGAGAAAAGGGAACCTTCTTACACTGTTGGTGGGAATGCAAGTTGGTACAGCCACTTTGGAAAACTGTGGAGGTGCCTCAGAAAATTAAAAATAGAGCTACCCCATGACCCAGCAATTGCACTCCTGGATATTTACCCCAAAGACACAGAGGTAGTGAAAAGAAGGGCCATATGCTCCCCAGTGTTCATAGCAGCAATGTCCACAATAGCCAAACTGTGGAAAGAGCCAAGATGCGCTTCAGCAGATGAATGGATAAAGAAGATGTGGTCCATATATATAATGGAATATTACTCAGCCATCAGAAACGATGAATACCCAACTTTTACATCAACATGGATGGGAGTGGAGGAGATTATGCTAAGTGAAATAAGTCAAGCAGAGAAAGTCAGTTATCATATGGTTTCACTTATTTGTGGAACATAAGGAACAGCATGGAGGACAGTAGAAGAAGGAAGGGAAAAATGAAAGGGAGGAAATTGGAGGGAGAGATGAACCATGAGAGACTATGGACTCTGAGTAACAAAATGAGGGTTTTAGAGGGGAGGGGGTGGGGGGATGGGTTAGCCTGGTGATGGGTATTAAGGAGGGAACGTACTGCATAGAGCACTGGGTGTTATATGAAAACAATGAATCGTGGATGAATCGTGGATCACTACATCAAAAGCTAATGATGTATTGTATGGTGACTAACATAACATAATAAAATAAAAAAATCCAATTTTTCTTTTTCTATTTGAATGTTTATTAGAATTATATTTTATTTATGAATTAATTAGAAATAAATGGAATCTTTTAAATGTTGAGATTGCTTATCCAGGAACATGGCATATATATATTTATTTATTTATATTTTTTATAATGTTATGTTACTCACCATTGAGTACTTCATTAGTTTTTATTTTATTTTATTATGCTAGTCACCATACAGTACATCATTAGTTTTTGATGTAGTGTTCCATGATTCATTGTTTGCTTGTAACACCCAGTGCTCATTGCAATACAAGCCCTCCTTAATACCTATCACTGGGTTAACTCATCCCTCCCAACCCCCTCCCCTCTGAAAACCTCAGTTTGTTTCCCGGAGTCCAGAGTCTCTCATGGTTTGCCTCCCCCTCTGATTTTCCCCCTTTCATTTTCATTTTTCTCTTTCTTCTCCTAGTGTCCTCCATGCTATTCCTTATGTTCCACAAATAAGTGAAATCATATAATTATTGTTTTTATCCACTTGACTTATTTCACTTAGCATAATGCCCTCCAGTTCCATCCATGTCTATGCAAATGGTGAGTATTCATCTTTTCTGATGGCTGAGTTATATTCCATTGTATAGATGGACTACATCTTCTTTATCCATTCATCTGTTGAAGGGCATCTTGGCTCCTTCCACAGTCTGGCTATTGCGGACATTGCTGCTATGAACACTGGGGTGCATGTGGCTCTTATTTTCACTACATCTGTATCTTTGGGGTAAATACCCAGTAGTGCAATTTATGGGTCATAGGGTAGCTCTATTGTTAACTGATATGAGGATTGCTACCCCAGCTTTCTTTTGATGTCCATTAGCGTGATAAATATTTTCCACCCCCTCAGCCTTCAATCTGGAAGAGTCTTTGGGTCTAAAATGAGTCTCTTGTAGTCAGCTTTTGGATGAGTCTTTCTTTTCTATCCAATCTGATAACCTGTGTCTTTTTATTGGGGATTTTAGCCCATTTACATTCAGAGTAATTATTGAAAGATATGAATTTAGTGCCATTTTATTACCTGTAAAGTCCCTGTTTCTGTATCTTGTCTCTGTTCCTTTCTGGTCTTTGTTACTTTTGGGCTCCCTCTTCACTTAAAGGATCCTCTTTAGTATTTCTTGCAGGGCTTGTTTAGTGATCAGAAGTGCTTTTAGTTTCTGTTTGTCCTGAAAGCTCTTTATCTCTCCTTCTATTCTGAATGACAGCCTTGCAGGATAAAGCATTCTTGGTGCATATTTTTCTCATTTAGCACCCTGAATATATCATGCCAATTCTTTCTGACCTGCCAGGTTTCTGTTGATAGTTCTGCTGCCAGCCTTAGGTTTCTACCCTTATGGTTAAGTACCTCTTGCCCGAGCTGCTTTCAGGAATTTCTCTTTATATCTGAAATTTGCCAGCTTCACTAGTGTATGCTGAGGTGTTGACCTATTTTTATTGATTTTGAGGGGGGTTCTCTGCCTCCTGGACTTGAATGCCTGTTTCCTTCCCCAGATTAAGGAAGTTTTCAGCTATAATTTGTTCAAATAACCTTCTGCTCCCCCCTTTCCTCTTCCTCTGGGACCCCAATTATTCCAACATTGTTTCACTTTATTGCATCACTGATATCTGGAATCCTCCCCTTGTGATCCAGTAGTTGTTTATCTCTCTTTTTCTATCTCTTTATTCTCTATAATTTTATCTTCTATAACACTGACTCTCTCTTCTGCCTCATTTATCCTAGCAGTAAGAGCATCCATCAATGATTGCATTTCATTAATAGCCTTTTTTATTTCAACCTGATTAGATTTTAGTTCATTTCTCCAGAACCCTTTCTCTAGTGTCTTCTATGCTTTTTTCAAGCTCAGCTAGTGTCTTTGTAATCATTATTTTAAATTCTAGTTCCCACATCTTACTTATATCCATATTGATTAAGTCCCTGGCAGTGAGTACTGCCTTTTGTTCTCTTTTTTGGGGTGAGTTCTTCTGTCTTGTCATTCTTGCAAAAAGTGGTCTGTTTTCTATTTGTAGACTTGTAGCAATTTTTTTTTTAATATTTGGTTGAGTTCGCAATTGTTCAGAATGATTTAATAGCTAACTAGCTGAATTCCAGGGACTAGATGAAACTAGGGTCCCTATTCCTCCACCATCTTCCTCCCCTCCCCGGGGGGAAAGTAAATTTTATCATGAAAAGGTAAAAGGTGGTGTTGTGACTACCATGCAGCCCCTCTCTGCCTTAGAGGTATCCCTAATGGATCCCTGCATTTGCTTGTGTATCTCATGGAGACTCGTGGCTGGGTGAGCATGGCAAGGAGAGCTGCTGATGGTGTGACTGGATCCCAGCTGCTTTAAGGAAGCATGACTGAAGTTGGGAATTTAAAATTGTCATGTATTCCCCTCTTGAATGCCTCATTCCCACCTGTCCCCCACTCCACTCCATCCCACCTTGAAGGCAGGTGTCTAGGCATTGCCACCATCTGAGAAGTGAGGAGGGCAGTGCCATAGCCCAGATGGGGGTGAACAAGAATGCATCAGGTGTGCATCTTCCCTTATCCAGTCATGTTCTGGTGCTCACACCCACATCCTGATCCTGTGGCTTTCTAAGGGAAGTCGACAAGTTCAAGTAGGAAACTCTACTCTGGGGGATACCAGTTGCCTGCCCTGACTCAGAGTGATGCAATGAGTCCTTTCAGGCTCTAAAAGTTTTTGGTTCCCTTATTGGAATGTACAAGAGAAAACATTCTGTCCCTGCATTTTGATGCATTCTTGTTTTGCTGGTTCTTATTAAACTGTTATTTTTAACTGGTGATGTGTAGCCCCTGCTCTATGTGTCCCTGAGCTACTCAAAGAACCTGGCTCATGGGAATCTTTCCTCTCATGTGTAGAGAACAAGGAGAGATAGGAGGCCAGAAAACACCCCCAGTGGCTCAGCTATGAGAGCCAGCATTCTTCTTCCTCATTTCATATCTGCAGTGGGCTCTGATAAGAGGAACTTCTTCAGATCGGAGGTAGCAAGACTGCTCCAGAGACATCCTGGGGCATCTTTTTTTTTCTTTTCTAAGATTTTATTTATTTATTTATTTATTTATTTATTTATTTATTTATTTATGAGAGTGAGCATACGAGTTGGGGGGGAGGGGCAGAGGCAGAGTGAGAAGCAGAGTCCCTGCTGAACAGAGAGTGGGATGTGGGGCTGCATCTGAGGACCCTGGAATCATGACTTGAGCCAAAAGTAGATGCTTAACTGACTGAGCCACCCAGGTGCCCAATGGGGCATCTTGAAAATGCCTGACACTGGAGCTGGGGGAGTGTTTGATGAGGCTTTTGGGGTATACTAGGGCCATCGATAATGGGCTATGGAAGTTATCAGTGGGCAGTGGATTGACCTCTTGGTGTTATCTCAAGTGTGAATGGTGAGTGTCATCCAGCCATGACTCCCTTCACTGACTGAGCTTCGAGAGTGGCCTTTAGTGCCAATGTCACCCTGACTGGAGCCCACTCCCCGGTCCCCAATAGTTCAAACAGAGTCTCAGTTCCTCTGTCTACACCACCCTGCAGAAGGGGATGGAGACCTGCTTCCAGCCCCCATGATGGCACAGCAGAGTGTCTGAATCTAGGTGCCCTCAGGCCCAGCCAGAGAGCAGAGATGAGCAGAACAGTGAGCAGGTGCTCAGAACAGCTGGCTCCAGCTCATCCAGCAAACTGTGAGCTGAATTCTGTCTGGTCTCTATGGTAGAGTAGGGCTGGAGACTAGGGCCTCTGCCCTATGGGAACTCACACCTTTGAGAGGTCATCCTTTGCCCTGTTGTGTTCCAGACATCAATGAGTGTGGACCACCCTTGGCAGTGTCCTGTGGAAAATTTACAGATTGCCAGAATACAGAGGGGGAGCCACTACTGTACATGCAGCCCAGGATATGAGCTTGCTTCTGGGGCAAGAATGTTCAGGAATGAGAGTGAGAACATGTGTCAAGGTAAGAACTGACTTGTGTCTTCCATCTCCTCGTCCATGAGGTTTGGAGTCACTCAGGTCACTTTGTCTAGGCATCAGAGAACATCCTGATAACATCCTTTTCCAAACACCAAGGCTCAGAGATAGTGTGGTTGAGAGTACGCTGTCCTGTGAGGGTCACTGGGATTCCAAGGGGGAACTCAGGCAGCAAGCTGTTGCCCTGGGAAATTAGGACAAAAGCCATCACTGGGAGCCAAGATGGTCTTGTTTGGGAAACACAGTATTTCCCCTGCACTTGGTTCCCAGGAACGCCCACCCTGGACTTGTCCAAGTCCTCAGGCTGGGACACAGGTGGCCGTGATTTCACTGTCCCAGCTGGGAGCTGCCCAGAGAGGCCGAGGGAGCCAGGGCTGGCAGATGGGGAGGACTTGGACCACTTCCAGCAACATCTGGAAACAGAACATCTGGGCCACCATGCTCGCCCATAGCATGCCTCCATGTGAATTAGAAAAGGCACCCACGCACCAGAGAAGAGACAGTGGGGCCTTCCAGATGTTTCTATCCCAGGACACAGCTGCAGGCACCCATCACCCTCTCCGTCCCCCTGCAGACGTGGACGAATGTCAGCTGAAACCCCGAATCTGTAAAAGCCGTGGCATCTGCACCAACACCCAGGGTAGCTACACCTGCAAGTGCCCACCCGGCTTGGAGCTCAGCCCAGGCGACCCGAATCTGTGCACAGTTGAGGCCCTGGCAGATGCTGTGAGGCTGCACTGGAGCTGGGGAGGGTCCAAGGCAGATCCCGTAGCCCAGGAGGAGGGAGAAGACCCTCAGTTTCCCAAAACACCAGGGGTTTGCTCTGCCCAAGGACTTACCTCCTAAGAAGGTCCCTCCACAGAGTAGGGAGGCAGCAGGGCTTTCTATGCCTGGGGTGTCCTTGTGGAGCCCCCGAT
Source organism: Callorhinus ursinus (assembly GCF_003265705.2). Classification (NCBI taxonomy): domain Eukaryota; kingdom Metazoa; phylum Chordata; class Mammalia; order Carnivora; family Otariidae; genus Callorhinus; species Callorhinus ursinus. Next base: position 3,538,466 of record NW_027397144.1, read on the forward strand.
CTCTATGAGCAACACCCTACTTGCCCCTATTCATCTGTCATATTCTAGCAAAAGTGTCGCTTCTAGGGCAGCTCAGTGTCACAGCCTCCTTGGTTAGAGGTCCATCACAGCCTCCCCCCTCCCTGAACCTGACACCTAGTCTAATCTGCACCATATGTGAAGGGTCTCAGCTTTGTCTGGAATGGTTCACACACATGGTTCTACCCTGTCCACCTTGCAGGGACAATCTGAGATTATGGAGTTTTTACAATAGAAAATACTATCATAAAGTTTATCTTGACAGGGTAGGTGGCTGGTACATGGTGTGTGTGTGTGTGTGTGTGTGTGTGTGTGTGTGTGTGTGTGTGTCTTTCCTTGGTGTGAAGTACTAAGGAATCTGAGAGAAGGGACAGGAAGGATGGGTGCAGTGAGTGGAGGGAACCTTGGCCTTCTCGCTTTGTCCTCAGATGTGAATGAATGCACATCAGGGCAGAACCTATGCCACAACTCCACCTACTGCCTCAACAACATTTGGGGCTATCAGTTCCGCTGCCGCCCTGGATGGAAGCCAGTTCCTGGGTCCCCCAATGGCCCCAAGAACACCGTCTGTGAAGGTCCAGAGCTCAGACGCCACATCCTGGAGACCCACACTCAGAACATCTGATCACATATTCAGTGGCACCCACACAAACCAAGCAGAATGACCCCTGGGAGTGCCCTGTTGTGCCAGATGTTCATTCTTTTGAGGCTGGTTGGGAAAAAATCTGGGGGTCTTGGGGAAGGAGCTGGGGTACTGAGGAACAGGCTCCTTGGAGACCCCAGACAGCAGCTAATTACTACCTGGGACAAAGGTATTTCTATAGTCACAACCTGCACATCTGTACAGGGCTCATGTGCTACATGTCAGACTCCGCACACTTCCCACGACCCCTGCATCACCAGGATGTGGGGTCAGCAGGTGATATCACCTCCAGCCAAGGGGAGACACTAACACAGGAAAAGGGGGCAGGACATGGGAGGGGAAAGGGGTCCTGACTCCCATCTTTGTGTCCCCAGATGTGGATGACTGCAGTTCTGAGCAGCCTACGTGCCACAAGTCCACCGTCTGCATCAACACCATGGGCTCATACAAATGCCACTGTTGCCGGTGCTGGGAGCCCAAACCCGGATTCCAGAATAAGCAGCCCAATGCCACCTGTGAAGGTACCTGGTCTGACCTGACCCCAGACCCCGTCCCTGACACACACAGACACTCTCGCACCTAATGAATGGTGTTCTATTCCCTGCAGAGATGTCCTTCCCCACCTGGACCCCACCCCCTGGAATCAAGAGCCAGGTGAGTGGCCCCAGCAGGGACCAGGAGGCAGGAATCCCTCTGTGCAGCTCGCCTGACCCACCCATTTTCCCCAAGCTCCCCCACCCACAATTCGGGCTCTCTGATCTGTACCTCTCTATCCTAGAGACTCTCCCGTTTCTTTGAAAGAATCCAAGATCTGCGCAGAGACTTCAAGCCAGCCTTGGCTCAGGACACCATCCAGGTAAGGGCACATCCCAGGAGAGGCAAGGTGGAGGCATCCCATAGAGGCCTGGCAAGCTATGGACTAGGAGGAGGCAGCCCCAACATACTGGCTTCCTCTCTGAGGCCCCACCTCTCCCAGGGTCGGTGGGAAGAACAGACATGCAGACATTCCTACTCACTGTTAAACACACCCCCGCACCCACAAATGACTTCTTTTTTTTTATTATGTCATGTTAATCACTATACATTACATCATTAGTTTTTGATGTAGTGTTTCATGATTCATTGTTTGGGTATAACACCCAGTGCTCATTTCAGTACATGTCCTCTTTAATACCCATCATCAGGCTAAGCCATCCCCCCACCCCCCGCCCCTCTAGAACCCTCAGTTTGTTTCTCAGAATCCATAGTCTCTCACGGTTGGTCTCCCCACCAATTTCCCCCCTTCATTTCTCCCTTCCTACTATCTTTTTTTTTTTAACATATAATGTATTATTTGTTTCAGTGGTACAGGTCTGTAATTCAACAGTCTTACACAATTCACAGTGCTCACCATAGCACGTACCCTCCCCAATGTCTATCACCCAGCCACCCCATCCCTCCCACCCCCTACCACTCCAGCAAACCTTAGTTTGTTTCCTGAGATTAAGAATTCCTCATGTCAGTGAGGTCATATAATACATGTCTTTCTCTGATTGACTTATTTCACTCAGCATAACACCCTCCAGTTCCAACCACGTCGTTGCAAATGGCAAGATTTCATTCATTATTTTTTAAAGATTTTATTTATTCATTTGAGAGAGAGAGAGAGAAAGCACAGAGGGAGAGTGTGAGGGAGAAGCAGTCTCCCCGCTGAGCAGAGAGCCTGATGTGGGACTCGATCCCAGGACTCTGGGATCATGACCTGAGCCGAAGGCAGCTGCTTAACCAACTGAGCCACCCAGGTGCCCCCCAAGATTTCATTCTTTTTGATGGCTGCATAATATTGCATTGTATATATATACCACATCTTCTTTATCCATTCATCTGTCAATGGACATCTTGGCTCTTTCCATAGTTTGGCTATGGGGGACATTGCTGCTATAAACATCGGGGTGCGCATACCCCTTCGGATCCCTACATTTGTATCTTTGGGGTAAATACCCAGTAGTGCAATTGCTGGATCATATGGTAGCTTTATTTTCAACTTTTTGAGGAACCTCCATACTGTTTTCCAGAGCGGCTGCACCAGCTTGTATTCCCACCAACAATGTAGGAGTGTTCCCCTTTCTCCGCATCCCCGCCAACATCTGTCATTTCCTGACTTGTTAATTTTAGCCATTCTGACTGGTGTGAGGTGATATCTCATTGAGGTTTTGATTTGGATTTCCCTGATTCCGAGCGATGTTGAGCACTTTTTCATGTGTCTTTTGGCCATTTGGATGTCTTCTTTGGAAAAATGTCTGTTCATGTCTTCTGCCCATTTCTTGATTGGATCATTTGTTCTTTGGCTGTTGAGTTTAAGAAGTTCTTTATAGATTTTGGATACTAGCCCTTTATCTGATGTTATTTGCAAATATCTTCTCCCATTCTGTTGGCTGTCTTTTGGTTTTGTTTACTGTTTCTTTTGCTGTGGAAAACTTTTTATCTTGATGAGGTCCCAACAGTTCATTTTTGCCCTTGCTTCCCTTGCCGTTGGTGATGTTTCTAGGAAGAAGTTGCTGCGGCTGAGGTCGAAGAGGTTGCTACCTGTGTTCTCCTCTAGGATTCTGATGGATTCCTATCTCACATTTAGGTCTTTTAACCATTTTGAGTCTATTTTTGTGTGTGATGTAAGGAAATGGTCAAGTTTCATTCTTCTGCATGTGGCTGTCCAATTTTCCCAACACTATTTGTTGAAGAGACTGTCTTTTTTCCAGTGGACATTCTTTCCTGCTTTGTCGAAGATTAGTTGACCATAGAGTTGAGGGTCCATTTCTAAGCTCTCTATTCTGTTCCCTTAATTGATGTGTCCGTTTTTGTTGCAGTACCGTACTCTCTTGATGATGACAGTCTTGTAATAGAGCTTGAAGTCTGGAATTGTGATGCCACCAGCTTTGCTTTTCTTTTTCAACATTCCTCTGGCTATTCGAGGTCTTTTCTGGTTCCATACAAATTTTAGGATTATTTGTTCCATTTCTTTGAAAAAAGTGGATGGTATTTTGATGGGGATTGCAATGAATGTGTAGATTGCTCTAGGTAGCATTGACATCTTCACAATATTTGTTCTTCCAGTCCATGAGCATGGAATGTTTTTCCATTTCTTTGTGTCTTCCTCAATTTCTTTCATGAGTATTTTATAGTTTTCTGAGTACAGAATCTTTGCCTCTTTAGTTAGATTTATTCCTAGGTATCTTATGGTTTTGGGTGCAATTGTAAATGGGATCGACTCCTTGATTTGTCTCTCTTCTGTCTTGTTGTTGGTGATTAGGAATGCCACTGATTTCTGGGCATTGATTTTATAGCCTGCAACTTTACTGAATTCCTGTATGAGTTTTGGCAGTTTTGAGGTGGAGTCTTTTGGGTTTTCCACATAAAGTATCATATCGTCCTCAAACAGTGAGAGTTTGACTTCTTCTTTGCCAATTTGGATGCCTTTGATTTCTTTTTGTTGTCTGATTGCTGTAGCTAGGACTTCTACTACTATGTTGAATAGCAGTGGTGAGAGTGGACATCCCTGCCGCATTCCTGACCTTAGGTGGAAAGCTCTCAGTTTTTCCCCATTGAGAATGATATTCGCTGTGGGTTTTTCATAGATGGCTTTTATGATATTGAAGTATGTACCCTCTATGCCTATTCTCTGAAGAGTTTTGATCAAGAAAGGATGCTGTACTTTGTCAAATGCTTTTTCTGCATCTATTGAGAGGATCATATGGTTCTTCATCCTTCTTTTATTAATGTATTGTGTCACATTGATTTATTTGTGGATGTTGAACCAACCTTGCAGCCCAGGGAGAAATCCCACTTGGTCGTGGTGAATAATCCTTTTAATGTACTGTTGGATCCTACTGGCTAGTATTTTGGTGAGAATTTTTGCATCTGTGTTCATCAAGGATATTGGTCTGTAATTCTCCTTTTTGACGGGGTCTTTGGTTTGGGGATCAAGGTAATGGTGGCCTCATAAAATGAGTTTGCAAGTTTTCCTTCCATTTCTATTTTTTGGAACAGTTTCAGAAGAATAGGTATTGATTCTTCTTTAAATGTTTGGTAATATTCCCCTGGGAAGCCATCTGGCCCTGGGCTGTTTGTTGGGAGATTTTTGATGACTGCTTCAATTTCCTTAGTGGTTCTAGGTCTGTTCAGGTTTTCTATTTCTTCCTGGTTCAATTTTGGTAGTTGATACATCTCTAGGAATGCATCCATTTCTTCCAGATTATCTAATTTGCTGGCATATAGTTGCTCACAATGTGTTCTTATAATTGTTTGTATTTCTTTGGTGTTGGTTGTGATCTCTCCTCTTTCATTCATGATTTTGTTGATTTGGGTCATTTCTCTTTTCTTTCTTTTTTTTTATGGAAGAGATATTTCCTTTTTTTAAAAAAAAATTTATTATGTTATGTTAGTCACCATACAATATATCACTAGTTTTTGATGTCGTGATCCATGATTTATTGTTTTCGTATAGCACCCAGTGCTTCATGCAGTATGTGCCCTCCTTAATACCCATCACCGGGCTAACCAATCACCCCTCCCTCCTCCCCTCTAAAACCCTGTTTGTTTCTCAGAGTCCATAGTCTCTCATGATTCGCCTCCCCCTCTGATTTCCCCCCCTTCATTTTTCCCTTCCTTCTCCTAATGTCCTCCATGCTGTTCCTTATGTTCCACAAATAAGTGAAACCATAGGATAATTGACTTTCTCTGCTTGACTTATTTCACTTAGCATAATCTCCTCCAGTCCCATCCATGTTGATGAAAAAGTTGGGTATTCTTCCTTTCTGGTGGCTGAGTAATATTCCATTGTATATATGGACCACATCTTCTTTATCCATTCATCTGTTGAAGGGCATCTCGGCTCTTTCCGCAGTTTGGCTTTTGTGGAAATTGCTGCTATGAACACTGGGGTGCATATGGCCCTTCTTTTCACTACATCTGTGTTTGGGGTAAATACACAGTAGTGCAATTGCTGGGTCATAGGGTAGTTCTATTTTTAAGTTTTTGAGGAACATCCACACTGTTTTCCACCGCTTCACTTTCAATCTGGGAATGTCTTTGGGTCTAAAATGAGTCTCTTGCAGACAGCATATCGATGGGTCTTGTTTTTTTATCCAATCTGATAGCCTGTGTCTTTTGTTTGGGGCATTTAGCCCATTTACATTCAGGGTAACTATTGAAAGATATGAATTTAGTGCCATTGTATTGCCTGTAAGGTGACTGTTAGTATATATTGTCTGTGTTCCTTTCTGGTCTATGCTGCTTTTAGTCTCTCTCTTTGCTTAGAGGACGCCTTTCAATATTTTTTGGAGGACTGGTTTTGTGTTTGCAAATTCCTTTAGTTTTTGTTTGTCCTGGAAGCTTTTTACCTCTCCTATTTTCAATGATAGCCTAGATGGATATAGTATTCTTGGCTGCATATTTTTCTCATTTTGTGCTCTGAATATATCATGCCAGTCCTTCCTGGATTGCCAGGTCTCTGTGGATAGGTTTGTTGCCACTCTAATGTTTCTACCATTGTAGGTTACATATCTCTTCTCCTGAGCTGCTTTCAGGATTTTCTCTTTGTCTCTGAGACTCGTAAGTTTTACTATTAGATATCAGGGTGTTGACCTATTTTTATCGATTTTGAGAGGGGTTCTCTGTGCCTCCTGGAATTTGATGCCTGTTTCCTTCGCCAAATTAGGGAAGTTCTCTGCTATAATTTGCTCCAATATTCCTTCTGCCCCTCTCTCTCTTTCTTCTTCTTCTGGGATCCCAATTATTTTAATGCTGTCTCGTCTTATCGTATCGCTTATCTCTCGAATTCTGCCCTTGTGATCCAGTAGTTGTTTATCTCTCTTTTTCTCAGCTTCTTTATTTTCCATCATGTGGTCTTCTATATCGCTAATTCTCTCTTCTGCCTCATTTATCCTAGGAGTTAGAGCCCCCATTTTTGATTACACCTCATTAATAGCCTTTTTAATTTTGACTTGGTTAGATTTTAGTTCTTTTACTTCTCCAGAAAGGATTTCTCTGATAACTTCCATGCTTTTTTTCATGCCCAGCTAGTATCTTTCAAATCATCATCCTGAACTCTAGTTCGGACATCTTACTAATATCTGTATTTTTTAAAATTCTTTTTTAAAATATTTTATTTATTTATTCATGAGAGACAGAGGGAGAGAGAGAGGGTGAGGGAGAGAGAGAGAGGCAGAGGGAGAAGCAGGCTCCCAAGGAGCAGGGAGCCCAATGCGGGACTCAATCCCAGGACGCTGGGATCATGACCTGAGCCGAAGGCAGATGCTTAACCATCTGAGCCACCCAGGTGCCCCTAATATCTGTATTGATTAGGTCCCTGGCAGTCGGTACTGCCTCTTTGTCTTTTTGTTGAGGTGATTTTTTTCCATCTTGCCATTTTGTCCAGAGGAGAAGAGATGAATGAGAGAACAAAATGCTAACAGGGTAACAACATCCCCAGAAAATATACTCTAAACAAGTCAGAAAAGACCTGAAACCGGGGGAAAAGAAAGGGACAGAAAGAAAAAAGAAAAAAAAGAAAAAGAAAAAGATAAAAACAAAGAAACAAAAAGAAAAAACAAAGAAAACAGAATATGATCAAATATGATCAGGCTGGTGCATAGATCAGTGCCACACACTAGATTTTGGGTGTATTTTTGTCTGTTCGAAGAAAGTGCCTCCCAAAATTTTATAGAAAGAAAAACTTATATATGTACAAAAATAAAGGTTGATACAATGAAGGGATGGAATATGACTGTAAAGATGAAAATTATGAAAGATTTTATAAAAGGAATTGATAAGATAAGAAGTTGGTTGAAATATGAAAGAAGAAGATTTAAAATAAAAGAGGAGAGTATGTGATCAGGCAGGAGACTAGAACAAAGCCATGCACTAGAGATTTAGGGTATTTGATCTGTTAGAAGAAACTGTATCTCAAAATTTTAAAGAGAGAACCAAAAATAAGGGTAACTACCATGAAGGGATAGAATATGACTCTAAAAATGAAAAATGAAAAATATTTTTTAAAAAAGGGATTGATAAGATGTTGGTTGAAAAAGGGAAAAAGAAAAATTAAAAAAAAAAGACCGTTAAAAAAATTAACTTTGAAAGACTAAAGAATCATGGTAAAAAAGCCGTGAATTCTATGTGCAGTATTCCCCTAGCGCTGGAGTTCTGCCGTTCTCATTGATCGGTAAACTTGGTCTTGGCTGGCAGTTCTTGCTGATCTTCTGGGGGAGGGGCCTGTTGCCGTGGTTCCCAAATGTCTTTGCCGGAGGCGGAATTGCCCCACCCTTGCTGGTCCCGGTTAAGGAATCTGCTCCGGTTTGCTCTCAGGAGCTTTTGTTCCCTGCAAGCTTTCTGTACAGCTTTGGAGGACGAGAGTGAAAATGGCAGCCTCCCAGTCTCCACCCCGGAGAAGCCGAGGACTTGGGGCCTGGCTCCTCAGTGCGCCCCCAGAGAAAAGCAGTCAGTCACTCCTGTCTCCCCGCTTTCTGGCCGCACTCCGTGCTCACCCGGCCTGTGACCGAGAGTTTCTATCTCTGGCGCACGACCCCAGGTGGAGTCTCCAAACCCAGCAGATCCCTGCAGTGCGCTCCCGCGCTGCTCCTTCTGGGGGAGGAAGGGGAGTCTCCCCGGATCTGCCGCTTGTTGGGTCCCTGCTGGAGGAGCAGTGGCCCAACTGTGCCACGGATCACGGTTTATGGCAACCCCAAGCTGCAAGCCCACTCCCTGGCTCCGTCTCCGCAGCCAGCTTCCCTGCTCCAATCCCTGGGAGCTCTGCTGCTCTCAGGCACCCCCAGTCTTTCTGTGACCCTGAGGGTCCTGAGACCACAGTGTCCCAGTGAGGCTTCCACTCCCTGCTTAGCCAATGCAGTGACGGCCCTCAGCGAAGCAGACTTATAAAGTTCTGATTTTGTGCTCCACTTCTCTATCACTTGCCAGGAGCACCTGATGGAGGCCCCCTCCCCCACCATCTATCCTCCCAAATATCGCCTCAAATTCACTTCTCCACACATCCTACCTTCCAGAAAGTGGTCGCTTTTCTGTTCAGAGAGTTGTTGCTATTCTTTTCTTCGATCTCCTGTTGAGTTCGTCGGTGTTCAGAATGGTTTGATCCCTATCTAGCTGAATTCTTGGGACCAGACCAAATCCAGGTTTCCTACTCCATCATCTTGCTCCGCCCCCTCAAATGTGGTCCTTAATGACCATCACCCACTCACCCCATCCCCCCACCCACCTCCCTGCTAGTAACCCGCAGTTAAGAGTCTCTCATGGTTTGTCTCCACTCTGATTTTATGTTATTTTGTTTTTCCTTCCCTCCCCCAATGTTCACCTTAAATTCCACATGTGAGTGAAATCATCTGAGATTTGTCTTTCTCTGACTGACTTAATGCACTTAGGATAATAACCTCTATTTCCACCCATGTCGTTGTAAATGGCAAGCTTTCATTCCTTTTGATGGCTGAGTAATATTCCATTGTATGTATATGCCACATCTTTATCCATTCATCTGTCCATGGACATCTGGACTCTTTCCATAGGTTGGGTTTGTGGACATTGCTACTATAAACATTGGGGTGCATCCCCATGCCTTTTTTGTGTGAGGATATCCTCATGCATCCTTAGACTTAGAGGAATGTTTCAGAGGTTTTCCATAATTTGTTATGGTCCTTTGGTTCTCCAGTATTTCCTTTTAAATTGCTGGACAAGTTCTTGTTGATCGCACCTGACATCATAGACCTAGACAGCAGATGATGTGACAGTAGTTTTCTCTTGTATTGGTAGTGTCCTAGAGTAGGCTCCCCTCTCCTCCATGAGTTCTCGGTGAAATCAAATAGGCACCAAATTTAGAGGATAAAGAGTTAGGGAACTACAGAGTAAGAATAAAATATTGGTTGTGTTTTGGGGATGATGATGATGCTTTTAATGGAGCTCCAATAATATTCAGATCTCTCCATTGTCTTCCGTGCTCTCCACTTTTGGCTGCCGCACCACTAAGTTCCAAGTTAAACCATCCCAGACTCCTTTCTCCCCAGTCTTACTGAGGTTCAGTAGTTTCTTTCGGATAGACTATTTTCAATTTGTTCTGTGGTTTTGGGTATATGCCAGAGTTTCAAAATAGTTGGTTTTCATTGTTCTGTGTGTATTTTGTTGTTTTAGAAGGAGAGCAAGTTCACCAAGGTCCTTACCCCTCCATTCAGGAAGTCAGTTCCCAGGACGTGCACTCCTAAGCACAACATGCTCCTGCACATATTGCATGGAGCACTGGGTGTTATACGCAAACACTGAATCATGGAACGCTACATCAAAAACTAATGATGTACTGTATGGTGACTAACATACCACAATAAAAAAAGTGAGTATCACTGAACTGTATAGTTTAAATGGGTGAATTTTATGGTCTGCAAAATATATCTCAATAAAGCCATGAAAACATTTAAATCTAAGTTGATGGGTTTGGCAACCGATGGAAACAAATTCAATGGAAGAGTGCAAGAAAGGCCCCTAAAAGCATGTTAGGCTCACAGGACTCTCAAAATCTGTTAACACGTTTGTGGGCTTCTTTGTTTCAACACTGTTTATCTCCATAACATCATCCAATGTCAATATCTCAGCTAAAAATATAATTTCCTTAAGGAATCTTCCTTACCCATCCTAATCCCTCAGACTCCAAACTAAGCATGACATCCAATGATACATTCTCACAACCTCACACTTTGTTGTATTGTTACAGAATGTCTAATTGTGTGTCTCCTCTCCATGTGAGATATGTGGGTTTTAAGACCATGTTTACTTTCTTTACCACTGTACCTTCGGAGCTAATGACAGAGCCTGTCACAAAAGAGTCACTCAATATTTGTTGATGAATGAATGAATGAATGAATGAATGAATTTATATAATAGTTCTATATTCCCAAGGACTAATGCATTTTTTACTCTCTCTTGCTCAGCTGCTGGCTCGACCCAGAAAAGAGATTTATATGGAACTTCCTTGGGCCAGTCTGCACCATCTTCTCTGTGAGCTATGTTATCACAGCATCCCCAATGCTTAGCTGGGGGCCATTAGAAGAGCAGAATTTAAAGGGGGGTGTGTATGTGTGACAGGGGCAGGCATGTCCCTGGATTGTCATGGCATTGTTTGGTTTTCTAAGACTACTCCTCAAACTACAAATTCTAACACTGTTACTTGATATGAAAATGACTTAAATGTGGAGTTGAGGTTGGAGAGGCTAGGACACAGATCACAGATTGAAATTTTATTCAGTAAATCTTCTGTGGTTTCTTGAAGGTCAATTTAATTTTCGTTCTGATGACCCTCCGGATTTTGAAAAGCAAACTGTCTTCCCTCAACAGTGATGTATCCACCCTCCAGAACACAAGGTAAGCTTGAGAAGAGAGTGACAACCCCACAGACATATGTGGTCCTAAGGACAAAGCCATGTGCCTCAGCAGTCCCTGATGCTTCTTCTTGGGGTCTGCTAAGGGGACCTAGAGCAGAGAGATGCAGCTACCCTTCTATGGCAGCTGGCTCAGATTCAGTGGTGTGCTGATGACACCCTGGGCAAAATGTTCTGCCTATTCATTTTTTTTCCAGAAAGACAGTGAGAGTGTGGGGGAGGGAGGAGAGGGCTGGGGGGAAGGAGAGAGAGATTCTTAAGCAGGCTCTACGCTCAGCGTGGAGCCCAACATGGGGCTCTATCCCATGACCCTGGGATCATGACCTGAGCTGAAATCAAGATTCGGATGCTTAACCGACTAAGCCACTGAAGCGTCCCTGTTCTATCTATTTCTAACCCTCTTTTGTAACTCTCTCAGCAACAGGAAGGATTGGCATTGGTTAATAAATGTTCTTTGGACTTTTGCCAGCAATCTTATGACAAATGTACAGAGAATATTTATGTTCCTAAGAAGCACTTAGAAAAACCTGTGATTGCTCTCACAACCCACCCTACATTTCCACACCCCACCCTAGTTCAGGCTCCTTCTGACCCCTCTTTCATTTCTCTCTGTGGAGAAAATGTAGTCAACGTCAAATCTTCTGGGAGGCTTGGGTAGTCCTTTGTTCCAGCAACCTTTGTGCAAATTTTTGCTTTCTCTTCCATGTTCCTATTATTATCCATTCTAAATGAAAATAGGAATCTCCCTTGGCTAATTGAATTTAAATAAAAATAAACTAATGATGTACTGTATGGTGACTAACATAACATAATAACATAAAGAAAATAAAGACGGTTTCTCAAAAAAAAAAAAAAAGAAAAGAAAAGAAAATAGAAATCTTGCCATTGTTGTTTTTTAAATCCCAGGTCCCAGCACAGAGCTGGATGCAAAATGCCTTCTCAGTAGTGTTGAATGAATAAAATTCAAGATCTCCATGGAGCATCATAAAATTTTTGAAACTTACATTATGAAGTATCCCTATCCTCCTCAATCCAAATCAAAACACCACCCTGGTCCCTCATGGCATTTTTTCTGTAAGGAATCATTGACAATAAAGATCAAAGCTGATCACAAGTCAGTCTGAGAACTCATCACCAAAAGAGGAAGAAAGGAGAATCCATAGGGCAGAGAGGAGAATGTTTGTCATTGTGTTGCCCCGGGTACATCATGAACCTCCTTTCTTGTCCAACCCAGGATGCTGACATTTAAGGCCACAGCTCAACTTTTCATTTTGGGCTGCACCTGGTGCCTGGGCATCCTGCAGGTGGGTCCAGCTGCCCATGTCATGGCTTACCTCTTCACCATCATCAACAGCCTGCAAGGCTTCTTCATCTTCTTGGTGTACTGCCTCCTCAGCCAGCAGGTACCACTGCCCAGCTCCTACCCAGTACTCCTCCCATCTTCACTCCCTTCAGTGAGCTGACCCAACCATGCATTGCCTCTGCAGGTCCGGGAACAATATAAGAAATGGTTCAAAGGGATCAGGAAAACAAGAGCTGAGTCTGAGAAATACACACTGTCCAGCAAGGCCATGTCTGATGCCTCCAAATCCAGCATGGTAAGATCACGCATTGCTCCCAGAGCGCTTCACTAAGTGATCTGCTTAAGTACCATATACTTATCACACTGAACAACTTTAGTGTGCAGTAGATGATGCCCTAGGGTGGCTCACACTTGGTTTGCTTTTTGACTCTTTACCTATTAATGTAATGTTAATAATTTAGCTGTTAATTAATTATTAACTTTTGGCCTCCTCTATGAAGATGGTGCTTCCATGTGCTCTTTGGATCCCATCCTTCATACCTTATCAATTATCTTTAAATTACTGTTCACGCATTCTCCTCTCTTTCCACTTCCCTAAGGCACAATCTCAACAATATTCCTCCCATAGTCATGGAAACATGTTTGGTTCTCTTCTATCTTAAAAACATGTACTACTTGCCCCCGTTTTAGCTACCAGCCAAAAGTTGACTTCTCTGTCTCCATTTCCTTGCCTTAATCTTACTCCCTCCTCTCCCAGCTCTTGCAAATAGGGTTTCTTTCCCCCATCATGCCACCCAAACAATCATCTCTTAGACCTACAGTGATCTCCATGTCCCTAAAAGTTTTCTCAGCAACTTCTAACTGTTCATCCTTTCTCATGAAACACTCCATCCTTATTCTGTGTAGATTCTACTCAGACATGCTTCTATTTCTTTCTTCCATTCTCTCTAGATTTCTCTCTTTGTTTCCTTCATTGCTTAATCTAATGGATCAGTTCTGGAATAACTTCAGTCCTAGCTAAATCTTTCCTCCTAGACAAAGCATCTATTCTTTAGATAGTTACCACTGGACACAAATGATGGCCATGTATATTTCTCTTGCTCTGATCTCTGAAGTCTAGACGAGTATTTTCAGCTTCTTATTTCTTATGTCTTGAAGACACCTTTAGCTCAGGCTTCCAGTAGAAGACTTGCAGTCTTTACCCCAATTTAATCCTTTCTCATGACATCTTTCTCTGGATGATATTGCATCATCCTGTGGCACAAATTTGGATCATAAAAGTTACTCTCAACAATGATTTTATTTCCCACCACAAACTATCCATTTTCCAATCTTTGTTGTTTTTATCTTCTCAGTATGTCCCCAGTATGTCCTGCTGGCTCAATCTTCATCACTCCTCCTTAGCAGGCTGCCATCTTCGCTTGGCTGAGCAACTGCTGTATCCTAATTTACCACCCCTTTCTACTCTTGTCAGCTTCTCTTGCATATTCTACACACAATTCAGAGGGACCTTTTCAAAACATAAATAAAATAATGTCACTCCTTTGTTAAACTCATTACATGTAGGATTAAACCCCAAATCCATAAATCAATGAGTATTTGCTTGGGTTGTCTCCTGCTTTCCTCTCCAGCTTCATCCACCATAAACTCACCATTATTTTGGCCACATCAGATTTCTTTCAGTTTTTTAAATTCACTGTGTCTCTTTGGAACAAAGACTTTGCACATCCTCCCTCTACTCCCTCTCCTTGAAACACTCTTTTGTTTTCCTTGACTCAAAACTAGGTGAGCCGTCAGATCTCAGTTCATGTGTCCATTCCTCCAAGAAGCCTTCTCTTCCTGCCTTGATTAGGTCAGATTCTCTTGTTTTTCACTCTGATAGCCCCTGTGCCTTTCCTGCAGAGCAGTTGTTGGAGTCATTTACTCTTGGTTTTCACTGTTCCATTAATGTCTGTCTTCTGTCTGGATTTCAGCCCTGACAGTGCTATGTTGGTTTTTCCTTCTAATGTATCCCCAGCATTTCACACAGGGCTAGGCACATAGAAATGCTCAATATATAATTGCTGCGTGACTGATTAAATTAAATGAATAAACTGCATTTGCAGAAGGTGCAGGAACAGTCTTCCTCACCAATCTCTTTCCAACTTTCCAAGTGCTCGATAATTATCTAGTGAGCAAACAAGTGAATGAATAAATGAGTGAATGAATTGCCTGACCAGGAGGGTATTAAAACAGTAGAGTAAAGAAGTGATTAGTTTATGATGTCACTTTCTCCTGGGAATATCAAGATAATTCTCTGCCCCATTGTTTCATTATTGACCATCATGTCTACTGAGTAAGACCCAAATATTTCCTTATGATCCATGAACATCATGTAGACCTTAGTTCCCAGACTGAAGCAGGTCTGGAATGAAATACCACCTCTCTCACACGCTTGCTATGTGAACTGGGTCAAATTGCGAAGCATCTTAAATCTTCCACTGCCTCCTTCCTCTTTTCCCTGCATAAGACAGTTTTCTTAAATTTGCTCAATTGGAACTAATTATTTGCTTCTGTGTGTAGGCTTTCAGGTGGCTCAGATATTGGTGGGAGGGGGCTGAACATCTCCCACACACATTGTAGATGTTGATTCAGCCAAGGATGGGGAATGTAACCAAGCAGGAGCTAATGCAGCATCCCTTGGTACAGCTGATGCCACCACACAAGGGAAGGGTCCCACATATCAGAGATGTTCATTCTGGCTATATCACAGCCCTGTCCCACTTGGGGCTTGCATTATTCAGGAAGAATGTAATAAATAGTTCATACCTTTCTGTTTAGGGAATGCTAACAGTACTTAACCTCCGTGTTCTTTAGTTAGCTCAGCCTCAGCAAGGCCATATCGTCATCCCTTGGAGCTTTTCCCTAGTAGTCCCTGAATAGGATGTGAGCTTCCCTCACTCCAGAATCCCAGAAAACAGATTATTTCCACATATACACTTCAATTGTATTAGTTTCCTTTTGCTGTTGTTACAAGTTTTCACAGACTTATTGCTAAGAACAACACAAATATTAGGGGTGCCTGGGTGGCTTGGTTCGTTAAGTGTCTGACTCTTGATTTCTGCTCAAGTCGTGATCTCAGGGTCCTGAGATCCAGCCCTGCAGTGGGCTCCAGGCTCAGTGTCAAGTCTGCTTGAGATTCTCTCTTCTCTCCCTCTCCCCACCCCCTTGCACTCTCTCGTTCTCTCTTTCTCTCTTGCTCAATTAAATAAGTAAATCTTTGCTGCTATGAACTTTGGGGTGCATGTGCCCCTTCTTTTCACTACATCTGTATCTTTGGGGCATATACCTAGTAGTGCAATTGCTGGGTCTTAGGGTACCTGTATTTTTAATGTCTTGAGGACCCTCCATACTCTTTCCTAGAGTTATATGCAACTAATGAATCACTGAACACTACATCAAAAACTAATGATGTATTATATGTTGGCTAACTGAACATAATAAGAAAGTAAGTAAATTTAAAAAAAATGCACAAACATATATCTTACAGGTCTAGAAGTTCGAAGTTTCAAATGGGTCTTATAGGAGTAAAATCAAGGGGTCAGCAGAGCTGAGTTCCTTCTGGAGACTCTAGGAGAGTTTTTAATTTCTCACCTTTTCCAGCACCTAGAATCTGCCTGCTTTCCTTAAATAGTGTCCCCTTGCTCCATTCACCTTTGAAAGCCTGCACTGCAGGATCTTCAAAACTCTCTCGCTCTCACTCACTCTCCCCTGCTTTTGTCAGTTGTATCTCTTCCTGTCTTCGACTCTGCTTCCTCCCTCTTTCTTTTAAAAAGACCTTAGTCATTACACTGCCTCACTTCCCATCTAAGATACGTAACTTAATTTTAGCTCAAAAGTCCATTTTTTCCCCATGTGGAGTGACAAATTCACAGGATTCAGAGAGGAGAATGTGGGCCTCTTTGGGAGAATCATTACTCTGTCTACTGTACGTAGTTTTGGTTTGCTTATTGTAGAACCATGAAAATCTGCCTGGTGTTATAGTGTTTGAGTAAATATCACCCCCCCTCCCCTGAGATGATCTGCACAGTAAAGACACATACTTTCTGTGAGAAAAATAGCATCAGATAGCCAAGGAAGGTGTGTAAAATGTAAGTCATCTGATCAGCTCTTTCTACTGTCTGTGAGCAAAGGACCAAGCAAATCCATTCCTTAATGTAGTTCTATCTTCTCTTGTCTCTTAAAATTTGGTGCCTCTCATGTTTAAAGATATAGGAATGTCTCCCTCTCATCTTGGCTTCTCTTCTGTGGCTTCCTGAAGCCTTGTTCAAGAAAACCACAATATTTGCTCTTGCATTCAGTTCTGAATAGTTTCACAAAGCACCATTTTTATAACCTTATTGTGTAGAGATAAGCATGTGAAGTTGCCTAACTCAAACAGCAGAAATCACACTAAGCTTGCTATAGCCCCAGGAAAAAATAACTCATATTGATAATGGAAGGATAAGGGAGAAAAAAAGGAGAATTCACTGTTTTTTTCCTTTAGATCTTAGGTGATTGACAACACATAACATTTCCAACCTTGTGTTAATTTCCCACCTTCCCTCTTTTATTTCTTTACCTGTAAACCAGAATTTCACAAACCTTGAAGCAGAGGGATCAGGACATACATCTTGAAAGAGACAGATTGTTTTTTTTTTTTTTTTCCTGTAGCCCATTTCATTGGTCTTATCTTCTGTAACTTGGGGGTTAAGATTTGTAGGGAGATGGGACTTCTGGGATGACCAGGGTCTCACCTAATATAATAGTGTATAGCCTTTTGCTCTTCCTCAGACCTATTTACCTGGCAAGGAAATTTTGTGATTGAAGGATTAATTAAATTTCTTAAAAAATATTTATTTATTAATTTAGAGGGAGAGAGAGAATGAATGGGAGGGGCAGAGGGAGAGGGAGAGAAAATCTCAAGCAGACTCTGCGCTTAGCATGGAGCCCAACATGGGGCTTGATCTCACAACCCTCATCATAACCTGAAATCAAACCAGGGGTCAGACCTGTAACTGACTAAGTGACCCAGATGCCCCAAAGGAATCTTTAGAATTATCTTTCTGTAGTCTTTTATAACATTTCTAAATATTATTTTTTCTAGGTTAATTAAAAAATATCTTGAGTTATATCCACTTATCCCATGGAAAATTGGAACTGTTATTCTCTGAGCAAATGAGAGGATAAACAAGACTGTTGTGTGTGTTTCAAGAAATTCACCACGTCAATAATGTGAAAGAAGTCAACTATGTTTGACATCAAGACCTGCATAATCTGGAATTTTTCTGTGTCTTTCAGTGTGCTAAGCAAACTTTCCACATATAAAGGGCCAGATGTGGCCCAATTTCTTGGTCACTTTGTGTTACATCCTTTTCTGAAACCTCTCCTTCCTACAAAGACTCTTCCACATGCTGAACATCTATGAGCTGGAAAACCCACCTCATTGGATTTTACTACCAAAAGCATCCATAAGAATGGAAAAGTTCACACCATAGTATGGATTTTGAAATTTCTTTGTTCTGTTTTCTGTGCAGTTAATTATTCATTCATTCAAATATATTGATTTCTCATTAGGTCTAAGGCAGAGAGCAAGAGAGACACAGGTTTTGCCTACATGGAGATTTAAGGGGGCAATAAAGTGATTTTTGCACCCAGAGTTGACTCAGAGGCTGAAAGATTTCTATAAATTACATCTCTATTGCTGGACAATTGAAGTATAATCCATTTCACAGACATCATCTTGTCTCATCATGTGATGATACAGATAGTTTGGAAACTCAGATCATGATATGTCTGTTTTAGTTTTTGTGGACCACTGTATTAGTCAGGGTTGTCCAGAGAAATAGAACCAACAGGACACACACACACACACACACACACACACATTTTTATGAAGTGATTTATAATGAGGTATGGACTCACATGATTATGGAGCTAAGTCCCATAATCTGCTGTCTGCTAGCTGGAGACCCAGAAAAATGGTGGTGTAGGTTGAAGGTCTGGGATACCAAAAGCTGGTGGCGTATATTCCATTCTGGGTCTGAAGGCCTGAGAACTAGGTATGTTGATTGTAGAAGATGGATGTTCCTGTCAAACCATCAGGCTGAGTTAATTCAATCTTCTTCCCCTCTTTTTATTTTATTCAGGCTCTCAAGGGACTGGACGATGCCCATCCACATTGGAGAGGGCCTTCTGTGTTACCCAGTCCAACTCAAATGCTAATCCCTTCTGGAAACACCCTTACAGATTCACCCAGAATTTATGTTTAACCAGCTATCTGGCATCCTCTGGCCCAGTAAAGAGGACAAACAAAATTGACCATTATGGCTAGAATCTATAGCAACAATTTAAGTCTGCCATTGTACCATGAAATCCTCTATAATGAATGATCATGACTGTGTTTTAATAAAACTTTATTTTTGGACACTTAATTTGAATTACATGTGATGTTCACATGACACAAAATATTCTTCTTTTGATATTTTTCACCTGTTTAAAAATGTAAAGACTATTCTTACCTTGTGGGCTGTACAAAACCAGGTAGTGAGCCAGATTTGGCCCATGAGCTGTAGGTTGCTGACCTCTACCCTAGTATGTTCTGGGGAGCTCTTCATCCACACCAATTTATTCAGGTACTTTCCAAATATTTGATAAACATTACTCTTTAAGTCATGATGCTACATTGATAGAAATGGAAATGAATAAGGCAGACTTGATTCCCATGTCAGAGAATCCCAAAGACCTGTGTATTGGCTTAGATTCCCATAAGGAAATATCATAGACTGGGGGGTTGTTTCAGCTCATAGATGTTCAGCATGTGGAAGAGTCTGATGAGGTGGGTTTTCCAGCTCATAGATGTTCAGCATGTGGAAGAGTCTTTGTAGGAAGGAGAGGTTTCAGAAAAGGATGTAACCCAAAGGATGTAACTCTTCCTGGCTACCTTCTCACTGTGTGCTCCCATGGCCTTTTCTCCCTTCTCAAGTATAAAGTGAAAAAAGGAAAACCCTCAGGTGTCTCTTCTTCTTTTTTCTTTTCAAAGATCTTTTTATGTATGTATGTATGTATGTATGTATGTATGTATTTATTATTTATTTGTGTGTGTGTATGTGTGTGTGTGTGAGAGAGAATAAAAGCAGGGGGAGCAGCAGGCAGAGGGAGAAGCAGGCTCCCCACTGAGCAAGGAGCCTGAAGTGGGACTGGATCCCTGACCCTGGGATCATGACCTGAGCTGAAGACAGATGCTCAACACACTGAACTACTCAGTTGCCCCTCAGATGTTTCTTCTTACAAGGTCACTAATCCCAACATAAGGGGCCCACACTGATCTCATTCTAATTATCTCCCACAAACCCCATCACCAAATACCACACATGGGGGCGAGGGGCTAGGGATTCAACATGTGAATTGGGTAAAGGGTCACAAACATTTAGTCCACAACAATGTGTAAGGTGGGAAACCAGAAGAAAAGGAACATACAGTATAGTAGTTACTGTGATCTATGGGACCTTGTGCCTGTGGGGACATGGCAGACGTGGAACAAACCCTGGCTAGGGAAGGCAGGTGGTAAGGAGCACTAGGGTCAACTGATGGCTGTATCCCTAGGTTGTGGCTTGGGAGGCTGATCTCAGCATTTGTCCCCATATCTTTATTTATTTATTTATTTATTTTTAACAGTTTCATAGGTAGAATTTAATGATTAGCCAGTTGCATATGATACCCAGTGCTCATTACATCAATTGCCCTCCTTAATGCCCAAAACCCAATTACCACATCCCCCCATTCACCTCCCCTCCAGCAACCCTCAGATGGTTTCCTAGAGTTCAGCATCTCATGTGGTTTGCCTCCTGCTCAATTTTCATCTTATTTTGTTTCCTTCCCTTCCCCTCTATTCATCTGTTTTGTTTCTTAAATTCCATGTATGAGTGAAATTATATGGTATTTGTCTTTCTCTGACTGAATCATTTTACTTAACATAATACCCTCAGTTCCATCCTTGCAAAGAGCAAGACTTCTTTTTGATGGCTGAGTAATATTAAATTGTATAAATATATACCACTGCTTCTTTTTTTAAAATTATGTTATGTTAGTCACCATACAGTACATCATTAGCTTTTGATGTAGTGTTCCATGATTCATGTTTGTGTATAACACCCAGTGCTCCATGCAATATGTGCCCTCCTTAATACCCCAGCCTGTTGCTGTTATCCAGATTCATATTTCCCTGTGGGGAGATCTCTAGCAATCCCATGATGGGTTGTAAAGGTACAGAGGCTTGAGGGTGGTGGAGGGGCACATCCAAGATTATGGGGCATCTGGAACCCTCAGCCCTAGGAGCAGCACAGAAGTACTTTGTGGAAGGAATACAGGCCAGAGGAAGAGTGGTGGGGATTAGGGCAATGCAGGCATGTGGCCAGGGGGATGCAGAGTGAAGAGCTCTGGTTTGTAACTAGAGGACACCAATGTTTTCTCTCTCCCTTCATCCCTCCCTCTCTGTTTCTATCCTTCCTTCCCTCCCTCCTTCCCTCTCTCCCCCACTCTTTCTCCATACACAGAGGAAAGATCATATGAGGACACAGGGTGCAGGCAGCCATCTACAAGTCAGGAGAGAGCTCTTGCCAGAAACCAACACTGCCGACATATTGACCTTGGAATCCAGCCTCCAGGAAAAATTTGAGAAAAAAATTTCTGTGGTTTATGACACCTCTTTAATGCTATATTATTATGGCAGTGCTCAATTTTACTACACACGGACATGGGGAAAACAAAGAAAATGTAAAAATGCAAAGAAAATCACCATAATTCCATCAGAGAGTAGTGGAACATTTTGGGTATGTTTTTCTCATCTTTTAAAACATCAGGAATATTTACTTTGTCAATAAATGTGTATCTCAGACTGTGTTGAGTATTGCTGAAGAATAAAAACACCTTGGTTCTAGACCTGCCAGGGTTTAGGATTGTTGGGGTTGCATGAGGGAGAGCTTTGCCGTGATGGGATACTTATCTAATTTATTGCACGGACAGTTACAGGAACCCACACATGTGATAAAATGTCACAAAACTGTACACTCCCATTGTGCTAATGTCAGTTTCTTGGTTTAGATATTTGACTACTGTTACATAAGAACCCAAATACATAAAATATATCTTTTGCAGGAAGCCAGGGGAAGGACCTCTAGGTATTGTTTTTTTTTTAAATTATGTTATGTTAATCACCATACATTACATCATTCGTTTTTGATGTAGTGTTCCATGATTCATTGTTTGCGTATAACACCCAGTGCTCCATGCAGAACGTGCCCTCTTTAATACCCATCACCAGGCTAACCCATCCCCCCACCCCCCTCCCCTCTAGAACCCTCAGTTTGTTTCTCAGAGTCCATAGTTTCTCATGGTTTGTCTCCCTGTCCGATTTCCCCCCCTTCATTCTTCCTCTCCTGCTATCTTCTTCTTCTTCTTCTTTTTTTTAACATATAATGTATTATTTGTTTCAGAGGTACAGGTCTGTGATTCATCAGTCTTAGACAATTCACAGCACTCACCACAGCTCTCATACCCTCCCCAATGTCCATCACACAGCCACCCCATCCCTCCTACCCCCCACCACTCCAGCAACTAGGTATTGTTTTTGAAACATCTTGTCAATCTATGTTTATTTCAAAATAAAACTTAAAAATAACGATGTCTGTTTGCAACGACGTGGATGGAACTAGAGAGCGTTATGCTGAGCAAAATAAGTTAATCAGAGAAAGACATGTATCATATGACCTCACTGATATGAGGAATTCTTAATCTCAGGAAACAAACTGAGGGTTGCTGGAGTGGTGGGGGGTGGGAGGGATGGGGCGGCTGGGTGATAGACATTGGGGAGGGTATGTGCTATGGTGAGCGCTGTGAATTGTGCAAGACTGTTGAATCGCAGACCTGTACCTCTGAAACAAATAATACATTATATGTTAAAAAAAAAAGTGAAAAAAGAAGAAGATAACAGGAGGGGAAGAATGAAGGGGGGGAATCAGAGGGGGGGATGAACCATGAGAGGCAATGGGACTCTGAAAAACAAACTGAGGGTTCCAGAGGGGAGGGGGTTAGGAGGATGGGTTAGCCTGGTGATGGGTATTAAGAGGGCACGTTCTGCATGGAACACTGGGTGTTATATGCAAATAATGAATCATAGAACACTACATCAAAAACTAATGATGTAATGTGTGGTGATTAACATAACATAATTAAAAAAAAGAAAAAATAAAGATGTCTGTGTATATGGACAACATATTCATTATCTATTCATCTGTTGAAGGGCATCTCGGCTCTTTCCACAGTTTGGCGATTGTGGACATTGCTGCTAGAACACTGGGGGGCCTATGGCCCTTCTTTTCACTACATCTGTGTCTTTGGGGTAAATACCCAGTAGTACAATTGCTGGGTCATAGGGTAGCTCTAATTTTAATTTTTTTGAGGCACCTCCACACTGTTTTCCAAAGGGGCTGTACCAACTTGCATTCCCACCAACGCACCAACGAGGGTTCCCCTTTCTCCACAACCTCTCCAACATTTGTTGTTTCTTGCCTTGTCCATTTTTGCCATTCTAACTGGTGTAAGGTGATATCTCAATGTCGTTTTGATTTGAATTTCCCTGATGGCTAATGATGTTGAACATTTTCTCATGTGTCTGTTAGCCATTTGTATGTCATCTTCAGAGAAGTGTCTTTTCATGTCCTCTGCCCATTTTTTGACTTGATTATTTGTATTTTGGGTGTTGAGTTTGAGAAGTTCTTTATAGATCTTGGATACCAGCCCTTTATCTGTAGCGTCATTTGCAAATATCTTCTCCCATTCTGTGGGTTGCCTCCTTGTTTTGTTGATTGTTTTCTTTGCTGTGCAGAAGCTTTTTCTCTTGATGAAGTCCCAAAAGTTCATTCTTGCTTTTGTTTCACCTGCTTTTGGACATGTATCTTGAAAGAAGTTGCTGTGGGCGATGTCAAAGAGGTTACTGCCTATGTTCTCCTCTAGGATTTTGATGGATTCCTGTCTCACGTGGAGGTCTTTCATCCATTTTGAGTTTATCTTTGTGTATGATGTTAGAGAATGGTCAAGTTTCATTCTTCTGCATGTGGCTGTCCAATTTTCCCAGCACCATTTATTGAAGAGACTGTCTTTTTCCCATTGCATATTTTTTCCTGCTTTGTCGAAGATTATTTGACCATAGAGTTGAGGGTCCATATCTGGGCTCTCTATTCTGTTCCATTGGTCTATATGTCTGTTTTTGTGCCAGTACCATGCTGTCTTGGTGATCACTGCTTTGTAATGTAGCTTGAAATTGGGCAACATCATGCCCCCAGCTTTGTTTTTCTTTTTCAACATTTCCTTGGCGATTCGGGGTCTTTTCTGATTCCATACAAATTTTAGGATTGTTTGTTCCAGCACTTGGAAAAATGTCATTGGAATTTTGATCGGGATGGCACTGAAGGTATAGATTGCTCTGGGTAGCATAGACATTTTAACAATGTTTATTCTTCTGATCCATGAGCATGGAATGCTTTTCCATCTTTTTGTGTCTTCTTCAATTTCTTTCATGAGTGTTCTGTAGTTCCTAGAGTACAGATCTTTTACCTCTTTGGTTAGATTTATTCTGAGGTAACTTACAGTTTTTGGTGCTATTGTAAATGGAATCATTTCTCTAATTTCTCTTTCTACAGTTGCATTGTTAGTGTATAAGAAAGCAACTGATTTCTGTGCATTGATTTTGTATCCTGCCACATTACTGACTTGCTGAATGAGTTCTAGTAATTTAGGGGTGGAGTCTTTTGGATTTTCCACATAAAGTATCATGTCATCTGCAAAAAGAGAGAGTTTGGCTTCTTTGCCAATCTGAATACATTTTCTTTCTTTTTGTTGTCTGATTGCTGTTGCTAGGACTTCTAGTACTATGTTGAACAATAGTGGCAAGAGTGGGCATCCTTGATTTGTTTCTGATCTTAAGGGAAAGGCTCTCAGCTTTTCCCCATTGAGGATGATATTCGCTGTGGGCTTTTCATAGATGGAATTTATGAGCTTGAGGAATGTTCCCTCTATCCCTACACCCTGAAGAGTTTTAATCAGGAAAGGATGCTGTATTTTGTCAAATGCTTTTTCTGCATCAATTGAGAGGACCATATGGTTCTTCTCTCTCCACTTCTTAATGTATTCTATCACACTGATTGATTTCTGAATGTTGAACCACCCTTGCCTCCTGGGGATAAATCCCACTTGGTCGTGGTGGATGATCCTTTTAATGTATTGTTGGATCCTATTAGCTAGGATTTTGTTGAGGATTTTGGAATCCATATTCATCAGGGATATCGGTCTGAAATTCTCCTTTTTGACGGGGTCTTTGCCTGGTTTGGGGATCAAGGTAATGCTGGCCTCATAGAATGAACCTGAAAGCTCTCCTGCTGTTCCTATTTTTTGAGACGGCTTTAGGAGAATAGGTATTATTTCTTCTTTGAAAGTTTGGTAGAATTCCCCAGGGAATCCATCAGGCCCCGGGCTCTTGTGTTTTGGGAGGTTTTTGATCACTGCTTCAATGTTGTTACTGGTTATTGGTCTCTTCAGGTTGTCAATTTCTTCCTGTTTCAGTCTTGGTAGTTTATAGGTTTCTGGAAGGCATCCATTTCTTCCACGTTACTTAATTTATTGGCATATAGTTGCTGATAATAATTTCTAATAATTGTTTTATTTTCTTGGTGTTAGTCGTGATCTCTCCCCTTTCATTCATAATTTTATTAATTTGGGTCCTTTCTCTTTTCTTTTTTTTCTCCTTTCTCTTTTCTTTTGGATAAGTCTGGCCAGTGGTTTATTGATCTTATTAATTCTTTCAAAGAACCAGCTTCTGGTTTTGTTGATCTGATCTACTGTATTTCTGGTTTCTAATTCATTGATCCCTGCTTTAGTCTTAATTATTTCCTTTCTAATGCATGGCTTAGGCATAGTTTGTTTTTTTTCCTCACAGTTCTTTAAGGTGTAAAGTCAGTTGGCTAGAGGCTTGGATATATTATTCAGCTATCAGAAAAGATGAATATCCAACTTTTGCATCAGCATTGATGGGACTGGAGGAGATTATGCTAAGTGAAATAAGTCAAGCTGAGAATGTCAATTATCATTTGTTCACTTATTTGTGAAACATAAGAAATCACATGGAGGACATAGGGAGAAGGAAAGGAAAAATGCAGGGGGGATATTATAGGGGGAGAAGAACCATGAGAGACTATGGACTCCAAGAAACAAACTGAGGGTTTTAGAGGGGAGGGGGGGATGGGTTAGCCCAGTGATGGGTGTTAAGGAGGGCACATATTGCATGGAGCACTGGGTGTTATAAGCAAACAATGAATCATGGAACACTACATCAAAAACAAATGATGTACTGTATGGTGACTAACATAACATAATAAAAAAAAAAAGAAAAAAGATGTCTGCGACTAGATAATGGACAAAAAATGATCTGTTCACTCTGTGCCACAGACCTCATAGGGGCCAAAATAGCAGTGGAATTACCTTCATGTTTGGGAGGTCTTCCTATATCAAAATGATAGAAAAAGTATCAAAGAGGCTTTCAGTATGAATACTAGAAATGCTAAGGAAATACTTAAAAAGAGCAGTTTGATTTTCAGAGATGTTCATGATGGGAAAACACAGGGGAAAGGAGTATCTAGACCAGCAGTTTACTAAGTAGCTCATCTAAGACATAAGTAAACAGGAAGTCTTTTCAACACACCCAGATCAAGACCAGACGGCATTTTCTGTGGCTGGGCTTGCCGGTGTCAGCACCATGAGGAATGGGCATCTAATGTTGCTGCCAGGTAGGGCAACTAAAGCTATCCAGGATCTCTATCCTGTTTGAGAATGTTCTCCATTCTTTGCTTTATTTCTAACATTTGCTCTATTTCTTTATTTCCTACTATCTCTCTAAGGGAAAGCAGGAAAAAAAATGTAAGATTGGAATTAACTCAGTTATATTAAGTTCTCAAAGAAGAAATTTAGTTAAACTTATTTCTAGGGCAAATGTGGGGACTTATCAGTGCTTCTCATTTTATTACATGTATTAAACCAGGTTCTCCAGAGAAAACATAATCACTAGTTTCTGTATATGTATCTATCTGTATAGAGATGTAAATGTGTGTGTGTATGTATATATGTTTATGTGTGTGTATTATTATATAGAGAGATGAGAGAGAATGTGTTAGTTTAAGAAATTGGTTTATGCAATAGTTAAAGTTGGAAAGTCCAAAATCTGTAGGGTAGGCTGGAAACCCAGGGATGTTTCCAGGGATGTTGATGTTGCATCTCAAGTCTGAAGTCAGTTTGGAAGCAGAATTTTCTCTTCCTTGGAAGAAGTCAGTCTTTTTTTCTCCTAAGGTCTTCAACTGATTGGATGAGGCCCACCCATATTATAGAGAATCTGCTTTACTCAGAGTCTACTGATTTAACTGTTAATCTCACTTAAAAAACCACCTTCACAGCAACATCATGCCTCCCATGAATGGAATGACAGACTCTAATAGGTGGCCAGGTGATTGCCTGTAGGGTAGATTCCTTCACACCTGCAGTGGTTTTCATACCATGATGCCTGCCCAGTGACCCATCACTCAGGACCAGATTGGGAGGTAAAGGGAAAGCCTGTTGCCCTCAGTGTACTGTAGGATGGCCAGGAGCTCACTTGGAAGGAACCATAGAAGCTATGGGTGCTGCACCTGGAGAGGCCACTTAACCAGGAGATGGTGACTCAAACTGCTAGTGTGATAGTTCTCACCCCTCACCTATCATCAGCTTCCCATCTTGTGATTCCATGGCTTCCTGCCCGACCAATACCACTGTGAGCTGGGACTCAGACTTGGGGATCACTCCCAAACCCATGCTCTTATTGTTTGCATTGAAACATGTATGTTGAACAGGGGGAGTGATCCTGGAAGAGAAATCCTCAAGGTAGATTTCCGCCATCGCCGTAGAAAAAAGGACCTGGCTGTGGGCAGAGCACACCAATCTGAGGACTCTGTGCTTCAAGATTTAACCCCTTTGATGGGAGAGGCTGTATTTTCTTTTTTTCCCCTCTTTTTAAAAGATGTATTTATTTATTTGGTGGGGGGAGGGTTAGAGGGGGAGGGAAAGGAAGAGGGAAAAAATCCCAAGTAGACTCCCCACTGAGCGCAGAGCCCGGTGCAGGGCTCCATTTCCATCATGACCTGAACTGAAAGCCAGAGTTGGACCTCAACCTACTGAGCCACCCAGGTGGCCCTGGGAGAGGCTGGAATTCCTAAGTTGTGTCCCTGACATCACCTGTGTATATTCTGTCCCCTTACCTGTAGCAGGGAGGTTCCACAAGGATGGTGTCTGTTAGTGAGTGATCACTTGGGAGTCCAGGGAGAGGGAGGGAAGAGGACTGGTCCTCAAATCTTCATAAATTACAAAAGCCTTGGGAGAGCCATGGGCCACAGCATCAGAGCCATCTCCCAGGATGCAATGGCCGTGAGGACAAGGGTTGAACCTGGAGCTCCATCTCCTCTCTGTGTCATCTCTCTGTTTTTTCTGTGCCAGGACTCTTGATGCTGCTGCTGTTGCCATTGGGAGCTGCAGCCCAGAAGTCTAGCGGTGAGTCTGCCCAGCCAACCCCACTGAGGCTCCGGTCTTCTGAAGATAACAGAAACCATTTCTACCTCCCCAAATGTCCAGAGTTTTCTGTCCTTTCCTCTTCCAATGGCAGCCATTCCTCTCCTTCCTCCACCTCCCCTCCTCTGCTCCTAGACCCCTAGCTGGCAGCTGGCTCCCTCCATTTCTTGACCCTTCTGAATGTGATGTCTGTCCCCACGGCCTCTATCATTACAGACTCAACTCGCTATTGCCCTGCGAACTCCGCTGTTTTCAATGACACCTCCTGTCGTTGCTCTCCGGGATTCAGTTCTTCATCTGGGGAGATCTTCTACAGTGGCACTGAGCGTTGTGAAGGTACAGGGGTTTGGGGTGGTGCAGGGGCATGGAGATGGTGGAGGGAGGTGATGGGGGGAAGATGTTCTTCTCTCTATGCCTCAGTTTGCTTGTCTATAAATTAGGGAACCTACTCCTCATGGATGGAGTGAGAAGTCAGTCAAATTAAAATTTACGTGTGTGGGGCGCCTGGGTGGCTCAGTTGGTAAAGCGACTGCCTTCAGCTCAGGTCATGATCCTGGAGTCCCGGGATCGAGTCCCACATCGGGCTCCCTGCTCAGCGGGGAGTCTGCTTCTCCCTCTAACCCTCTTCCCTCTCGTGCTCTCTATCTCTCATTCTCTCTCAAATAAATGAATAAAATCTTTAAAAAAGATAAAATTTACGTGTGTGAAGACTAGGTAAAGACTAGTATGGAGCAGACTGCCAAACACGTCTTTATTATGGTCACTGCTGTTATTACTATGATTATTCTCATAGCTAAAGGAAAGGGGAGAGGTTGTGGAAGCAAGGAGAGGCAAGGAGAGGCCAGGGCCTGGAATCTCAGCCTCTCCTCCTAGTGTGAGCTCAGGGAGGAGACCTCCGCCTTGCAGTCATGGTTTCCCACCTTGCTTCTCACAGCAGTCCCATGAGGCAGGCAGAGCTACATGGTTTTTTAAATGACCAAATTTGGGCTCAAAGAGATTGAGTGACCTGTCCAAAGTCCCAAAATTAGTAAGGTGGTTGAACCTAGATCTGGGTTGAAAATTGAGTTTTATTCTTCAACAACACAGGCTGTAAAAGGAGATTATACTAAAATGGTTAAGGTGGTAAATTTTATATAATGTGAATTTTACAATAAAAATGGGGAAAAGGGAAATCACACTGTTTTTACACCAAGAAATACTCTTCATGTACTGAAAATCATCTTAGATGCATATTTACTAATAACGAAGGAAAATAGTCCTAATGTTTGGAAAGATAAGAAAAAATATCCCTAAAATTTCCCCTGTAGTCCCAGTAGTGAACTTATGTGTGATTTTTCTTGTGTTCATTTTTTTTTTTTTTTACATTTTCTTTGTCCTTCTAAGTATCCATGTGCCATTTAATATTTGGGGAAAAGTAAATCTACCATGGAATAAAAGGTGGTGTTGTGACTCCCACCCAGCCCCTCCATGCCCGAGAGGTATCCCTAGCAGATCCCCCTGCATTTGTGTGTGTGTCTCATGGAGACCTGTGGCTGGGTGAGCATGGCAAGGAGCCCTGCTGATGGTGTGCCTGGATCCCAGCTCCTTCCTGGGAGCACACCTGTCAGGTTGAGGATTTCTCACCATCATGTCTTCCCCTCCCACATGCCTCATTCCCACCTGTCTCCCACTTGACTCCACCCCACCCAACAACCTTGAAGGCAGGTGTCCAACCATTGTCACCATCTGAGAAGAGAGGAGGGCAGGCCCATTGCCCAGAGGGGGGTGAACATGAATGTGTCAGGTGTGCATCTTCCCATATCCTGTCATGTCCTGGTGCTGACACCCACAGCATGGGCCTGAGGCCTTAGAGGGGATGTCCACAATTTCAGGTAGGAAAATCTGCTCTGGGGGACCCAGTTGCCTGCCCTGATTCAGCATGATGCCATGAGTCCTTTCAGGCTCTAAAAGTCCTGTTGCCCTGATTGGAATGTGCAGGAGAAAACATTCTTCCCTGCTTTGATGCATTCTTGTCTAGCTGGTTCTTATTAAACTGTTATTTTTAGCAGTAATGACCCAGACCCCCAGCTCTGTGGGTCCCTGAGATACTCAATGAACCTAGCTCATGGGACTCTTTGTTCTCATGTTTTGAGAACAGGGAGAGATAAGAGACCAGAACCACCCCCCCCGCCAACAGCCACCAGTGACTCAACTGTGAGAACCTACATGCTGCTTCCTCATTTCATATCTGTGATGGTTCAGATAAAAGAAACTTCCTCTAGGGTTGGAGATAGCAAGACTCCTCCAGAGATACCCCGGAGCTTCTTGAAAATGCCAGACATTGGCAGCTTCGGGGAGCGGGTGATGAGGACTGTGGGGTGAACCTGGGTCACTGTGAGTAATGGGAGGTGGAGCCTGTCAATGGGCAGGGGCTTGAGCATCTGGCTTTATCCTCAGATGTGAAAGAATGTTACTCTGGACAGACTCCAGCCATGACTCCCTTCACTGACTCAGCATCGAGAGTGGAATTCAGTGCCACGGTCACCCCGACTGGAGCCCACTCCCAGGTCCCCAGAAATTCAGTGCCTCTGTCCACCCCACAAGGCCTGCGGAAGGGGATGCAGACCTCCTTCTAGCCCCCGTGATGGCATAGCAGAGTGTCTGAATCTAGGTGCCCTTAGTCCCAGCCAGAGAGCAGAGATGCAGAACAGTGAGCAGACATTCAGAGCAGCTGGCTCCAGCTCAGACCTGCCCCAGGAATGCCACCTGCAAGCTGAGTTCTCTCCAGTCCTGTTGGCTGAGTTAGGCTGGAGGCCAGCACCTCTGCCCTATGGGAACTCACATCTTTGGGAGGTGACCCTTTGCCCTGTTGTGTTCCAGACATCAATGAGTGTGCACCACCTTCACTAGTGTCCTGTGGAAAATTCGGCGATTGCCAGAACACAGAGGGGAGCTACCACTGCACATGCAGCCCAGGATATGAGCTTGCTTCTGGGGCAAGAGTGTTCAGGGATGAAAGCGAGAACACGTGTCAAGGTGAGAACCACCTGCACCTTCCATCTCCCCATCCATGAGTTTTGGGGTCATTCACTGCACTTTCTCCAGGCATCAGAGAAGGTCCAGGGCACCTACCTGGTATCCTGTCCCTTTCCAGACTCCAAGGCTCAGAACCCTCTCCAAAGGGTCATTTCTGTAATTTTGGAATGTCCTCCTTGCCTGCCTGGCATCTTCTTTTATATTCTCTTATCTATTTATTTATTTTCTTTTTCTTTTTAAGTTTTTATTTAAATTCCAGTTAAGTAACATACAGCGTACTATTAGGTTCAGGTGTAGAATTCAGTGATTCATCGCCTCTATACAACACCGAGTGCTCATCAGGACATATGCCCACCTTCATCCCCATCACCTATTTAGCCCATCTCCCTTCACTTCCCCCTGATAACCAGCATTTTGGTTTTTATAGTTAAGAGTCTGTTTCCTGGTTTGCCTCTCTTTTTTCCCCCCCTCTATGCTCATCTTTTTTTTCTTAAATATGAATGAAATCATATGGTATTTGTTTTTCTCTGACTGGCTTATTTCACTTAGCAAATAATCTCTAGCTCCATCCATATCATTGCAAATGGCAAGATTTCATTCTTTTTGATGACTGACTAAACTCCATTGGATATATATATATATATATATACACACATATATATACCACTTCTTCCTTATCCATTCTTCACTTGATGGACATTTGGGTACTTTCCATTGTTTGGGTATTGTTGATAATGCTGCTATACACATCGGGGTGCATGCATCCCTTTGAGTCAGTATTTTTGTATGTTTGGGCAAATACCTAGTTGGCATCTTATTTTCATAAAGCAAAAGAGAGAGATGGCATCATATACCTCAAAAGCTGAGAGCATGTTTATTCCAACACAATATCCATCGTCAATGGATCCAACACAATCACCATCATCAATGACTGTCATGATGAATGGTTCCCCCACTGGAGCCCACATGGGCTTGGCCACACTGGGAGCTCTCTCAGACCCATGGGCCTTGAGGAATCCAGGGACCCTGTCCAGAAACATGGGAGGAGGGGCATTCAAGGGTGGGCCCATCGTTCCCAGCTGGCCCTGCCCCTGGCCAACATCCCCACCTAGAGAAGACGCTTCCTCCAGCTTGACTTGCTTCTCATCTGCTTGGCCTCCATCTATTTCCCCATGTAAGGCTCTGCCTGACTCTCCCTAATAATTTCAATTCACTGACCTGAGGCAAATTGGATGACCAGGATCTGGGAGGTTGTGTTGGGGGTGGGAAGGGTGATGTAGACCACCCCACACACTTGGAGATTCAGGTGAATGGAAGAAGGCCTCATCTGGACCAAATGGCAAGAAAGGGCAAATAGGAGACCATTGCCTCAAGCCTGATACTCTTCCAAGGGGGTCAACCCAGGTCCCATGTCAACTTAGATCACTTGGGGACAGAAGATGGAGGCTGAGCCCATTGTCAGGGCCCACAAGGTCACATGGCCAAGAACACAAAAACCCCCGCACCCCTCGCCATCAGCACCCATTCCTCATTCCAGCCAATCAGCCCTTGCTCACCACTTGCCTTGCTCAGATGTGGATTCTCACCACTTCCTGCCAGTCTAGGCATGCCTTCATGGGAATCAGAAAAAGTCACCTTCATCACCCCAAGAATGCTTGGCTGAACATCAGCCTCCACTGTCCTCCTCAGCTTGGTGCCCACTATCTGGGTGGCCCAGGACTGTCTGGCATCATCTTCATCTCCCTTCCTCTATGAAAGCCTTCTCTTTGAGGAGCCTGGCTCAGGCACGGGTCTTGGTCCATCTCCATGGAACTGGAGTCTCAGAGATAGTGTGGATGAGAACAAGCTGTCCTGCTAGGGTCATAGGGATTCCAATGGCAACTCAGGCAGCAAGCAGTTGCTCTGGGAAAGTAGGACAAAAGTCATCACTGGGAGCCAAGATGGTCCTGCTTGGGGAACACTGTATTTCCCTTGCACTTGGTTCCCAGGAAGGTCCACCCTGGACTTGTCCAAGTCCTCAGGCTGGAACACAGGTGGCCATGACGTCCCTGCCCTACCTGGGAGCTGTCCAGAGAGACCAAGGGAACCAGACAGGGCAGACAGGGAGGACTTGGTCCACTTCTGGCAACATCTGGAAACAGAACATCTGAGCCACCATGCTTGCCCATAGCATGCCTCAATGTGAATTAGAAAAGGCACCCACTCACCAGGGAAGAGACAATGGGGCTTTCCAGATGCTCCTATCATGGGAAACAAGTGGAGGCACCCATCACCCTCTCCTTCCCCCTGCAGCTGTGGACGAATGTCAGCTGAAACCCAGAGTCTGTAAAAGCCATGGCATCTGCATCAACACCCAGTGCAGCTACACCTGCCAGTGCCCACCTCTCCAGAAGATTCCACCACAGGGCAGGGAGGCAACAGGGCCTTCTGAGCCTGGGGTTCCCTTTTGGAGCCCCCTGCCTCTCTGTGCACCCCCACACTTGCCCTTCCTCACCTGTCACAAGCAGGAAGTGTCACTTCTAGATCTGAGAAGGGGAAGCTCAGTCCTGAGCTGAGGAGGAAATGACTAAGAGCCTTGATTGGGAAGTCTAGCTCCCATGACTCAGTTTCCTTTTGCTATAGTTTTTGCTTGAAAAGGAGGATAGTGTCCCTGCTGAGTTCATCTTGAAGGAAGCTGCCATAAGGAGCCTTGAGAGTGGAGATGCAGCAGTACTTTCAGGACCTTGTATGCTCAGAGCAAGCAGTGAGGAGACAGGGAATCTGGGCTGTATAGGGCAGGGCTGACCCTGCTGGTCACTGCTGTCCCAAACTGCACCCATGCCATTAGTCCATCCACTGAGTCAACATGAAGGCAGATCAGTGTCACATCCTCCCTGGTTAGAGGCCCTTCACAGCCTACCCCTCTCCCTGAACCTGAAACCTAGTCTAATCTGCACGATATGGGAAGGGTCTCAGCTTTGTCTGGGTGATACACATACATGGTTCTACCCTGTCCACCTTGCAGGGACAATCTGAGATTATGGAGTTTTTACAATAGAAAATGCTATCATAAAGTTTATCTTGACAGGCTAGGTGGCTGGTACATGGTGTGTGTGTGTATGTGTGTGTGTGTGTGTGTGTTTCCTTGGTGTGAAGTACTAAGGAATCTGAGAGAAAGGGCAGGCAGGATGGCTGCAGTGAATGGAGGGGACCCTGACCCTCTGGCTTTGTCCTCAGATGTGAATGAATGCACGGCAGGGCAGAACCCATGCCACAACTCCACCCACTGCCTCAACAACACTCGGGGCTATGAGTGCCACTGCTGCCCTGGCTGGAAGCCAGCTCCTGGGTCCCCCAATGACCTCAAGAACACCGTCTATGAGGGTCCAGAGCCCAGACACCACATTCTGGAGACTCACACTCAGAACATCTGATCACATATTCAGTGGCACCCACACAAACCAAACAGAATGACCCCTGGGGTGCCCTGTTGAGCCAGGCGTTCATTCTTTTGAGGCTGGTTGGGAAAAGATCTGGGGGTCTTGGGGAAGGAGCTGGGGTACTGAGGAGCAGGCTCCTTGGAGACTCCAGACAGCAGCTAATTACTACCTGGGACAAAGGCATTTCTATAGTCACAACCTGCACATCTGTACAGGGCTCAGGTGCTACATGTCAGGCTCCACACACTTCCCATGACCCCCGCATCACCAGGATGTGGGGTCAGCAGGTGATATCACCTCCAGCCAAGGGGAGACACTAACACAGGGAAAAGAGGGAAGGCACAGAGGGGAAAGGGGTCCTGACTCCCATCTTTGTGTCCCCAGATGTGGATGAGTGCAGTTCTGGGCAGCCTACATGCCACAAGTCCACCATCTGCATCAACACCGTGGGCTCGTACAAGTGCCACTGTCGCCGGGGCTGGGAGCCCAAACCCGGATTCCAGAATAAGCAGCCCAACACCACCTGTGAAGGTACCTGGTCTGACCTGACCCCAGACCCCGCCCCTGACACACACAGACACTCTCGCACCTAATGAATGGTGTTCTATCCCCTGCAGAGATGTCCTTCCCCACCTGGACCCCACCCCCTGGAATCAAGAGCCAGGTGAGTGGCCCCAGCAGGGACCAGGAGGTAGGAATCCCTCTGTGCAGCCCACCTGATCCACCCATTTCCCCCAAACTCCCCCACTCACAATTTGGGCTCTCTGATCTGTACATATCTATCCTAGAGACTCTCCCGTTTCTTTGAAAGAGTCCAAGATCTGCGCAGAGACTTCAAGCCAGCCTTGGCTCAGGACACCATCCAGGTAAGGGCACATCCCAGGAGATGCAAGGTGGAGGCATCCCATAGAGGCCTGGCAAGCTTTGGCCTGGGTGGAGGCAGCCCCAACATACTGGCTTCCTCTCTGAGGCCTCTTCCATGGTGGGTGGGAAGAGCAGACATGCAGGCATTCCTACTCACTGTTAGACACCTCCTGCACCCACAAATGACTTTTCTTCTTGCTGTTTCTGGACACTGGGGTAATGTCATTCTTGGCATTTGTGAACAGGGTTGACTTCCGGATTCCGGGGGCAAAGACCCCAGGACTCTGATCCAGTACCACCTTCATCTACCTATGAGTCTCCAGGGTCTGTTGTCTGGGGCTGAGTGGGCAGGGTCTTCATGCTCACTGGCTCTGTGTCCCCAACCCCCAGGACCTCATACAGGAGGTGGATGAGCTGCTGGAGACTCCAGGGGACCTGGAGGCTCTGCCCCGCTCAGAGCAGCACTGTGTGGCCACTAACCTGCTTGTTGGCCTTGAGGATGTCCTGAGAAACCTGAGCCAGGCCCTGCCCAATGGGACATTGACCTTCAATGAATCTGCAGGCACAGGTAAGTACAGGGGTCTGCCCCAGGCTTTGCTCTGCCTGTTCCCGCCACATTTGTGCCCCAGCCTCACTGGAGTGTGTGACCATGCTTATATCTCCATATTTCCAGATGCTTCATTTAACCAATTAAGAGGTTAAATGAATAAAACTGTAAATTATACACATTTTCATTGTAATATAAGTTATCAACAGATGAAATAATTATAATGAAGAATTTAAGATAACAAAATAGAAACATCTTTAAAAGGTTGTTTAATTTTGAAGAATGTAAATTTAATATTATTTGATATTTAAGTATGATTTGTTTTGTTGAGTAAAATTCAAGTAAAATAAAATTTATCATTTTAAACAAAATGTACAATTCAGTAGCACTTAGTACACTCCCAGAGTTGTACAACCATCACCTCCATTTCTAAAATATATTCATCACCCCAAAAGTAAATAGTGTACCCACTAACAGTTCCTTCCCATCTCTCCCACCCCCAGATCCTGCAGCCAGCAGTCTGTTTTCTGAGTCTGTGGATTTGCCTATTCTAAACATTTCATATCAATAGAATCATGCAATAAGGACCTTATAGTCTGGCTTCTTTCACACGGCATGATGTTTTCAAGGGGAATCCCTGTTGTAACACGTGGTAGTATTCCTTTCCTTTTTATGGTTGAATAATATTCCATTATTGTGGATATAGTACCTTTTGTGTATCTATTTATCCACTGATGGACCTTTGGGTTGTTGCCACCTTTTGACTATTTTGAATAGTGTTACTATGAATATTGGTGGACAAGTTTTTGTTTGAATAACTGTTCTCAGCTTTTTGCATACATACATAGGAGTGGAATTTCTGGGTGATGAGGTGACTCTATGTTCAACTTTTTGAGGAACCACCAGGCTCTTTTTCTAAAATGGTGGCACCATTTTACATCCTCACCAGCAACACAAGGGTTCCATAGATATATTCTCAGCAACACTTGGTACTTACATTTTGTTTTCTTATAGCCTTTTTTAGTGTATGTCAGGCAATGTCTCTGTCGTTTTGGTTTGCATTTCCCAAATGACTAATGATATTTAACATCTTTTCATGTGGTTGTTGAATATTTGTATATATATATATATATACATACATATATATATACATATATATATACGTATATATATATATAAACATCTATTCAAGTCCTTTGTCTATTTTTTAATTCATTGTTTGACTTTTGGTTGTTGAACTGTAAGAGTTCTTTATTAATTCTACAGTAGACTGTATGAAACATATGATTTGCTCATTTTTTCTCCCATTCCATAGATTGTCTTTAACCTTTCTCCATGGTCTTTTCACTCTAGTAAACAGATGCTTCTGTTTTGATGAAATCCTTTTTCTCTATTTTTTCTTTGTTACATGTGCATTTGGTGTCTTTTGTAAGAATCCATTGCCAAATCTAAGGCCATGAAGATTTACACCTGTTTTTCCTCCTAATTTTTCTAGTTTTAGATCATAAATGTAGATCTTTGACCCATTTTAGTAATTATTGTTTGTTGTGTGAGATAGGGTTCCAGCTTACTTCTACTGCAAGGGGAGATCTAGGTGTGCTAACACCATTTGATGAATAGACTTTTCTTTTTCCACTGAATGGTCTTGGCATCCCTTATTTTTTTTAAATTTTTTATTGTTAGGTTAATCACCATATATTACATCATTAGTTCTTCATGTAGTGTTCCATGATTCATTGTTTCTACATAACACCCAGTGCTCCACGCAGAACGTGCCCTCCTTAATACCCATCACCAGGCTAACCCATCCCCCCACCCCCCTTCCCTCTAGAACCCTCAGTTTGTTTTTCAGAATCCATCGTCTCTCATGGTTCGTCTCCCCCTCCGACTTACTCCCCTTCATTCTTCCCCTCCTGCTATCTTCTTCTTTTTCTTTTTTCTTAACATATGTTGCATTATTTGTTTCAGAAGTATAGATCTGTGATTCAACAGTCTTGCACAATTCACAGCGCTCACCATAGCACATACCCTTCCCAATGTCTATCACCCAGCCACCCCATCCCTCCCACCCCCCACCACTCAGCAACACTCAGTTTGTTTCCTGAGATTAAGAATTCCTCATATCAGTGAGGGCATATGATACATGTCTTTCTCTGATTGACTTATTTCACTCAGCATAACACCCTCCAGTTCCATCCACGTTGTTGCAAATGGCAAGATCTCATTCCTTTTGATGGCTGCATAATATTCCATTGTGTATATATACCACTTCTTCTTCATCCAGCATCTGTCGATGGACATCTTGGCTCTTTCCATAGTTTGGCTATTGTGAACATTGCTGCTATAAACATTGGGGTGCACGTACCCCTTCGGATCCCTACATTTGTATCTTTGTGGTAAATACCCAGTAGTGCAATTGCTGGATTGTATGGTAGCTATATTTTCAACTGTTTGAGGAACCTCCATAATGTTTTCCAGAGTGGCTGCACCAGCTTGCACTCCCACCAACAGTGTAGGAGAGTTCCCCTTTCTCCACTTCCCCGCCAGCATCTGTCGTTTCCTGACTTGTTAATTTTAGCCATTCTGACTGGTGTGAGGTGGTATCTCATGGAGGTTTTGATTTGGCTTTCCCTGATGCCGAGGGATGTTGAGCACTTTTTCATGTGTCTGTTGGCCATTTGGATGTTTTCTTTGGGAAATGTCTGTTCATGTCTTCTGCCCATTTCTTGATTGGATTATTTGTTCTTTGGGTGTTGAGTTTGATAAGTTCTTTATAGATTTTGGATACCAGCCCTTTATCTGATATGTCATTTGCAAATATCTTCTCCCATTCTGTTGGTTGTCTTTTGGTTTTGTGGATTGTTTCTTTTGCTGTGCAAAAGCTTTTTATCATGATGAAATCCCAATAGTTCATTTTTGCCCTTGCTTCCCTTGTTTTTGGCGATGTTTATAGGAAGAAGTTGCTGTGGCTGAGATTGAAGAGGTTGCTACCGGTGTTCTCCTTTAGGATTTTGATGGACTCCTGTCTCACGTTTAGGTCTTTCAACCATTTGGAGTCTATTTTTGTGTGTGGTGTAAGGAAATGGTCCAGTTTCATTCTTCTGCATGTGGCTGTCCAATTTTCCCAACACCATTTGTTGAAGAGACTGTCTTTTTTCCATTGGACATTCTTTCCTGCTTTGTCAAAGATGAGTTGACCAGAGTTGGGGTCCATTTCTGGGCTCTCGATTCTGTTCCATTGAATTTTGTGTCTGTTTTCATACCAGTACCATACTGTCTTGATGATGACAGCTTTGTAATAGAGCTGGAAGTCTGGAATTGTGATGCCGCCAGCTTTGCTTTTCTTTTTCAATATTCCTCTGCCTATTCGGGGTCTCTTCTGGTTCCATACAAATTTTAGGATTATTTGTTCCATTTCTTTGAAAAAAGTGGATGGTATTTTGATGGGGATTGCATTGAATGTGTAGATTGCTCTAGGTAGCACTGACATCTTCACAATGTTTGTTCTTCCAATCCATGAGCATGGAACGTTTTTCCATTTCTTTGTGTCTTCTTCAATTTCTTTCATGAGTATTTTATAGTTTTCTGAGTTCAGATCCTTTGCCTCTTTGGTTAAATTTATTCCTAGATATCTTATTGTTTTGGGTGCAGTTGTAAATAGGATGGACTCCTTGATTTCTCTCTCTTCTGTCTTGGT
Source organism: Callorhinus ursinus (assembly GCF_003265705.2). Taxonomy (NCBI): domain Eukaryota; kingdom Metazoa; phylum Chordata; class Mammalia; order Carnivora; family Otariidae; genus Callorhinus; species Callorhinus ursinus. The sequence goes on from NW_027397144.1 coordinate 3,578,038, forward strand.
GGTGGTGTATAGGAATGCCACTGATTTCTGGACATTGATTTTATATCCTGCTACTTTACAGAATTCCTGTATGAGTTTTAGCAGTTTCGGGGTGGAGTCTTTTGGGATTTCCACATACAGTATCATATCATCTGCAAAGAGTGAGAGTTTGACTTCCTCTTTGCCGATTTGGATGCCTTTGATTTCTTTTTGTTGTCTGATTGCTGTGGCTAGGACTTCTAATACTATGTTGAAAAGCAGTGGTGATAGTGGACATCCCTGCCGTGTTCCTGACCTTAGGGGAAAAGCTCTCAGCTTTTCCCCTTTAGAATGATATTGGCTGTATGTTTTCCATAGATGGCTTTTATGATATTGAGGTATGTACCCTCTATCCCTGTACTCTGAAGAGTTTTGATCCAGAAAGGATGCTTTACTTTGTCAAATGCTTTTTCTGTATCTATTGAGAGGATCATAGGATTCTTGTTCTTTCTTTTGTTAATGTATTATATCACGTGATTGATTTGCGGATGTTGAACCAGCCTTGCAGCCCAGGGGTAAATCCCACTTGGTCATGGTGAATAATCCTTTTAATGTACTGTTGGACCCTATTGGCTAGTATTTTGGTGAGAATTTTTGCATCCATGTTCATCAAGGATATTGGTCTGTAGTTCTTCTTTTTGATGGGGTCTTTGTCTGGTTTTGAGATCAAGGTAATGGTGGCCTCATAAAACGAGTTTCAGAGTTTTCCTTCCATTTCTATTTTTTGGACCAGTTTCAGAAGAATAGGTATTAATTCTTCTTTAAATGTCTGATAGAATTCCCCTGGGAAGCCATTTGGCCCCGGGCTTTTGTTTCTTGGGAGATTTTTGATGATTGCTTCAATTTCCTTAGTGGTTATAGGTCTGTTCAGGTTTTCTATTTCTTCCTGGTTCAATTTTGGTAGCTGATACATCTCTAGGAATGCACCCATTTCTTCCAGGTTATCTAATTTGCTGGCATAGAGTTGCTCATAATATGTTCTTATAATTGTTTGTATTTCTTTGGTGTTGGTTGTGATCTCTCCTCTTTCTCATGATTTTGTTGATTTGGGTCATTTCTCTTTTCTTTTTGATAAGTCTGGCCAGGTCAATCTTGTTAATTCTTTCAAAGAATTAAGCTCCTAATTTCGTTGATCTGTTTTACTGTTCTTTTGGTTTCTATTTCATTGATTTCTGCTCTGATCTTTATTATTTCTCTTCTCCTGCTGGGTTTAGGCTTTATTTGCTGTTCTTTCTCCAGCTCCTTTAGGTGTAGGGTTAGGTTGTGTATTTGAGACTTTCTTGTTTCTTGAGAAAGGCTTGTATTGCTATATACTTTCCTCTCAGGACTGCCTTTGCTGTATCCCAAAGATTTTGAACATTTGTGTTTTCATTTTCATTGGTTTCCATGAATTTTTTTAATTCTTCTTTAATTTCCCGATTGACCCATTCATTCCTTAGTAGGATGCTCTTTAGCCTCCATGTATTTGAGTTCTTTCCAACTTTCTTCTTGTGATTGAGATCTAGTTTCAAAGCATTGATGGTCTGAAAATATGCAAGGAATAATCCCAATCTTTTGGTGTCGGTTGAGACCTGATTTGTGACCTAGGATGTGATCAATTCTGGAGCATGTTCCATGGGCACTAGAGAAGAATGTGTATTCTGTTGCTTTGGGATGGAATGTTCTGAACATGTCTGTGAGGTCCATTTGGTCCAGTGTGTCATTTAAAGTCTTTATTTCCTTGTTGATCTTTTGCTTAGATGATCTGCCCATTTCAGTCAGGGGGGTGTTAAAGTCACCTACTATTATTGTATTGCTGTCAATGTGTTTCTTCACTTTTGTTATTAATTGCCTTATATAATTGGCTGCTCCCATGTTCGGGGAATAGATATTTACAATTGTTAGATCTTCTTGTTGGATAGACCCTTTAAGTAGGATATAGTGTCCTTCCTCATCTCTTATTACAGTCTCTGGTTTAAAATCTAATTTGTCTGATAGAAGGATTGCCACCCCTGCTATCTTTTGGCGTCCATTAGCATGGTAAATGGTTTTCCACCCCCTCACTTTCAATCTGGGGCTCTCTTGGGTCTAAAATGAGTCTCTTGCAGACAGCATATGGATGGGTCTTGTTTTTTAATCCAATCTGATAGCCTGTGTCTTTTGATTGGGGAATTTAGCCCATTTACATTCAGGGTAACTATTGAAAAGTATGAATTTAGTGCCATTGTATTACCTGTAAGGTTACTGTTACTGTATATTGTCTCTGTTCCTTTCTGATCTATGCTGCTTTTAGGCTCTCTCTTTGCTTAGACGACCCCTTTCAATATTTCTTGGAGGGTTGGTTTCGTGTTTGCAAATTCCTTTAGTTTTTGTTTGTCCTGGAAGCTTTTTATCTCTCCTTCTATTTTCATTGACAGCCTAGCTGGATATAGTATTCTTGGCTGCATATTTTTCTCGTTTAGTTCTCTGAAGATCTCATGCCAGTCCTTTCTGGCCTGCCAGGTCTCTGTGGATAGGTCTGTTGCCAATCTAATATTTCTACCATTGTAGGTTACATATCTCTTCTCCCGAGCTGTTTTCAGGATTTTCTCTTTGTCTGTGAGACTCGTAAGTTTTACTATTAGATGTCGGGGTGTTGACCTATTTTTATTGATTTTGAGAGGGGTTTTCTGTGCCTCCTGGATTTTGATGCCTGTTTCCTTCCTCACATTAGGGAAGTTCTCTGCTATTATTTGCTCCAGTATACCTTCTGCCCCTCTCTCTCTTTCTTCTTCTTCTGGGATCCCAATTATTCTAATGTTGTTTCGTCTTATCGTATCGCTTATCTCCCAAATTCTGCCCTCGTGATCCTGTAGTTGTTTCTCTTTCTTTTTCTCAGCCTCTTTATTTTCCATCATTTGGTCTTCAATATCGCTGATTCTCTCTTCTGCCTCATTTATCCTAGCAGTTAGTGCCCCCATTTTTCATTGCACCTCATTAATAGCCTTTTTGATTTCGACTTGGTTAGATTTTAGTTCTTTTCTTTCTCCAGAAAGGTTTCTCTAATAACTTCCACGCTTTTTTCAAGCCCAGCTAGTATCTTTAAAGTCATGATTCTGAACTCTGGGTCCAACATCGTACTAATGTCCGTATTGAGTAGGTCCCTGGCTGACGGTACTATCTCTTGTTCTTTTTGCTGAGGTGATTTTTTTCGTCTTGTCATTTTGTCCAGAGGAGAATATATGAATGAGAGAACAAAATGCTAACAGTTTAATAACATCCCCAGCAAATATACTGTATACAAATCAGAAAAGACCTGAAACCAGGGGAAAAGAAAGGGAAAGAAAGAGAAAAGAAAGAGAAAATAAAGAAAGAAAGAAAAACCAAAAAGAAAAAGATTAAAAACAAAAACAGAACAATACAAAAAAAACCCGAATATGATCAAATATGATCAGGCTAGTGTATAGATCAGTGCCACACACTAGATTTTGGGCATATTTTGGTCTGTTAAAAAAAAGTGTCTCCTAAAATTTTAAAGGAAGAAAGACATATATGTACAAAATAAGGGTTGATACAATGAAGGGATGGAAGATGACTGTAAAGATGAAAATTATAAACGATTTTATAAAAGGAATTGATACAATAAGAAATTGTTTGAAAATAGAAAGAAGAAGATTTAAAAAAAAAAAGGGAGAGAATGTGATCAGGCAGGAGACTAGAACAAAGCCATACACTAGTGATTTAGGGTATATTTTGATCTGTTAGAAGAAACTGTATCTCAAAATTTTAAAGAGAGAAAAACTTATATATATATGCCAAAAATAAGGGTAACTACTATGAAGGGATAAAATATGACTCTAAGAATGAAAAATAAAAAATGTTTTTTTTAAAACGAAAGGGATTGATAAGATGTTGGTTGAAAAAGGGAAAAAGAGAAATTAAAAAAAAAGTTAAAAAAATTAACTTTGAAAAACTAATGAATCATGGTAAAAAAAAAAAGCCATGAATCTATGTGCAGTATTCCCCTAGCGCTGGAGTTCTCCCATTCTCCTTGATCGGTAAACTTGGTCTTGGCTTGCTGGCTGTTTGTGCTGATCTTCTGGGGGAGGGGCCTGTTGCCGTGGTTCCCAAATGTCTTTGCCGGAAGCGGAATTGCCCCGCCTTTGTTGGTCCGGGCTAAGCAAGCTGCTCGGGTTTGCTCTCAGGAGCTTTTGTTCCCTGCAAGCTCTCGGTACAGCTTTGGAGAACGACAGTGAAAATGGCGGACTCCCAATCTCCGCCCAGAGGAGGCAAGAACTCGGGGCTCCGCTCCTCAGTGCGCCCCCAGAGAAAAGCAGTCAGTCACTCCCGTCTCCCTGGTCTCGGGCCGCAATCCGCGCTCACCCGGCCTGTGACCGAGCGTCTCTATCTCTGGCACCTGACCCCGTGTGGAGTCTCCAAACCCAGCAGATCCCTGCAGTGCGCTCCCACGCTGCTCCTCCCGGGGGAGGAAGGGGAGTCTCCCCGGCTCTGCCGCTTGTTGGGTCCCTGCTGGAGTAGCAGTGGCCCGACTGGGCTGCGGATCACAGTTTATGGCAACCCCAAGCTGAGAGCCCGCGCCTCAGCTCCGTCTCAGCAGCCGGCTTCCCCGCTCATATCCCTGGGAGCTCTGCTGCACTCAGGCTCCCCCGGTCTTTCTGTGACCCCGAGGGTCCTGAGACCACACTGTCCTGCGAGGGTTCCACCCCCCGTTCAGCCACTGGAGCGATGTCCCTCAGTGGAGCCGACTTCTTAATGTTACAATTTTGTGCTCCGCGGCTCTAGCACTTGCCAGAAGCGGCTGACGGAGGCCCCTCCCCCGCCGTCTATCCTCCCGAATATCACCTCGGATTCACTTCTCCGCACGTCCTACCTTCCAGAAAGTGGTTGCTTTTCTGTTCAGAGAGTTGTTGCTACTCTCCTCTTTGATCTCCTGTTGAGTTCGTAGGTGTTCAGAATGGTTTGATCCCTATTCAGCTGAATTCCTGAGACCAGACGAAATCTAGGACTCCTACTCCTCCACCATCTTGCTCCACCTCTTGGCATCCCTTATTGAATATCAATTGGTCACAGATGTATGGGTTTATTCCTGGGCATTCAATTTTATTTTACTTGTCTGTATGTCTATCCTTATGCCAGTACCCTGCTGTTCTGATTACTGTTGGTTAGTAGTCAGTTTTGAAATCAGGAGGTGTAGTAGGTAGTCCAATTTTGTTTTCTCATTTTCAAGACTGTTTTGGGTATTTGGGTCCCTTGCAATGGCCTGTGAACTTTAGGATGAACTTTTCCGTTTCTAAAAAATGTTGCAATATTGATATGGATTCTATTGAATCTGTAGACATCTTTGGGGAAATATTGCCATTTTAGTAATATTAAGCCTTTAAACCATGAATATAGAATGTTTTCCCATTTACTTAGGGTCTTTCATTTATTCCAACATTTTTTTGTAGCTTTCCATGTACAAGTCTTGAACCTCCTTGGGTTAATTTATTTCTAACATTTTGTTCATATTTTTACATTTATGTTCATAAAAATATTGGTCTATAATTTTCTCATAATGGCTTTATCTGGTTTTGTTATCGTTGCGATGGTGGCTTCATAAGATTATTTAGGTAGTATTCCTTCCTTTTCTACTTTTGGAAGTATTTACAAAGGATTCTTTTTAATACTTACTTGAATGGTTGGGAGAATTCACCAGTAAAGCCATCTGGTCTGGGCTTTTCATTTTGGGGAATTTTTATCTGATTCATTGTCTTTGCCTTTGATAGGTCTGTTCAACTTTATTTATTCTTCAGTTACTTTTGTTGTTTGTGTGTCTCCTGGTATTTGTCACTTTCATCTAGCTTATCCAGTTTGTTGGTGTACAATTGCTCATCGTATTTTCTTATAATCCTTTGTAATTCAGTGTGTGTGTGTGTGTGTGTGTGTGTGTGTGTGTGTGTGTGTGTGCCTGTGCCTACCACCACACATACAAAAATAATGGTGTTATAGCAACCACTACAGGCAGAATTACTAACCTAACTCCCTTATATAACTCCTCTCACTCATAGACCTGTCCCTGGTGGTACAGGAGCAAGGACACAGAAATGTCACTTTGAGTTTAAATCAGGTGAAGATGCTGCTGAACTGGGATGTGGTGCACGAATCTGGTGACTCAGGTACTGGCTGAGATGGGGGGAAGGTCACAAGATGCCCAAGGATGCGACAAACAGGGAACTGAAGATTAAAGGGAAGGAGTGGTTAGTGGGACCACAGAGTCCATCTGAGGAAGAAGGGGTGTTGGGCACCCCAAGGTATCAACATTGGCCTCATCCTGCAGGTCCTTCTGTGGTGGGTCTCATCTCCACTCCAGGGATGGGCAAGTTGTTGGCTGAGGCCCGCCTGGTGTTGGAGTCTGAGAAGCAGGCAGTTCTGCATGGGGCACACAAGGGCGTGCTGCAAGGAGTCTCCTCTGTCCTGGTCTCAGATGTCATCTCTGCCTTTATGAGCAACTGGGAAACCCAGAACCTCAGCTCTCCCATCACCTTCATCTTCTCCCACCACGTGAGTGCTATTGAGATAGTGCTGTGGATGTGGAAGGGGCCTGGGTCCTGGGCACAGCCTTGCTGCCTAGCTCAGTCTTGAGGTTCTTGGGGGCTCCCTCCTGGGTGCATCATTCCAAAGAAAGCCCTTTGGAAGCCAGCTTTGGATAAACATTTCTGAGCACCATGGCCACCGTCTCCCACCTACACTCTCTTCCTACAGTCGATGACCCCTGGGCCAATGCAAAAGGTGTTCTGTGCCTTCTGGGATCACACTCCGGATGGATATGGTCATTGGTCCACCACAGGCTGCAGGATGGTGGCCACTGGAGACATCAGCACCACCTGCCAGTGCACCCACCTCAGCAGCTTTGCTGTTCTCTTGGCTCACTGTGACGTGCAGGTGAGAGCCCTGAGAGGGTTTGCGTTCCATGCCTATTGCTCTGTAACATATTTCTTCACATGTAGAGGCTTTAAAAAAAACAGAAATTTATATCTTGTGGTTTCTTTGCTCAGGCATGATGGGGCTGACTTGCTGTTCTGGGTCTTATAAGCCTGAAGTCAGCCAGATCTGCATTCTCCTCTGTGGCTCAGGTTCTTCCTGTGAGCTCCCTGGTTGTTGGCAGGATTCAGTTCCTTGCAGTTGTAGAAGTAAGGTTCCACTGTCTAGCTAGCTGAGAGCAGGGGACCATGCTCAGCTCCAGGAGCTACCTACATTCCTTCTTTCACAGGCCCTCACACAGGTATCAGCATTCCTATTTCTTTTTAAAATTTTTATTTATATTGAATTTAGTTAACATATATTGTATATTAGTTTCAGGGGTAGAGTTTAGTGATTCATCAGTTGCATACAACACTCAGTGCTCATTACATGAAATGCCCTCCCTAATGCCCATCACCCAATTACCCCATTCCCCTACCCACCTCCCCTCCAGCAACCTTGGTTTGTTTCCTATAGTTAAGAGTATCTTATGGTTTACTTCCCTCTCTATTTTCATCTTATTTTTTTCCTTCCATTCCCCTATGTTCATCTGTTTTGTTTCTTAAATTCCACATATGAATGAAATCATATGGTATTTGTCTTTTTAAAAAATTTTTTATTGTTATGTTAATCACCATACATTACATCATTAGTTTTTGATGTGGTGTTCCATGATTCATTGTTTGTGTATAACACCCAGTGCTCCATGTGTATTTGTCTTTTTTTGGCTGACTTATTTCACTTTGCATAATACCCTCTAGTTCCATCCATTTTGTTGCAAATGAGAAGATTTCATTCTTTTTGAGGGCTGTGTAATATATATACCACATCTTTTAAGAAATTTTATATTATTTTTATTCAATTAATTAACATGTAGTGTATTATTAGTTTCAGAGGTAGAGGTCAGTGGTTCATCAGTTGCATATAACACCCAGTGTTCATTCCATCACGTGCCCTCCTTAATGCCCACCATCCTGTTACCACATCCCCCCACCCACCTCCCCTCCAGCAACCCTCAGTTTGTTTCCAATAGTCAAGTGCTCTTACAGTTTGTCTCCCTCTCTGATTTCAACTTACTCTATTTTTCCTTCCCTTCCCCTATGATCCTGTTTTGTTTCTTCTTCCACATATGAGTGAAATGATGTGATAATTGTATCTCTCTGATTTATTTTGCTTAGCATAATTTCCTCTGTTCCATCCACAGTATTGCAAATGGTAAGATTTTATTTTTTTAAAATATTTTATTTATTTATTTTGAGAGAGAGAGAGAGAGAGAGAGAGAGAAATCACGAGCAGAGGGGAAGGGCAGAAGGAGAATCAGGCTCCCCACTGAACAGGGACTCTGATGCAGGACTCGATCCCAGGACCCTGAGATCATGACCTGAGCTAAAGGCAGACACTTAACCAACTGAGCCACCCAGGCGCCCAAGATTTCATTTTTTGATGGCTGAGTAATATTCCATTGTGTTTGTGTGTACGTGTGTGTGTATGTGTGTGTGTGTTTGTATGTGTGTGTACGTGTGTATACCTCATCTCCTTTATCCATTCATCGGTCAACAAACATCTTGGCTCTTTCCATATTTTGGCTACTGTGGACATTACTGCCTAAACATTGGGCATGCATGTGCCCTTTCAGATCACTATGTTTCTATCCTTTGGATAAATACCTAGATCTGCAATTGATGGGACATAGGGTACCTCTATTTTTAACTTTTTTGAGGACATTCAATACAGTCTTCCAGAGAGGCTGCACCAGTTTGCATTCCCATTAACAGTGTAAGAGGGTTCCCATACCTCCGCATCCTCACCAACATCTGTTGTTTCCTGAGTTGTTAATTTTAGCCATTCTTACTGGTGTGAGGTAGTATCTCATTGTGGTTTTGATTTCTGTTTTCCTGATTCCAAGTGATGTTGAGCATTTTTCATGTGTCTGTTGGCCATTTGTATGTCTTCTTTGGAGAAATGTTTGTTCATGTCTTCTGCCCATTTCTAGACTGGATTTTTGGGTGTTGAGTTTGATAAGTTCTTTATAGATTTTGGATACTAGTCCTTTATCTGATATCTCATTTGGAAATACCTTCTCCCATTCCGTAGGTTGCCTTTTAGTTTTGTTGACTGTTTTCATTGTTGTGCAAAAGCTTTTTATCTTGATGAAGTCCCAGTAGCTCATTTTTGGTTTTGTTTCTCTTGCCTTTGGAGATGTGTCTAGCAAGAAGTCAGTGTGGCCAAGGTCAAAGAGGTTGCTACCTGTGTTCTCTAGGATTTTGATGGATTCCTGTCTCACATTTATGTCTTTAATCCATTTTGAGTTTTTTGTGTATGGTGTGAGAGAATGGTCCAGTTTTAAGATTAGTTGACCATAGAGTTGAGGGTGCATTTCTTTGTTCTCTATTCTATTCCAGTGTATCAGAATTTCTATGCAGAGGACAGTAGAAGTCCCCTCACCTCAAATGCTCAATTTTTGAATCTTTTTCTCCAGGAAGTGTTCAGGGCTTTTGAGAACTCACTGATCAGGCCAGGCCTACCAGGACAAAATCCCTCTCTTAAAGTCAACTGATATAGGACCTGAATTCCATCTGCAAAATCCCTTCACAGCAGCACAAATTGGCATTTAACTGAAAATCTTGAAGAAGCGTGTGTACACCTTTTATCATTCATTGCCAAATTAGAATTCTGCTTATCACTGGGATCTTCATGACAGGAAGGCTGTAGAAAGTGGCTCTAGGGGCTGTAGAAAGGAAGATTTGGTGGTGGTAGAGGTCAAAGGGGACTAGGAAAGCCATTGAGTGCAGGTGGGATAGGAACTATGTTTGCCTGTTCTGCTGGCCAGGTGAGCTGGTTACTTCCTCTGGATCACCATATCAAAGACTTAGGTGATCTGTAAAATAAAATAAACCCTTGTGAGCTCCAGGAGTTTCTCTTGAGTAAAGACTCTCCTGTCCCTCAATTTTTATGGAACTTGAATTAATAAGGTCAGAATCCCATAGAATTTTAGCATTCTGAACCTGGAGGAATTTCCTGAATAACATAACAAATTTACCTGGTTCCCCTATTCTTGATGTTGCTATGTCAAAAAATGAAGAAAAAAAAAATGATGGAAGAGTCATTACCCCAGAACAAGAAAATGTGATTGTGATGTGTTCTTGCTTGTTTTTGCGGGTCCCAGGAGGAGGATCCCGTGCTGGCTGTGATCACCTATGTGGGGCTGGGCCTCTCTCTGCTGTGCCTCCTCCTGGCAGCCCTCACCTTCCGGCTCTGCAAAGCCATCCAGAACACCAGCACCTCGCTCCACCTGCAGCTCTCAATCTGCCTCTTCCTGGCGCACTTGCTCTTCCTCACAGCCATCGACCGGACTGAGATCAAGGTACTGACATTGTCATACGGGAGCCCCTGCTCTGCCCCAAGGGATGCTCATTTCATGGAGCCATCATGCATTGATACCTTGATAAAATGGCCTTGAGTCCCAGGGAAAATTTGAAGGGTAAGTAGCTTATTTCACATTGATAAAACTAGATAAAAAAACTTCTTTTTAAAAAAATTTTATTATGTTGTGTTAGTCACCATACAATACATCATTAGTTTTTGAAGTAGTGATCCACGATCCATTGTTTTCATATAACACCCAGTGCTCCATGCAGTACATGCCCTCCTTAATACCCATCACCGGGCTAACCCATCCGCCCACCCCCCCTTCCCTCTAAAACCCTGTTTGTTTCTCAGAGTCCGTAGTCTCTCATGGTTCATCTCTCCCTCCGATTCCCCCCCTTCATTTTTCCCTTCCTTCTCCTAATGTCCTCCATGCTGTTCCTTATGTTCCACAAATAAGTGAAACCATATGCTAATTGACTTTCTCTGCTTGACTTATTTTACTTAGCATAATCTCCCCAATCCCATCCATGTTGATGTAAAAGTTGGGTATTCATCCTTTCTGATGGCTGAGTTATATTCCATTGTATATATGGATCACATCTTCTTTATCCATTCATCCGTTGAAGGGCATCTCGGCTCTTTCCACAGTTTGGCTATTGTGAACATTGCTGCTATGAACATTGGGGTGCTTATGGCCGTTCTTTTCACTACATCTGTGTCTTTGGAGTAAATACCCAGAAGTGCCATTTCTGGGTCATAGGGTAGCTCTATTTTTAAATTTTTGAGGAACCTTCACACTGTTTTCCAAAGTGGCTGTACCAACTTGCATTCCCACCAAAGTGTAGGAGGGTTCCCCTTTTCCACAACCTCTCCACATTTGTTGTTTCTTGCCCTGTCCATTTTTGCTATTCTAACTGGTATAAGGTGGTATCTCAATGTGGTTTTGATTTGAATTTCCCTGATGGCTAATGATGTTGAACATTTTTTCATGTGTCTGTTAGCCATTTGTATATCTTCCTCAGAGAAGTGTCTGTTCATATCTTCTGCCCATTTTTTGACTTGATTATTTGTATTTTGGGTGTTGAGTTTGAGAAGTTCTTTATAGATCTTGGATACCAGTCCTTTATCTGTAGTGTCATTTGCAAATATCTTCTCCCATTCTGTGGGTCACCTCTTTGTTTTGTTCACTGTTTCCTTTGCTGTGCAGAAGCTATTTATCTTGATGAAGTCCCAAAAGTTCATTTTTGCTTTTGTTTCACTAGCTTTTGGAGATGTATCTTGAAAGAAGTTGCTGTGGCCTATGTCAAAGAGATTACTGCCTATGTTTTCCTCTAGGATTTTGATGGATTCCTGTCTCACATCTAAGTCTTTCATCCATTTTGAGTTTATCTTTGTGTATGGTGTTAGAGAATGGTAGAGTTCATTCCTTCTGCATGTGGCTGTCCATTTTCCCAGCACCATTTATTGAGGAGACTATCTTTTTTCCATTGCATGTTTTTTCCTGCTTTGTCGAAGATTATTTCACCATAGAGTTGTGGGTCCATATCTGGGTTCTCTATTCTGTTCCATTGGTCTATATGTCTGTTTTTGTGCCAGTATCATGCTGTCTTGGTGATCACAGCTTTGTAACATAGCTTGAAAATTGGCAACGTGATGCCCCCAGCTTTGTTTTTCTTTTTCAACATTTCCTTGGCGATTCGGGGTCTTTTCTGATTCCATACAAATTTTAGGATTGTTTGTTCCAGCACTTGGAAAAATGTCATTGGAATTTTGGTCGGGATGGCATTGAAGGTATAGATTGCTATGGGTAGCATAGACATTTTAACAATGTTTATTCTTCCAATCCAAGATCATGGAATATTTTTCCATCTTTTTGTGTCTTCTTCAATTTCTTTCATGAGTGTTCTGTAGTTCCTAGAGTATAGGTCCTTTACCTCTTTGGTTAGGTTTATTCCGAGGTATCTTATGGTTTTTGGTGCTATTGTAAATGGAATCATTTCTCTAATTTCTCTCTCTACAGTTGCATTGTTAGTGTATAAGGAAGCAACTGATTTCTGTGCATTGATTTTGTATCCTGCCACATTACTGAATTGCTGAATGAGTTCTAGTAATTTGGGGGTGGAGTCTTTTGGGTTTTCCACATAAAGTCGTCTGCAAAAAGAGAAAGTTTGACTTCTTCTTTGCCAATTTCAATACATTTTCTTTCTTTTTGTTGTCTGATTGCTGTTGCTAGGACTTCTAGTACTATGTTGAACAATAGTGGCGAGAGTGGGCATCCTTGACGTGTTTCTGATCTTAAGGGAAAGGTTTTCAGCTTTTCCCCATTGAGGATGATATTCGCTGTGGGTTTTTCATAGATGGATTTTATGAACTTAAGAAATGTTCCCTCTATCCCTATACTCTGAAGAGTTTTAATCAGGAAAGCGTGCTGTATTTTGTCAAATGTTTTTTCTGCATCAATTGAGAGGACCATATCGTTCTTCTCCCTCCTCTTATTAATGTGTTCTATCACATTGATTGATTTGTGAATGTTGACCCACTTTGCATCCCAGGGATAAATCCCACTTGGTCGTGGTGGATGATCCTTTTAATGTATTGTTGTATCCTATTAGCTAGGATTTTGTGGAGGATTTTGGAATCCATATTCATCAGGGATATAGGTCTGAAATTCTCCTTTTTGATGGGGTCTTTGCCTGGTTTGGGGATTAAGGTAATGCTGGCCTCATAGAATGAGTTTGGAAGTTTTCCTTCTGATTCTGTTTTTTGAAACAGTTTCAGTAGAATAGGTATTATTTCTTCTTTGAATGTTTGGTAGAATTCCCCAGGGAATCCATCAGGCCCTGGACTCCTGTGTTTTAGGAGGTTTTTGATCACTGCTTCAATCTCGTTACTGGTTATTGGCCTATTCAGGTTGTCAATTTCTTCCTGTTTCAGTCTTGGCAGCTTATAGGTTTCCAGGAAGGCCTCCATTTCATCCAGATTGCTCAGCTTATTGGCATAAAGTTGTTGATAATAATTTCTAATAATTGTTTCTGTTTCCTTGGTGTTAGTCGTGATCTCTCCCCTTTCATTCATAATTTTATTAATTTGGGTCCTTTCTCTTTTCTTTTGGATAAGTCCGGCCAGTGGTTTATCGATCTCATTAATTCTTTCACAACACCAGCTTCTAGTTTTGTTGATCTGATCTACTGTGTTTCTGGTTTCTAATTCATTGATCTCTGCTCTAATTTTAATTATTTCTCTTCTAATGCATGGCTTAGGCATCGTTTGTTGCTTTTTCTCTAGTTCTTTAAGGTGTAGAATTAGTTAGTTGGTGAATTCGGGATTTTTTTGTTTTTTTGAGTGAGGCTTGGATGACTATGTAGTTCCCCCTTAGGACCGCCTTTGCAGTATCCCATCGGTTTTGGACTGATGTGTTTTCGTTCTCATTGATTTCCATGAATTGTTTAAGTTCTTCTTTGATTTTCTGGTTGACCCAAACATTCTTGAGCGGAGTGGTCTTTAGCTTCCAAGTGTTTGAATTTCTGCCAAATTTTTCTTGTGATTGAGTTCCAGTTTTAAGGCATTGTGGTATGATGAACCGTGAGAGACGATGGACTCTGAAAAACAAACTGAGAGTTGTAGAGGGGAGGGCCTGGGGGGATGGGTTAGCCTGGTGATGGGTATTAAAGAGGGCACATTCTGCGTGGAGCACTGGGTGTTATGCACAATGAATCATGGAACACTACATCAAAAACTAATGATGTAATGTATGGTGATTAACATAATAAAAAAATTTAAAGAAAAAAATAAAGCATTGTGGTCTGAGAATATGCAGGAAATAATCTCAATCTTTTGGTATCAGTTGAGACCTGATTTGTGACCCAATATGTGGGTATTCTGGAGAAAGTTCCATGTGCGCTCGAGAAGAATGAGTATTCTGTTGTTTTAGGGTGGAATGTTCTGTAAATATCTATGCGGTCCATCTGGTCCAGTGTATCATTCAAAGCTCTTGTTTCCTTGTTGATTTTCTGCTTAGATGATCTCTCCATTGCTGAGAGTAGAGTATTGAGGTCTCCTACAATAAACGTATTGTTATCAACATGATTCTTTATTTTGGTTAACAGTTGGCTTATGTAGATGGCTGCTCCCATGTTGGGGGCGTAGATATTTACAATTGTTAGATGTTCTTGTTGGATAGACCCTTTAAGAATGATATAGTGTCCTTCTGTGTCTCTAATTACAGACTTTAGTTTAAAATCTAATTTGTCTGATATAAAAATTGCTACCCCAGCTTTCTTTTGAGGTCCACTGGCATGGAAGATGGATCTCCATCCCTTCACTTTCAGTCTGGATGTATCTTTAGGTTCAAAATGAGTCTCTTGTAGGCCGCATATGGATGGATTCTGTCTTTTTATCCAATCTGCAACCCTGTGCCGTTTTATGGGAGCATTTAGGCTATTCACCTTGAGAGTGATTATTGAAAGATATGAATTAATTGTCATCATGTTGCCTGTGAAGACGTTGTTTTTATAGATTGTCCCTGTAAATTTCTATTGTATATCACTCTTGGGGTCTTTCTCCTTTTATAGAACCCCCATTAATATTTCTGCAGGGCCGGCTTAGTGTTCACATATTCTTTCAGTTTCTGCTGGTCTTGGAAGCTCTGCAACTCTCCATCTATTCTAAATGACAGACTTGCTGGATAAAGTATTCTTGGCTGCATGTTCTTCTCATGTAGTACCCTGAATATGTCTTGCCAGGCCTTTTTCTGTCTTGCCAGGTCTCTGTGGATAGGCCTGATGTTATTCTGATGTTTCTTCCTCTGTACATAAGGAATCTCTTTCCCCTAACTGCTCTTAAGATGGTTTTCTTGGTTCTAAGATTTGCCAGTTTTACTATTACATGCCGGGGTGTTGACCTGTTTTCCCTGATCTTGGGAGGGGTCCTCTCTGCCTCTGGGATGCGAATGTTTGTTTCATTCCCCAGATTAGGGAAGTTCTCAGCTACGATTTGCTCAAATACATCTTCTAGTCCTCTCTCTCTCTCTCCACTCCCTCTGGGATTCCAATTATTCTGACATTGGAACACGTCATGGTGTCACTTATTTCTCTGATTCTATTTTCATGGATTCTGAGTTGTTTTTCCCTGGCCTCCTCTTTTCCCTTTTTATCTATTATATTGTCTTCCAGGTCACTTATTCATTCCTCTGCCTCACCCTAGCTGTTTGATTATCTAGATTGGATTGGATCTCATTGATAGCATTTTTTTTTTTTACCATGAGATTCACGCATTTTATTTTTTTTATTTTATTTTTAATTTTTTTTATTGTTATGTTAATCACCATATATTACATCATTAGTTTTTGGTGCAGTGTTCCATGATTCATTGTTTGTTCATAACACCCAGTGCTCCATGCAGAACGTGCCCTCCTCAATACCCATCACCAGGATAACCCATCCCCCTCCCCTCCTCCCCTCTAGAACCCTCAGTTTGTTTTTCAGAGTCCATCATCTCTCATGGTTCGTCTCCCCCTCTGACATACTCCCCTTTTCTTCCTCTCCTGTTATCTTCTTCTTTTTCTTTTTTCTTAAAATATGTTGCGTTATTTGTTTCAGAAGTACAGATCTGTGATTCAACAGTCTTGCACAATTCACAGCGCTCACCGTAGCACATTCCCTCCCCAATGTCTATCACCCAGCCACCCCATCCCTCCCACCCCCCACCACTCCAGTAACACTCAGTTTGTTTCCTGAGATTAAGAATTCCTCATATCAGTGAGGTCATGTGATACATGTCTTTCTCTGATTGACTTATTTCACTCAGCATAACACCCTCCAGTTCCATCCACGTCGTTGCAAATGGCAAGATCTCATTCCTTTTGATGGCTGCATAATATTCCATTGTGTATATATACCACTTCTTCTTTATCCATTCATCTGTCGAAGGACATCTTGGCTCTTTCCACAGTTTGGCTATTGTGGACATTGCTGCTCTAAACATTGGGGTACACGTACCCCTTCGGGTCCCTACATTTGTATCTTTGGGGTAAATACCCAGTAGTGCAATTGCTGGATCGAACGGTAGCTCTAATTTCAACTGTTTGAGGAACCTCCATACTGTTTTCCAGAGTGGTTGCACCAGCTTGCATTCCCACCAACAGTGTAGGAGGGTTCCCCTTTCTCCACATCCCCGCCAACATCTGTTGTTCCCTGACTTGTTAATTTTAGCCATTTTGACGGGTGTGAGGTGGTATCTCATTGAGGTTTTGATTTGGATTTCCCTGATGCCGAGCGATGTTGAGCACTTTTTCATGTGCCTGTTGGCCATTTGGATGTCTTCTTTGGAGAAATGTCTGTTCATGTCTTCTGCCCATTTCTTGATTGGATTATTTGTTCTTTGGGTGTTGAGTTTGATAAGTTCTTTATAGATTTTGGATACTAGCCCTTTATCTGATATGTCATTTGGAAATATTTTCTCCCATTCTGTCGGTTGTCTTTTGGTTTTGTGGACTGTTTCTTTTGCTGTGCAAAAGCTTTTTATCTTGATGAAATCCCAATAGTTCATTTTTGCCTGGGCTTCCCGTGCC
The DNA here is from genome assembly GCF_003265705.2 of Callorhinus ursinus. Classification (NCBI taxonomy): domain Eukaryota; kingdom Metazoa; phylum Chordata; class Mammalia; order Carnivora; family Otariidae; genus Callorhinus; species Callorhinus ursinus. The sequence goes on from NW_027397144.1 coordinate 3,594,971, forward strand.
TTTGGCGATGTTTCTAGGAAGAAGTTGCTGCGGCTAAGGTCGAAAAGGTTGCTACCTGTGTTCTCCTTTAGGATTTTGATGGAATCCTGTCTCACGTTTAGGTCTTTCAACCATTTGGAGTCTATTTTTGTGTGTGGTGTAAGGAAATGGTCCAGTTTCATTCTTCTGCATGTGGCTGTCCAATTTTCCCAACACCATTTGTTGAAGAGACTGTCTTTTTGCCATTGGACACTTTCCTGCTTTGTCAAAAATAAGTTGACCATAGAGTTGAGGGTCCATTTCTGGGCTCTCGATTCTGTTCCATTGATCTATGTGTCTGTTTTTGTGCCAGTACCAAACTGTCTTGATGATGACAGCTTTGTAATAGAGCTGGAAGTCCGGAATTGTGATGCCGCCAGCTTTGCTTTTCTTTTTCAGTATTCCTCTGGCTATTCGGGGTCTCTTCTGGTTCCATACAAATTTTAAGATTATTTGTTCCATTTCTTTGAAAAAAGTGGATGGTATTTTGATGGGGATTGCATTGAATGTGTAGATTGCTCTAGGTAGCATTGACATCTTCACAATATTGATTCTCCCAATCCATGAGCATGGAACGTTTTTCCATTTCTTTGTGTCTTCTTCAATTTCTTTCATGAGTATTTTATCATTGATAGCATTTTTAAGTTCTGCCAATTCAGCTTTCATTTCTGCCCTTAGAGATTCTATGTTGCCATTAATTGATTTCTCCATTCCAGCTATTGTCTTCACAATTGCTAGCCGAATTCCATCTCCGACATCTTGGTTATATCTGCATCCATTTGTAAATCTGCGGCATAAGTCATAATCTCTCAGTCTCTTCTATTTTGGGGGTTCCTCCTCCTAGTCATTCTGTTGATGGGTGTTTGAGGGAATGTATAGAGTCCAAATTATTGACCGGAACCCAAGCAAGATGCACCTTTTTTCTAGGGACCTTAGGGTTGCTGGCCTCTTGTTTTCCCAGCCTGTCTTCCAGGGAAGGGGCCTGCTGTGCTGTTACTCAGGCAACCCTGTTTGGGCAGAGTTGCTGTGCCCCCCTGTGGTGGGGGATGGGCTCAGTGGGAATCAGTTTTGGGGCTTTTGTTCTCTGGCGGTGTTCCCTGAGTGGCTTTCCACGTCTCTTCCACGAGTCAGAGCAGAAGAGACAGTTTCCAACCCTCTGCCTTAGAACAGAGAGATCGCAGTCTGTTCTGCAGTAAGCTCTCCAGGCCACACTGTCTCCGTTTCTGTCTGTGCTGCTATAAAGTGCAGTGTCCTGGGTTGTGTGCCCCTCCGCAGTGCCCCCAGTCCTGCCTCCAGGTTGGAGCACATCTCTGCCCTTTGTGCTTCTAAAACCACCAGCCACCCCCAGATCGCACGTGCGACCCCGCCACTCCAGGTTTCTGCCCCGGGGGCTGCCCTAAAGTCCTTTCCCCGCTGCTGCCGGTCTGCTTGTCTGTGCCCTGTCCCCAGCAGTGAGGCTGTCCCTCACCGGCGGTGTAAGATCCCCATGGCCAGGCACCATCCCGCTGCCGTTTATCCTCCGATATCTGCCTGCGGAATCACGGCTCCCTGCTTCATAACTCGAAACCAACCGCCTGCGATATTCTGTTTGTAGAGATCCAGATCGTCTTACATCTCAGGCTGGTTTCCTTGGTGCTCAGAGTGGTCTGGTAGATATCCAGCTCAATTCTGGGACCAGTTGAAATGGGGTCCCCTACTCCTCTGCCATCTTTCCTCCTCTCAAAAAAACTTCTTTCGACAACTCCTTTAAGTTGAGAGTTCTCCCCTTTGGTAAGGTATGGGAAGAGTCCTGGGGCCACCTTGCTCCCTGACAATCCCTCCTGGTGACACCTTTCTCCTCCCCCAGGTGCTGTGCGCCATCATTGCGGGTGCCCTACACTATCTCTACCTGGCGTCCTTCACCTGGATGCTGCTGGAGGGTCTGCACCTCTTTCTCACTGCACGCAACCTGATGGTGGTCAACTACTCCAGTGTGAGCAGGTTCATGAAGAAGCTTATGTTCCCTGTGGGCTATGGAGTCCCAGCTATAATTGTGGCCATTTCTGCGGGATCCAGGCCTCACCTTTATGGAACACCCGCTCGGTAAATGCAAATTCCCTACATGATCATGGCTAGCACTAGAAGCAGAGTAGCATTTTTTATTATGCCTCACATAATACGGGGAAGATACATGAAGCAATAATCCTTAGGACATCTTTCTGGTGGAAAAGTATAATAATTAAGCAGCATACACAAACAATGAATCGTGGAACACTATATCAAAAATTAATGATGTAATGTATGGTGATTAACATCACATAATAATAATAAAAAAATAAAATCCGAGAAAAAAATATTTAAGCAGTGTGTCTTTAGATCTCTGTCCTTTGAATAGCAAAACTGTAGCAAAAAGAATTGCTTAGGACATCATTAAAAAAATCTAATCTACTTCTTTTTCCAAATCCTTTAAGATGTTCCAATATTTTTATTTGGAAAAGTAGAGGTTGCCTCATAGTTTACAAGGTACTTTATGCCATACATTTTCTACCCATTTTAATATGTGATAACTCAAACCTCACATTAATACTATGAAGTATGTATAGTCGTTTGCCCCATTTTTAAAAATGTTAGTTTATTTTTTCTTTCTTCTTTCTTTCTTTCTTTCTTTCTTTCTTTCTTTCTTTCTTTCTTTCTTTCTTTCTTTCTTTTCTTTCTTTCTTTCTTTTTCTTTTTTTCTTTCTTTCAAGAAAATTTTTAAAATTTTATAATGTTGTGTTAGTCACCATACAATACCTCATTATGTTTTTGATGTGGTGATCCACGATCCAATGTTTTCGTATAAAACCCAGTGCTCCATGCAGTACGTGCCCTCCTTAATACCCATCACCGGGCTAACCCATCCCCCCACCCCCTCCCTTCTAAAACCCTGTTTGTTTCTCAGAGTCCACAGTCTCTCATGGTTCATCTCTCCCTCTGATTTCCCTCTCTTCATTTTTCCCTTCCTTCTCCTAATGTCCTCCATGCTGTTCCTTGTGTTCCACAAATAAGTGAAACCATATGATAACTGACTTTCTCTGCTCGACTTATTTCACTTAGCATCATCTCCTCCAGTCCCATCCATGTTGGTATAAAACTTGGGTATTCATCCTTTCTGATGGCTGAGTAATATTCCATTGTATATATGGACCACATCTTCTTTATCCATTCATCTGTTGAAGGGCATCTCGGCTCTTTCCACAGTTTGGCTATTGTGGACAATGCTGCTATGAACATTGGGGTGCATATGGCCCTTCTTTATACTACATCTGTATTTTGGGGGTAAATACCCAGGAGTGCAATTGCTGGGTCATAAGATAGCTCTATTTTTAAGTTTTTGAGGAACCTCCACACTTTTCCAAAGTGGCTGTACCAACTTGCATTCCCACCAACAGTGTAAGAGGGTTCCCCTTTCTCCACAACCTCTCCAACATTTGTTGTTTCTTGCCCTGTCCATTTTTGCCATTCTAACTGGTGTAAGGTGGTATCTCAATGTGGGTTTTTTTTTTGATATTTTATTATTTTATTTTATTTTTTTAAAGATTTTATTTATTTATTTGAGAGAGAGAATGAGATAGAGAGAGAGAGAGCACGAGAGGGAAGAGGGCCAGAGGGAGAAGCAGACTCCCTGCCGAGCAGGGAGTCCAATGTGGGACTCAATCCCGGGACTCCAGGATCATGACCTGAGCTGAAGGCAGTCACTTAACCAACTGAGCCACCCAGGCACCCTTTTTTTGATATTTTAAAAGCAATTATTTGGGAACATTTTTAAACATTTTATTATGTTATGTTAATCACCATACATTACATAATTAGTTTTTGATGTGGTGTTCCATGAGTCATTGTTTGCATATAACACCCAGTGCTCCATTCAATATGGGCCCTCTTTAATACCCATCACCAGGCTAACCCATCCCCCCACCCCCTCCCCTCTAGAACCTTCAGTTTGTTTCTCAGAGTCCATAATCTCTCATGGTTCATCTCCCCCTTTGATTTGCCCCCCTTCATTTTTCCCTTCCTACTATCTTCTTTTTCTTAACATATAATGTATTATTTTTCTCTGAGACCCTCAACTGTATGGTCAACTAATCTTTGATGAAGCAGGAAAGAATGTCCACATAAAGTATGATATCATCCACAAAGAGTGAGAGTTTGAGTTCCTCTTTGCCGATTTGGATGCCTTTGATTTCTTTTTGTTGTCTGATTGCTGTGGCTAGGACTTCTATTACTATGTTGAATAGCAGTGGTGATAGTGGACATCCCTGCCACGTTCCTGACCTTAGGGGGAAAGTTCTCAGGTTTTCCCCATTGAGAATGATATTCGCTGTAGGCTTTTCATAGATGGCTTTTATGATATTGAGGTATGTACCCTCTATCACTATACTCTGAAGAGTTTTGATCAAGAAAGGATGCTGTACGTTGTCAAATGCTTTTTCTTCATCTATTGAGAGGATTATATGATTCTTGTTCTTTCTTTTGTTAATATATTGTATCACGTTGATCGATTTGCGGATGTTGAACCGACCTTGCAGCCTGGGGATAAATCCCACTTGGTCGTGGTGAATAATCCTTTTAATGTACTGTTGGATCTTATTGGCTAGTATTTTGGTGAGAATGTTTGCATCCATGTTCATCAAGGATATTGGTCTGTAGTTCTCCTTTTTGATGGGGTCTTTGTCTGGTTTTGGGATCAAGGTAATGGTGGCCTCATCAAATGAGTTTGGAAGTTTCCTTCCATTTCTATTTTTTGGAACAGTTTCAGGAGAATAGGTATTAATTCTTCTTTAAATGTTTGGTAGAATTCCCCTGGGAAACCATCTGGTCCTGGGCTTTTGTTTGTTGGGAGATTTTGGATGACTGCTTCAATTTCCTTAGTGGTTATAGGTCTGTTCAGGTTTTCTATTTCTTCCTGGTTCAATTTTGGTAGTTGATACATCTCTAGGAATGCACCTATTTCTTCCAGGTTATCTAATTTGCTGGCATAGAGTTGCTCATAATATGTTCTTATAATTGTTTGTATTTCTTTGGTGTTGGTTGTGATCTCTCCTCTTTCATTCATGATTTTGTTGATTTGGGTCCTTTCTCTTTTCTTTTTGATAAGTCTGGCCAGGAGTTTATCGATCTTCTTAATTCTTTCAAAGAACCAGCTCCTAGTTTCGTTATCTGTTTTACTGTTCTTTTGGTTTCTATTCGTTGATTTCTGCTCTGCTCTTTATTATTTCTCTTTTCCTGCTGGTTTTAGGCTTTATGGGCTGTTTTTTCTCTAGCTCCTTTAGGTGTAGGGTTAGGTTGTGTATTTGAGACCTTTCTTGTTTCTTGAGAAAGTCTTGTATTGCTATATACTTTCCTCTTAGGACTGCCTTTGTTGTGTCCCAAAGATTTTGAACAGTTGTGTTTTCATTTTTTTGGTTTCCATGAATTTTTAAAGTTCTTCTTTAATTTCCTGGTTGACCCATTCATTTTTTAGTAGGATGCTCTTTAGCCTCCATTATTTGAGTTCTTTCCGACTTTCCTCTTGTGATTGAGTTCTAGTTTCAAAGCACTGTGGTCTGAAAATATGCAGGGAATAATCCCAATCTTTTGGTACCTGAGACCTGATTTGTGACCTAGGATGTGATCAATTCTGGAGCATGTTCCATGGGCACTAGAGAAGAATGTGTACTCTGTTGCTTTGGATGGAATGTTCTGAATATATCTGTGAAGTCCATTTGGTCCAGTGTGTCATTTAAAGTCTTTATTTCCTTGTTGATCTTTTGCTTAGATGATCTATCCATTTCAGTCGGGGGGGGTGTTAAAGTCCCCCAGTATTACTGTATTGTTGTAAATGTGTTTTCTTTTTGCTTTTGTTATTAATTGCCTTATATAATTGGCTGCCCCTATGTTAGGGGCATAGATATTTACAATTGTTAGATCTTCTTCTTGGATAGATCCTTTATGTAGGATAAAGTGTCCCTCCTCATCTCTTATTACAGTCTTTGTTTTAAAATCTAATTTGTCTGATATAAGGATTGCCACCCCTGCTATCTTTTGGTGTCCATTAGCATGGTAAATGGTTTTCCACCCCCTCGCTTTCAATGTGGGGTTTTCTTTGGGTCTAAAATGAGTCTCTTGCAGACAGCATATGGATGGGTCTTGTTTTTTTATCCTATCTGATAGCCTGTGTCTTTTGATTGGGGCATTTAGCCCATTTACATGCAGGGTAACTATTGAAAGGTATGAATTTAGTGCCATTGTATTGCCTGTAAGGTGACTGTTACTGTATATTGTCTCTGTTCCTTTCTGGTCTATGGTGTTTTTAGGCTCTCTCTTTGTTTAGAGGACCCCTTTCAATATTCCTTGGAGGGCTGGTTTCGTGTTTGCAAATTCCTTTAGTTTTTGTTTGTCCTGGAAGCTTTTTATCTCTCTTTCTATTTTCATTGACAGCCTAGCTGGATATAGTATTCTTGGCTGCATATTTTTCTCGTTTCGTGCTCTGAAGATATCACGCCAGTCCTTTCAGGCCTGCCAGATTTCTGTGGATAGGTCTGTTGCCAATCTAATGTTTCCACCATTATAGGTTATATATCTCTTCTCCTGAGTTGCTTTCAGGATTTTCTCTTTGTCTCCGAGACTCGTAAGTTTTACTATTAGATGTCGGGATGTTGACCTATTTTTATTCCTTTTGAGAGGGGTTCTCTGTGCCTCCTGGATTTTGATGCCTGTTTCCTTCCCCACATTAGGGAAGTTCTCTGCTATTATTTGCTCCAATATACCTTCTGCCCCTCTCTCTCTTTCTTCTTCTTCTGGGATCCTAATTATTCTGTTTCCTCTTATCATATCGCTTATCTCTCGAATTCTGCCCTCGTGATCCTGTAGTTTCTCTTTTTCTCAGTCTCTTTATTTTCCATCCTTTGGTCTTCTATATCACTGATTCTCTCTTCTGCCTCATTTATCCTAGTAGTTAGTGCCCCCATTTTTGATTGCACCTCATGAATAGCCTTTTTGATTTTGACTTGGTTAGTTTTTAATTCTTTTATTTCTCCAGAAAGGGTTTCTCTAATAACTTCCATGCTTTTTCAAGCCCAGCTAGTATCTTTAAAATCATGATTTTGAACTCTAGGTCTGACATCGCACTAATGTCCATATTCAATATTTCCCTGGCAGACGGTACTACCTCTTGTTCTTTTTGTTGAGGTGATTTTTTTCATCTCGTCATTTTGTCCAGAGGAGAATAAATGAATCAGAGAACAAAATGCTAACAGGTTAACAACATCCCCAGAAAATATATTCTAATCAAATCAGAAAAGACCTGAAACCAGGGGAAAAGAAAGGGAAAGAAAGAAATAAGAAAGAGAAAAAAAAAGAAAAAGATAAAAACAAACAAAAACAGAAGAAAACAAAAAAAAAACCCCAGAATATTATCAAATATGATCAGGCTGGTGCATAGATCAGTGCCACACACTGGATTTTGGGTATATTTTGGTCTGTTAGAAGAAAGTGCCTCCTAAAATTTTAAAGAAAGAAATACTTTTATATGTACAAAATAAGGGTTGATACGATGAAGGGATGGAATATGACTGTAAAGATGAAAATTATAAAAATTTTAGAAAAGGAATTGATAAGAAGGTGTTTGAAAAGAGAAAGAAGAGGATTTAATAAAAGGAAAGAAAGAAAGAAAAAAAAGGGGGAGAGAATGTGATCAGGCAGGAGACTAGAACAAAGCCATACACTAGAGATTTAGGGTATATTTTGATATGTTAGAAAAAACTGTATCTCAAAATTTTAAAGAGAGAACAAAGTATATATATATGCCAAAAGTAAGGGTAACTACTATGAAGGGATAGAATATGACTCTAAAAATGAAAAACAAAAAATTTTTTAAAGAAAAAGTGATTGATAAGGTGTGGTTGAAAAAGGGAAAAAGAAAAATAAGAAAAAAACAGTTAGAAAATTAACTTTGAAAGACTAATGAATCATGGTAAAAAAGCCATGAGTTCTACGTGCAGTATTCCCCTAGCGCTGGAGTTCTTCTGTTCTCATTGATCACTAAACTGGTCTTGGCTGGCTGTTGGTGCTGATCTTCTGGGGATTGGCCCTGTTGCCATGGTTCCCAAATGTCTTTGCTGGAGGCAGAATTGCCCCGCCCTTGCTGGGTCTGGACTAAGTAATCTGCTCGGGTTTGCTCTTGGGAGCTTTTGTTCCCTGCAAGCTTTCCGTACAGCTTTGGAGGACGAGAGTGAAAATGGTGGCCTCCCAATCTCCACCCATAGGGGCTGAGAACTCGGGGCCCCGCTCCTCAGTGCGCCCCCAGAGAAAAGCAGTCAGTCACTCCCATCTCCCCCATCTCTGGCCGCACTCCACGCTCACCCAGCCTGTGACCGAGCGTTTCTATCTCTGGCACCCGATCCTGTGTGGAGTCTCCAAACCCAGCAGATCCCTGCGGTGCGCTCCCGTGCCGCTCCTCCTGGGGGAGGAAGGGGAGTCTCCCCAGATCTGCCACGTGTTGGGTCCCTGCTGGAGGAGCAGTGGCCCGACTGTCACCAATCACTGTTTATGGCAACCCCGAACTGAGAGCCCGCGCCTCGGTTCCATCTCTGCAGCTGGCTTCCCCGCTCTGATACCCGGGAGCTCTTCCGCACTCAGGCACCCCCGGTCTTTCTGTGACCCTGAGGGTCCTGAGACCACACTGTCCCATGAGGGTTCCACCCCCAGCTTAGCCACTGGAGCGATGTCCCTCAGCTGACCCAACTTCTTAGAAGTCCGATTTTGTGCTCCGCTGCTCTATCACTTGCCAGAAGCGGTCGATGGAAGCCCCCTCCTCCGCCGTCTATCCTCCCGAATATCACCTCGGATTCACTTCTCCGCATGTCCTACCTTCTAGTAAGTGTTCGCTTTTCTGTTCAGAGAGTTGTTGCTATTCTTTTCTTCGATCTCCTGTTGAGTTCATAGGTGTTCAGAATGGTTTGATCCCTATTCAGCTGAATTCCCGAGACCAGAGGAAATCCAGGTCTCCTACTCCTCCGCCATCTTGCTTTGCCTCCACCTTTTTTGGACACTTTGAAGATGTTATTCCACTGCTTTTTGTCCTCCATGATCTCAGACAAGAAGTCACTTGTTAATCTTATTGAGGCTCTCTTGTACATGAAAAATCAATTTTCTCTTGCCACTTTTAATATTTTGTCTTTGTCTTTTGTCAGTAGGTCTATGATGTGTTTCAGTGTGGATATTTGAGTTTATTCCAGTTGTAGGTTCATTGAGCTTCTTGGATGTGTAGATTGATATTTTTATTCAAATTTGGGAAGTTTTTAGCTGTTCATTCTTCAAGTGTTTTTCTGCCCTTTAGCTTTGTCTTCTTCTGGGACTCCAATTATTTGTATGGTGATGCACTTGGTCCTGTGCCATATTCTCTGAGATTCTGTTCATTTTTCTTTATTCTATTTTTTTTCTGTTCCTCAGTGAATAATTTCCATTGACCTATATTTGAATTTATTTTTTACTTTTACCAGTTCCAATCTGTTGTTGAGCCCCTCTGGTGAATTTTTCATATCAGTTATTGTACTTTTCAACTCTAGAATTTCTATTTGGTTCCATACATAATAGGTATTTCTTTATCCATATCCATATTCAACAACACTGTTTTTGTATTTTCTTTTAGTTTTTTAGATATGCTTTAGTGTTTTTAATATATTTATAATATCTGATTAAGACTTTATCAACAAATTTTGAAATCTGTGGTTCCTTAGAGATGTTTTCTTTTGACTGATTTTTCCCCCTTTGTATGTTTCACATTTTCCTGTTTCTTTGGATATATCATAAATTTTTGATTAAAACTCAATATTTTAGATCATATATTGTAACATCTCTGTTATCATATTCCTCCACCATCCAAGATATGTTGTTGTTTCCGGTTTGTGGTGTTTTTGTTTATTTGTTTGTTTGGTGATTTTCTTGGACTATTTCTGTTAATTGGTCATTCTTTGCAGTGTATGACCCTTGTAGGGTTTTGGTCACATCTGTGTCAGTATAATTTAATAGCCACCCAATATTTGTTAGAAGATTTCCTTAATGCTTTGCCTATTTTCTTTTCCATTCATCTGTCTGTGGACATCGGGCTCTTTCCATATTTTTACTATTATTGACATTGCTGCTTTAAACATTGGGGTGCATCCCCATGCCTTTTTTGAGTGAGGCATTATCCTTGTGCATCCTTACATTTACAGGAATATTTCAGAGGTTTTCAAAATTTGTTATGGTGCTTTGGTACTCCAGTATTTCCTTTTAAATTGCTGGATAAGTTGTTGGTCCGCCCTGAAATCATAGGCCTAGATAGCTGGTGATGTGACAGTAGTTTGCTATTGTATTGGTAATGCCCTACAGTAGGCTCCCCTTTCCCCCACGAGTTCTCAATCAAATCAACTAGCCACCAAATTTAGAGAATAAAGGAGTTAGGAAATACAGAGTTAGAAAAAAATATTGATTGTGTTCTGGGGGTGATGATGATGCTTTTAATGGGGCTCCAAAAATAGATCTCTCCATTGTCTTCAGTGCTCTCCACTTTTGGTTGCCACACCACTAAGCTCCATGTTAAACCATCCCAGGCTCCTTTCTCCCCAGTCTTCATGACGTTCAGTAGTTTCTCTTGGATAGACTATTTTCAATTCGTTCTGCAGTTTTGGGTAACTGTCAGAGTTTTGAAATGGTTGGTTTTCATTTTTTCTGTGTGTATTTTTGTTGTTTTAGAAGGAGAGCAAGTTCACCAAGGTCCTTACTTCTCCATTCAGGAAGTCAGTTCCCAGAAGGTGCGCTCCCAAGCACAACATGCTGCTAATGCTTATGTTCACCTACATCAACCAAGCTCTTTCCAGGTGTCTTTCTTGGACACTTCAGCTCTTTCTTGCTTACCTCTTCTTAGTCTATACTTCAGTTGTCCTGAAATGGCCTTCCACACACTTCCACATTCTGAAATGCCCTGCTCATTCTCTGTTTTATCCTAATGTAGAATCAAAAGTGAATTCTATCACTGTGTATCAGTAAAACCTTCGGCCATTGACCTAAGCTCTCTATGCATCAGGTACCAATCTGTGATCATAAGAGAAGCTCTGATTTGTGCTGTTGTTAAAGTTAAATCAAATAACTTAAAAACAAAAGACAACTGAATTTAAAAATGGATAGTATAGGTACACCTGGCCGGCTCAGTTGGAAAAGCATGTGACTCTTGATCTCAGGGTCATGAGTTCAAGCCCCATGTGGAGTGTAAAGATTACTTAAATAAATAAAAAACTGAAGGGCGCCTGGGTGGCTCAGTTAGTTAAGCGACTGGCTTCAGCTCAGGTCATGATCCTGGAGTCCCGGGATCGAGTCCCACGTCAGGCTCCCTGGTCAGCAAAGGAGCCTGCTTCTCCCTCTGACCCTCCCCCCTCTCATGTACTCTCTCTCTCATTCTCTCTCAAATAAATAAATCTTAAAAAAAATAAATAAATAAAAAACTGAAAAAATGGACAAAAAATTTTAATAGACACTTCTTTAAAGAGGATATGTAAATGACCAATAAGCACATGAAAACATGCTCAGCAACCTTAGTCATTAAGAGAACGTGTCAAAAACCACAAATGAGATATTATTTAGTACCCATTAGTTGAAATGGTTAAAAAAGGTAATAAAAAGTGCTTGGAAGGATGTGGAAAATTTGGAACACACACATTGCTGGTTGGAATGTAAAATGGTGCAACCAATCTGGAACATGGTTTGACAGTTTTTCACAAGATTCAATATACAGCTACCACATGCTAGGTATATAGCCCAAACAAATGGAAACATATGTTCACACAGAAACTTGTATATGAATGCTCATAGCAGCATTATTCAAAACTGGAAACAACTAAATGTCCATCAACTGATGAATGGATAAACCAAACGTGATATATCTAGCCAGCAAAATATTATTTAGCCATGGCTAGTTGAATATAATAAAAAATAAGACTAAGGAATATTAATCATCCATACAAATGTGCTGCAATGTGGATGAACTTTGAAAGCATGATGCTAAATGAAAGAATCCAGTCATGAAAGGCCACATATTGCATGAAACTACTTATGTAAAATGTTCAGAATAGGCAAATCCATCGAGTGAAAGAGCAGAGTAATAGTACCCTGGGGGGAGGGTGGGGAGTGGAGTGTGTGGAGGTGGGAATACGTGACTGGCAATGTAAATGAAGTTTCTCTTGGAGGAGTTGAAAATGTCCAAAAGTTATATGTTGGTGCTGGTTGCACAACTCTGTGAATATTCTAAAGACCACTGAACTGTATGGTTTAAATGGGTGAATTTTATGGTCTATAAAGTATATCTCAATAAAGCCATGGAAAATTGAACATAATAAAAAAAAATACAAATAAAGGGCTAAGACTCCCCCCCCCCCGCCCCAAATAAAACTAAGTTGATGGCTTTGGCAGCCAGTGGAAAAAAGTTCAATTGAACAGTGCAAGAAAGGCCCTTAAAACCATGTTAGATTCACAGGACTCTCAAAGTCTGTTAACATGTTTGTGGGCTTCTCCTTTGCTTCAACACTATTTATCTCAGTAACATCATTCACTGTTAATATCTCAGCTAAAAATATAGTTTCCTTAGAGAATCTTCCTTACCCATCCTAATCCCTGAGACTCCAAACTGAGCATTGACATCCAAGCATACATCTCATAGCCTCACATTTTTGTTTTATTGTTACAGTATGTCTAACTGTGTGTCTCATACTCCATGTTAGATTTATGGCTTTTAAGACCATGTTTACTTTCTTTTTTATTGTATCTTCAGAGCCAACCACATAGCCTGTCAAAAAAGATTTGCATCGACTTGGGTGGAACTGGAGGGAATTATGCTAAGTGAAATAAGCAGGCAGAGAAAGACAATTATCATATAGTTTCCCTCATATGTATAGGAATAGAGCGGAGGACCACAGGGGAAGGGAGGGAAAAGTGAATGGGAAGAAATCAGAGAGGGAGACAAACCATGAGAGACTCTGGACTCTGGAAAACAAACAGAGTCACAGAAAGGAGGGGGTTGGGGAATGGGGTAACCAGGTAATGGGTATTAAGGAGGGCATGCGTTGGGATGAGCACTGGGTGTTACAAACAACTAATGAATCGTTGAACACTACATCAAAAACTTATGATGTACTATATGCTGGCTAACTGAACATAATAAAGAAAAAGAGTCACTCAATATTTGTTGATGAATGAATGAATGAATTTATATAATAGTTCTATATTTCTAAAGACTAATGCATTTTTTATTCTCTCTCTTGCTCAGCTGCTGGATCCACCCAGGCAAGAGATTTATATGGAGCTTCCTTGGACCAGTGTGTGCCATCTTCTCTGTGAGTAATGACATCACAGCATCCTTAATGCTTAGCTGGGGGTCATTAGAAAAGCAAAATTTTAAGGGTGGTGACAGGGGCAGGCATGTCCCTGGATTGTCGTGGCATTGTATGGTTTTCTAAGACTGCTCCTAAAACTACAAACTCTAATACTCTTGCTTAATATGGAAAAGACTTAAATGTGGAGTTGATGTTGGACAGGCTAGGACACAGATCACAGATTGAAATTTTATTCAATAAACCTTCTGTGGTTTCGGGGCGCCTGAGTGGCTCAGTTGGTTGAGCAACTGCCTTCGGCTCAGGTCATGATCCTGGAGTCCCGGGATCGAGTCCCACATCGGGCTCCCTGCTCAGCAGGGAGTCTGCTTCTCCCTCTGACCCTCCCCCCTCTCATGCTCTCTTTCTCTATCTCATTCTCTCTCTCAAATAAATAAATAAATAAATAAATCTTAAAAAAAATAACATTATAAACCTTCTGTGGTTTCTTGAAGGCCAATTTAGCTTTTGTTCTGATGACCCTCCGGATTTTGAAAATCAAACTGTCTTCCCTCAACAGTGATGTATCCACCCTCCAGAATACAAGGTAAGATTGAGAAGAGAACGACAACCCCACAGACATGTGTGGTCCTAAGGACAAAGCCATGTGCCTCAGCAGTCCCTGATGCTTCTTCTTGGGGTCTGCTAAGGGGACCTAGAGCAGAGAGATGCAGCTATCCTTCTATAGTAGCTGGCTCAGATTCAGTAGTGTGCTCCTGACACCCTGGCCAAAATGTTATATCTATTCCTTTTTTTTTTCTTCAGAGAGAGAGAGAGTTTGGGAGATGGGAGGGCAGAGGGAGAAGGAGGGAGAGAATATTAAGCAGACTCCATGCTCAGTGCGGAGCCCAACATGAGGCTCAGTCCTACGACACTGAGATCATGACCTGAGCTGAAATCAAGATTTTGATGCTTAACTGACTGAGCCACCCAGGTGCCCCTGTTCCATTTATAACAGTTTGTAACTCCCTCAGCAACAGAAAGAATTGGCATTGGTTAATAAACATTCTTTGGACTTTTGCCAGCAATCCTATGACAAATGTGCAGAGAACATTTATGTTCCCATGAAGCACTTAGAAAAACCTGTGATTGCTCTCACAACCCAACCTACACTTCCACACTCAACACTCAGTTCAGGCTTCTTCTGACCCCTCTTCCATTCCTCTCTATGGAGAAAATCATAGTTAATGTCAAATCTTCTGGGAGGCTTGGGCAGTCCTTTGCTCCAGCAACCTTTGTGCAAATTTAATGCTATTTCTTCTATGTTCCTATTATTATTCTCTCCAAACGAAAATAGAAATCTTGTCCTAGTTATTTTTAATGCCCAGGTCCCAGCTCAGAGACTGATGCAAAATGCCTCCTCTGTAGTGTTGGATGAATGAAATTCAGGATCTCCATGGAGCATCATAAATTTTTGAACCTTACATTATGAAGTATCCCTATCTTCCTCAATCCGAATCAAAACCCTGGTCCCTCATGGCATTTTTTTCTCTAGGGAATCATAGACAGTAAATATCAAAGCAGATCACAAGTCAGTCTGAGAACTCACCAAAAGGGAAAGAAAGGAGAATCCATAGGGTAGAGAGGAGAATGGTTGTCATTGTGTTGCCCTGGGTGCGTCATGAGCCTCCTTTCTTGTCCAACCCAGGATGCTGACATTTAAAACCACAGCTCAGTTCCTCATCTTGGGCTGCACCTGGTGCCTGGGCATCCTGCAGGTGGGTCCATCTGCCCACATCATGGCTTACTTCTTTACCATCATCAACAGCCTGCAGGGCGTCTTCATATTCTTGGTGTACTGCCTCCTCAGCCAGCAGGTACCACTGCCCAACTCCCACCCAGTACTCCTCCCATCCTCACTCCCTTCAGTGAGCTGACCCAACCATGCATTGCCTCTGCAGGTCCGGGAACAATATAAGAAATGGTTTAAAGGGATCAGGAAAACAAGAGCTGAGTCTGAGAAATACACACTGTCCAGCAAGGCCATGTCTGATACCACCAAACCCAGCACGGTAAGATCAGGCACTGATCCCAGAGCACTTCACTAAGTGATCTGCTTGAGTACCATATGCTTATCACAGTGAATACCTTTATAGAGCAGCAGGTGATGCCCTAGGGTGGCTCACACTGGTTTGCTTTTTGACTCTTCACCTGCTAATTTAATGTTAATAATTTAGCTGTTAATTAATTATTAACTTTTGGACTCCTCTATAAAGATGGTGCTTCCACCTGCTCTTTGGATCCCATCTTTCATACCTTCTCAATTATCTTTAACTATTAGCAATGGCCTTTGTTTTTAAAGGTTTGTTTAAGAATATATTTTGCTCCTTAGGCAACCGTGTTCATCTTAACTCTTACACATCAACACTCATGAAACACCTATATGGCTGGCATGGCTAACTAAGTAAACACGAATCAGTGATCTGAAGCAGTGATGCACATTCAGCTCAGGCCACATTATCTTATCCTTTTTCTCTACACACACCTGTATCTCATAGTTACTGAGCAGCAAGTCCCACAAAGGCAATCATGGGGGAGGCTGATGTTCATATTTATAAATTAAACAGAAGAGTTAGCTGGCATTTTGGGCTTCCTTATAAGAATGCCTGATGTTTTCAACACTCTCTACTCACTGCAAAACCAGGAAAGAAAAGCAGTAATGGCATGGTAAAATTCATGGGGATGGTTATTCAGAACCAAACTTACTGGTTTAAGATTGAACCAAGTTCTTTGCCTACAGTTTCTTTCCTCTTCCATTTTCTGTTAAAGACTCCCCCGAGTCTCCCTTCCCATCTAAAGGAAGCTACTCTGCTGCCAGGAAGTCTTCCTGCATGATCTTGTTCACCCAACCCCTACTGGCACTATTTCTGCCACTGAATCTTCTGTGTTCTCCCCCTTTCTCAGCAAATGTTCTTACCATTTATTTCACAGAGATAAATGGAGTCATCGTGATGACACCTTGTGAACTCTATGCAGTTGGCCATACCAACCAAATATCAGCATGAATCCTGTCCACATTTCCAGATCACTGATGCAGTTTCTGTGTTCCTCTAGGAAGAGTGCTTCCATCTTCTCTTTGGATCCCATCCTTCACACCTTATCAATTATCTTTAAATTACTGTTCACACATTCTCCTCTCTCTCCCCTTCCCTATGGCATCATCTCAACGGCATTCCTCCCATAGTCATGGAAGTATGCTTGGTTCTCTTCTATCTTAAAAACATGTACTGCTTGCCCCCCCTTTACCTACCAGCCAAGAGTTGACATCTCTGTCTCCATTTCCTTGCCTTAAACTTACTCCCTCTCTCAACCCTTCCAAATATGGCTTCTTTCCCCCATCATGCCACCCTAACAAACATCTCTTAGACATACAATGATCTTCATGTCCCTAAAAGTTTTCTCAGTAACTTGTGACACTATTCGTCCTTTCTCATGAAATACTCCATCTTCATCCGGTCTAGATTCTACTTACACACCCTTCTACATCATTCTTCCATTCTTTCTAGCTTTTCTTTCTTTGTTTCCTTTATAGCTCCATCCAGTGGATCAGTTCCGGAACAACTTCAGTCCTCATTAAATTCTTTCCTCCTGGACAATAGCATCTATTCTTTAGATTAGTTATCACTAGATACAAATGACAGCCAGGTATATTTCTCTAGTTCTGATCTCTGAGATCTAGACACGTATTTCCAGCTTCTTATTTCTCATATCTTGAAGACACCTTTAGCTCAGTCTTCCAGTAGAAGAGTTGCAATATTTACCCCAATTAAATCCTTTCCCATGATGTCTTTCTCTCTCTGGATGGCACTACCTCCATCCTGTGGCACAAGTTTTGGCCATAAAAGTTACTCTCAAGAATGATTTTATTTCCCACCACAGCCTATCCATTATACAGCCCTTGTTTTACTTTCTCAATATGTCCCCAGTATGTCCTGCTGGCTCAATCTTCATCACTCCTTATAGCCGGCTGCCATCTTTACTTGGCTGAACAACTGCAGTATACCCCTTGTAACCTTCCTGTGCATCCTTTACACATAAGTTGGAGGGATCTTTTCAAAACACACAAAAAATCATGTCACTACTTTGTTAAACTCATTACATGAAGGATCAAACCCCAAATCCATAAATCAATGAGTATTTGCTTGGGTTGTCTCCTGCTTTCCTCTCAAGGTTCATCTACCATAAACTCGCCATTATTCTGGCCACATCAGATTTCTTTCAATATTTTTTAAAGATTTGTTTATTTATTTGACAGAGAGAGGGAGAGAGAGTACTAGCAGGGGGAGTGGCAGGCTGAGGGAGAAGCAGGCTTCCTGCTAAGCAGGGAGCCTGATGCGGGACTCAATCCCAGGACCCTGCTATAATGACCCAAGCCAAAGGCAGACACCCAATCAAATGAGCCACCCAGGCGCCCTTCTTTTAATTTTTTAAATTCACTGTGTCTCTTTGGAGCAAAGGCTTTGCACATATTCCGTCTCCTTGAAACACTCTTTTGTTTTCCTTGACATAAAACTATGTAGGTCTTCAGATCTCAGTTCATGTGTCCATTCCTCAAAGAAGCCCTCTCTTTCTGCTTATATTAGGTCAGATTCTCTTGTTTTTCACTCTGATAGCCCCAGTATCTTTCCTGCAGAGCAGTTGTCGGAGTCATTTACTCTTGGTTTTCACTGTTTGATTAGTGTCTCTCTTCCCTCTGGGTGTCAGCTCAACAGGCGCCATGTTGGTTTTCCCCTCTAATGTATCCCCAGCATTTCACACAGGGCCAGGCCCATAGAAATCAGTGCTCAATACATAATTGCTGCATAACTGATTAAATTAAATGAACAAACTTCTGTTGCAGAAGGTGCAGGAACTGTCGTGCTCACCAACCTCTTTCCAATTTTCCAAGTGGTCAGTAATCATCTAGTGAGCAAATAAGTCAATGAATGAATGAATGAATGAATGAATGAATTGCCTGACCATGAGGGGAGTAAAAGAGCTGAATACACTACTGATTAGTTTAGGATGCCCCTTTCTCTTGTGAATTTCAAGATAATTCTCTTCCCTGTGGTCTTATTACTGACCATCATGTCCTCTTATTAAGACCCATATAGTTCCTGATGATCTAAGAGCATAATGTAGAACTTAGTTCTCAGACTGAAACAAGCCTGGAATGAAATACCAGCTCTCTCAAGTGCTTGCTATGTGAACTTGGTCAAATTGCTAAAAATTTTAAATCATCCATTGCTGCCATCCTCTCTTCCCTACACATGAGACAGTTTTCGTAGATTCACTCAATCAGTACTAATTATTTGCTTCCATGTGTAGGTTTTGGATGGCTCATGCATTGGTGGGAGGGGGCTAAACATCTCCCACACACGTTGTAGGTGTTGATTCAGCCAAGAATGGGTAATATAAGCAAGCAGGAGTTAATGCAGCATCCCTCAGTACAGCTGATGCCATCACACAAGCAGAGGGATCGGGACATACATCTTGAAACAGATCATTTTTTTTTTTTTCTGTAGCACATTTCATTGTTCTTATCTTCTGTAACTTGGGGCTTAGGAAATGTAGGGAGATGGGACTTCTGGGGAAGACCAGGGTCTCACATAACGTAATCTGATAGGCCTTTTTTATTTTATATTATTATGTTATGTTAATCACCATACATTACATCATTAGTTTTTGATGTAGTGTTCCATGATTCATTGTTTGCATATAACACCCAGTGCTCCATTCAGTACGTGCCGTCTTTAATACCCATCACCAGGCTAACCCATCCCCCGACCCCCCTCCCCTCTAGAACCCTCAGTTTGTTTCTCAGAATCCATAGTCTCTCATGGTTCATCTCCCCCTCCGATTCCCCCCCTTCATTCTTCCCCTCCTGCTATCTTCTTTTTTGTTTTTTTAATATATAATGTATTATTTGTTTCAGAGGTACAGGTCTGTGATTCAACAGTCTTACACAATTCACAGCGCTCACCATAGCACATACCCTCCCCAATGTCTATCACCCAGCCACCCCATCCCTCCCACCCCCCACCGCTCCAGGAACCCTCAGTTTGTTTTCTGAGATTAAGAATTCCTCATATCAGTGAGATCATATGATACATGTCTTCCTCTGATCGACTTATTTCGCCCAGCATAATACCCTCCAGATCCATCCACGTTGTTGCAAATGGCAAGATTTCATTCCTTTTGATGGCTGTATAATATTCCATTATCTATCTATCATCTATCTATCTATCTATCTATCTATCTATCTATCTATCTACACACACCACATCTTTTTTATCCATTCATCTGTCGATGGACATCTTGGCTCTTTCCATGGTTTGGCCTTGGGGGACATTGCTGATATAAACATCGGGGTGCACCTGCCCCTTCAGATCACTACATTTGTATCTTTGGGGTAAATACCCAAGCAGCACAATTGCTGGGTCGGAGGGTAGCTCTGTTTTCAACTTTTTGAGGAATCTCCATACTGTTTTCCAGAGTGGCTGCACCAGCTTGCATTCCCACCAAAAGTGTAGGAGGGTTCCCCTTTCTCCGCATCCCCACCAACATCTGTCGTTTCCTGACTTGTTAATTTTAGCCATTCTGACGGGTGTGAGGTGGTATCTCATTGAGGTTTTGATTTGGCATTCCCTGATGCCGAGCGATGTTGAGCTCTTTTTCACGTGTCTGTTGGCCATTTGGATGTCTTCCTTGGAAAATTGTCTGTTCATGTCTTCTGCCCATTTCTTGATTGGATTATTTGTTCTTGGGGGGTTGAGTTTGATAAGTTCTTTATAGATTTTGGATACTAGCCCTTTATCTGATATGCCATTTGCAAATATCTTCTCCCATTCTGTTGGTGGTCTTTTGGTTTTGTTGACTGTTTCCTTTGCTGTGCAAAAGCTTTTTATCTTCATGAAGTCCCAAGAGTTCATTTTTTCCCTTGCTTCCCTTGCCTTTGGCGATGTTTCTAGGAAGAAGTTGCTGCGGCTGAGATTGAAGAGGTTGCTACCTGTGTTCTCCTTTAGGATTTTGATGGACTCCTGTCTCACGTTTAGGTCTTTCAACCATTTGGAGTCTATTTTTGTGTGTGGTGTAAGGAAATGGTCCAGTTTCATTCTTCTGCATGTGGCTGTCCAATTTGCCAAATGCCATTTGTTGAAGAGACTTTCTTTCTCCATTGAACATTCTTTCCTGCTTTGTCGAAGATTAGTTGACCATAGAGTTGAGCATCCATTTCTGGGCTCTCTATTCTGTTCCATTGATCTATGTGTCTGTTTTTGTGCCAGTACCATACTGTCTTGATGATGACAGCATCGTAATAGAGCTTGAAGTCCAGAATTGTGATGCCACCAGCTTTGCTTTTCTTTTTCAACATTCCTCTGGCTATTCAGGGTCTTTTCTGGTTCCATACAAATTTTAGGATTATTTGTTCCATTTCGTTGAAAACAGTGGATGGTATTTTGATGGGGATTGCATTGAATGTGTAGATTGCTCTAGGTAGCAATTGAGATCTTCACAATGTTTGTTCTTCCAATCCATGTGCATGGAACGTTTTTCCATTTCTTTGTGTCTTCGTCAATTTCTTTCATGAGTATTTTATAGTTTTCTGAGCACAGATTCTTTGCCTCTTTAGTTAGATTTATTCCTAGGTATCTTATGGTTTTTGTGCAATTGTAAATGGGATCGACTCCTTAATTTCTCTTTTTTCTGTCCTGTTGTTGGTGTATAGGAATGCCACTGTTTTCTGTGCATTGATTTTATATCCTGCCACTTTACTGAATTCCCGTATGAGTTCTAGCAGTTTTGAGGTGGAGTCTTTTGGGATTTCCACATAAAGTATCATATTATCATTGAAGAGTGAGAGTTTGACTTCTTTGCCAGTTCGAATGCCTTTTATTTCTTTTGTTGTCTGATTGCTGTGTCTAGGACTTGTAGTACTATGTTGAATAGCAGTGGTGATAGTGGACACCCTTGCTATGTTCCTGACCTTAGGGGGAAAGCTCTCAGTTTTTCCCCATTGAGAATGACATTTGCTGTGGGTTTTTCATAGATGGCTTTTATGATATTGACGTATGTACCCTCTATGCCTATACTCTGAAGAGTTTTGATCAAGAAAGACTGCTGTACCTTGTCAAATGCTTTTTCTGCATCTATTGAGAGGATCATATGGTTCTTGTTCTTTCTTTTATTAATGTATTGTATCACATTGACTGATTTGTGGATGTTGAACCAACCTTGCAGCCCAGGGAGAAATCCCACTTGGTCGTGGTGAATAATCCTTATAATGTACTGTTGTATCCTATTGGCCACTATTTTGGTGAGAATATTTGCATCCGTGTTCATCAAGGATATTGGTCTGTAATTCTCCTTTCTGATGGGGTCTTTGTCCAGTTGGGGATCAAGGTAATGGTGGCCTCATAAAAGAAGTTTGGAAGTTTTCCTTCCATTTCTGTTTTTGAACAGTTTCAGGAGAATAGGTATTAATTCTTCTTGAAATGTTTGGTAGAATACCCCTAGGAAGCCATCTGGCCCTGGGCTTTTATTTGTTGGGAGATTTTGGATGACTGCTTCAATTTCCTTAGTGGTTATAGGTTTGTTCAGGTTTTCCATTTCTTCCTGGTTCAGTTTTGGTAGTTGATACATCTCTAGGAATGCATCCATTTCTTCCAGATTACCTATTTTGCTGGCATATAGTTGCTTACAACATATTCTTATAATTGTTTGTATTTCTTTGGTGTTGGTTGTGATCTCTTCTCTTTCATTCATGATTTTATTTATTTGTGTCATTTTTCTTTTTGATAAGTCTGGCCAGGGGTTTATCAATCTTGTCAATTCTTTCAAAGAACCAGCTCCTAGTTTCATTGATCTGTTCTACTGTTCTTTTGGTTTCTATTTCATTGATTTCTGCTCTGATCTTTATTATTTCTCTTCTCCTGCTGGGTTTAGGCTTTATTTGCTGTTCTTTCTCCCGCTCCTTTAGGTGTAGGGTTAGGTTGTGTATTTGAGACCTTTCTTGTTTCTTGAGAAAGGCTTGTATTGCTATATACTTTCCTCTCATGACTGCCTTTGCTGCATCCCAAAGATTTTGAACAGTTGTGTTTTCATTTTCATTGGTTTCCCTGAATTTTTTAATTCTTCCTTAATTTCCTGGTTGACCCTTTCATTCCTTAGTAGGATGCTCTTTAGCTTCCATGTATTTGAGTTCTTTCCAACTTACCTCTTGTGATTGAGTTCTAGTTTCAAAGCACTGTGGTCTGAAAATATGTAGGGAATAATCCCAATCTTTTGGTGTCGGTTGAGACCTGATTTGTGACCTAGGATGTGATCAATTCTGGAGCATGTTCCATGGGCACTAGAGGAGAATGTGTATTCCGTTGCTTTGGGATGGAATGTTCTGAATATGTCTGTGAAGTCCATTTGGTCCAGTGTGTCATTTAAAGTCTTTATTTCCTTGTTGATCTTTTGCTTAGATGATCTGTCTATTTCAGTCAGGGGGGTGTTAAAAGTCCCCCACTATTATTGTATTGCTGTCAATGTGTTTCTTCGCTTTTGTTATTAATTGCCTTATATAATTGGCTGTTCCCATGTTCGGGGAATAGATATTTACAATTGTTAGATCGTCTTGTTGGATAGACCCTTTAAGTAGGATAGAGTGTCCTTCCTCATCTCTTATTACAGTCTTTGGTTTAAAATCTAATTTGTCTGATAGAAAGATTGGCACCCCAGCTTTCTTTTGGTGTCTATTAGCATGGTAAATGGTTTTCCACCCCCTCACTTTCAATCTTGGGGTGTCTTTGGGTCTAAAATGAGTCTCTTGCAGACAGCATATTGATAGGTCTTGTTTTTTAATCTAATCTGATAGCCTGTGTCTTTTAATTGGGGCATTGTGCCCATTTACATTCAGGGTAACTATTGAAAGGTACGAATTTAGTGCCATTGTATTGCCTGTAAGGTGACTGTTACTGTATATTGTCTGTGTTCCTTTCTGATCTGTGCTGCTTTTAGGCTCTCTCTTTGCTTAGAGGACCCCTTTCAATATTTCTTGGAGAACTGGTTTCGTGTTTGTAAATTCCTTTAGATTTTGTTTGTCTTGGAAGCTTTTTATCTCTCCTTCTATTTTCAAGGATAGCCTAGCTGGATATAGTATTCTTGGCTGCATATTTTTCTCGTTTAGTGCTCTGAAGATATCATGCCAGTCCTTTCTGGCCTGCCAGGTCTCTGTGGATAGGTCTGTTGCCAATCTAATGTTTCTACCATTATAGGTTACATATCTCTTCTCCCGAGCTGCTTTCAGGATTTTCTCTTTGTCTCTGAGACTCGTAAGTTTTACTATTAGATGTCGGGGTGTTGACCTATTTTTATTGATTTTGAGAGGTGTTCTCTGTGCCTCCTGGATTTTGATGCCTGTTTCCTTTCCCACATTAGGGACGTTCTCTGCTATTATTTGCTCCAATATACTTTCTGCTCCTCTCTCTCTTTCTTCTTCTTCTGGGATCCTAATTATTCTAATGTTTCCTCTTATCATATCGCTTATCTCTCGAATTCTGCCCTCGTGATCCTGTAGTTGTTTCTCTCTCTTTTTCTCAGTCTCTTTATTTTCCATCATTTGGTCTTCTATATCGCTGATTCTCTCTTCTGCCTCATTTTTCCTAGCAGTTAGTGCCCACATTTTTCATTGCACCTCATTAATAGCCTTTTTGTTTTCGACTTGGCTAGATTTTAGTTCTTTTATTTCTCCAGAAAGGGTGTCTCTAATAACTTCTATGCTTTTTTCAAGCCCAGCTAGTATCTTTAAGGTCATGATTCTGACCTCTAGGTCCGACATCGTACTAATGTCCATATTGAGTAGGTCCCTGGCTGACGGTACTATCTCTTGTTCTTTTTGCTGAGGTGATTTTTTTCGTCTTGTCATTTTGTCCAGAGGGGAATAGATGAATGAGAGAACAAAATGCTAACAGATTAACAATGTCCCCAGCAAATATACTCTATACAAATCAGAAAAGACCTGAAACAAGGGGAAAAGAAGGAAAGAATGAGAAAAGAAAGAGAAAAGAAGAAAGAATAAAAAAGAAAAAGATTAAAAACAAAAACAGAATAATACAAAAAACACCGAATATGATCAAATATGATTAGGCTAGTCCATAGATCAGTGCCACACACTAGATTTTGGGCATATTTGGTCTGTTAAAAAAAAGTGCCTCCTAAAATTTTAAAGGAAGAAAGACTTATATATGTAGAAAATAAGGGTTGATACAATGAAGAGATGGAAGATGACTGTAACGATGAAAATTATAAAAGATTTTATAAAAGGAATTGATACAATAAGAAGTTGTTTGAAAAAAGAAAGAAGATTTAAAAAAAAGGGAGAGAATGTCATCAGGCAGGATTCTATAACAAAGCCATACACTAGTGATTTGGGATATATTTTATGTTAGAAGAAACTGTATCTCAAAATTTTAAAGAGAGAAGAACTTATATATATATATATATGCCAAAAATAAGGGTAACTGCTATGAAGGGATAAAATAGGACTCTAAAAATGAAAAATAAAAATGTTTTTTTAAAAAAAGGGATTGATAAGATGTTGGTTGATAAAGGGAAAAAGTGAAATTTAAAAAACAGTTAAAAAATTAACTTTGAAAAACTAATGAGTCATGGTAAAAAAAAGCCTTGAATTCTATGTGCAGTATTCCCCTAGCGCTGGAGTTCTCCCGTTCTCCTTGATCGGTAAACTTGGTCTTGGCTTGCTGGCTGTTCGTGCTGATCTTCTGGGGAAGGGACCTGTTGCCGTGGTTCCCAAATGTCTTTGCTGGAGGCGGAATTGCCCCACCCTTGTCGGTCCGGGCTAAGCAAGCTGCTCGGGTTTGCTCTCAGGAGCTTTTGTTCCCTGCAAGCTCTCGGTACAGCTTTGGAGGACGACAGTGAAAATGGCGGCCTCCCAATCTCTGCCTCAGCGGAGGCAAGAACTCGTGCTCCGCTCCTCAGTGTGCCCCCAGAGAAAAGCAGCCAGTCAGTCCCGTCTCCCCGGTCTCCGGCCGCACTCCGTGCTCACCCGGCCTGTGACCGAGCGTTTCTGTCTCTGGCACCCGACCCCGTGTGGAGTCTCCAAACCTAGCAGATCCCTGCGGTGCGCTCCGCACTTTTCCTCCCGGGGGAGGAAGGGGAGTCTCTCCGGCTCTGCCGCTTGTTGGGTCCCTGCTGGAGAAGCAGTGGCCCGACTGGGCCGCGGATCACAGTTTATGGCCACCCCGAGCTGAGAGCCCGCACCTCGGCTCCGTCTCTGCAGCCGGCTTCCCCACTCCGATACCTGGGAGCTCTGCTGCACTCAGGCACCCCCGGTCTTTCTGTGACCTAGAGGGTCCTGAGACCACACTGTCCCAGGAGGATTCCACCCCCAGCTTAGCCACTGGAGCGACGTCCCTCCGCGGAGTCGACTTCTAAAAGTTCCGATTTTGTGCTCTGCGGCTCTAGCACTTGCCAGAAGCGGCCGGCGGAGGCCCCCTTCCCCGCCGTCTATCCTCCCGAATATCGCCTCGGATTCACTTCTCCGCACATCCTACCTTCCAGAAAGTGGTCACTTTTCTGTTCAGAGAGTTGGTGCTATTCTTTTCTTTGATCATTTGAGATCGAAGGTGTTCAGAATGGTTTGATCCCTATCTAACTGAATTCCTGGGACCAGACAAAATTAGGTCTCCTACTCCTCCGCCATCTTCCTGATACAGCCTTTTGATCTTATTCTGACATATTCACCTGGCAGGGAAGTTTTGTGATTGAAGGCTTCTCAAATTTCTTATTTCTTTTTTTCAAAGGAAACTTTAAAAAAAATTTATTTATTTATTTTAGAAAGAGAGCATGAGTGGGAGGGGCAGAGAGAATCTCAAGCAGTCTCTGTGCTGAGCATGGAGCCCAATATGGGGCTCAGTCTCATGACCCTCGTCATGACCTGAGCTGAAAGCAACAGTTACCACATAACTGACTGAGCCACCCAGATGCCCCAAAGGAAACTTTAAAATTATCTTTCTATTGTGTTGTATATCATTCCTAAAATATTATTTTTTCAAGGTTAATTAAAAAATCTTTTGAATTATATCCTCTTATCCCATGGAAAATTGGAGCTGTTATTCTCTGAGCCATTGAGAGGATAAACAAGACTTCATTGTGTGTGTTTCAAGAAATTCACCATGTTAACAATGTGAAAGAAGTCAACCATGTTTGACACTCAAGATCTGCAAAATCTGGAATTTTTCTGTGTCCTTCAGTGTGCTCAGAAAACTTTCAACATATAAAGGGCCAGATGTGGCCCAATTTCTTGGTCACTTTGGATTACATCTTTTTTCTGAAGCCTCTCCTTCCTACAAAGGCTCTTCCAGATGCTGAACATTTAGGAGCAGGAAATCCCAACTCAATGGATTTTCCTACCAGCAGCATCCACAAGAATGGAAAAGTTCACACCAGAGTCTGGATTTTGTAATTTCTTTGTTCTCTTTTCTGTGTGTTTAATTATTCACTCATTCATAGATATTAATTTCTCACTAGGTCCAAGGCAGAGACCAAGAGAGACACAGGTTTTGCCTTCATGGGGATTTCAGGGGGAAATAAAGTGATTTTTTTTGCACCTAGAGTTGACTCAGAGGCTGAAAGATTCCTATAATATATGTCTCTATGGCTGGATAATTGAAATATAGACCATTTCACAGACCCTTTTTGTTTCACACTCACATGATGTTACAGATAGTTTGAAAACTCAGATCATGATATGTATATTTTAGGCTTTGTGGGCCAGTGTATTAGTCAAGGTTGTCTAGAGAAATACAACCAACAAGATGCACACACACACACACACACACACACACACGTTTTTATGAAGCGATTTATAATGAGGTATTGGCTCACATGATTATGGAGCTAAGTCCCACAATCTGCTGTCTCCAAGCTGGAAACCCAGGAAAGACAGTGCTGTAGTTTGAAGGCCTGAGACCTTGAAAGCAGATGGTGTATATTGCACTCTGTGTCTGAAGGCCTGGGTACTGGGTGTGTTGAGGGTAGAAGATGGATGTTCCAGTCAAACCATCAGACTGAGTTAATTCAACCTTCCTCCACGTTTTTATTTTATTCAGGCCCTCAAGGGATTGGATGATGTCCATCCACATGGGAGAGGGCCTTCTGTTTTACTCAATCCAACTCAAATGCTAATCCCTTCTGGAAACTCCCTTACAGATTCATCCAGAATTCATGTTTAGCCAGCTCTCTGGCATCCTGTGACCCAGTTTAGTTGACACATGAAATTAAGCATTTTGGCTAGAATCTATAGCAATAATTTAACTCTGCCATTGTAGCATGAGAACTGTTATAGACACTCATAAATGAATGATCATGACTGTGTGTGTGTGTGTGTGTGTGTGTGTGTGTGTGTGTGTGTGTGTGT